>NC_064809.1:9633978-9993221 GCF_023721935.1 Panthera uncia | reverse complement strand
CCCCCCCCCCCCCCCCCCCCCCCCCCCCCGCAACACTGAACTTCCAGAGTTCAGATAGGCTCCTCCCCTTCCTGCCCTTATCCCGTGGTCTTCAATAGTTCCATTACCTGTGCACTGGCCTCACTGTCCCTATTAGATTTCAAGTTCTTGGGGACAGTGATGATAATAGCAATTATAACAGTAACCATCACCACACAAGCTCCTACTATCTCCCAGCTCTGGGCAAACAAAGCATGTAACTTCATCTGGGTGACCCTACTGGACAGTCTCCACCCTCAGATGAGATTAAGAAACATGCACAAGGCCGACACCCAGGAAGTGGTCGAGCCAGAAATTGAATTTTGGCTTGTCTGACTTCAAAACCGACGCTCTTAACTACTGGGGGGTATGTCTCAGCACCCACAGACTTGACCGGTAACTACTGAATAAAACATCTTCTCCATGAGTCCTAGTAGGTAGGACAGCCAGCTTCCGCAGCTTGCGGACTTTGCCTAGTCAACACATATGCTAATAGGGAGAAGGCACGAACAGCTTAGGCTCTAATTCTTAAAGGATGATTAAAACAAAACAAAACAAAACAAAAAACCCAAAAAACAAAAACAAAGTTTTTATGCCTTGAGACTTAAACAAAACATCAGGTGCAAAGCGAGAGAAAAACCTAATTCACCTGGATTACGGAATAACCGGATTTTGTCTCTGTCCTTGGAACTATCAATGTCATTGAGGCAATGAATCATGGCCACTCCAAAAGCCCTACTTAGACTGTGTTCAGACAGAGCTCCAAAATTCTGATTTCTGAGGATGTGACATCAGCCCGGGAACACACGACAACTATACTCTGCTAACAGGACCGATGTAAATGTGAGGTCCTACTGTACGTGTGCACAGGAAAATACCATAGGGCGCACACAGGCATGGGTGGAAAAGTGGTGGTGGTTGCTCTCTATATGGAAGCGGCTAAGGGCTGTAATCCTCAGAGGGGAATGTCATTATACAGCTCAAATCCCATCACTACAAATACTGTTAAAACAGAGGTATCTGTATAACAAAAATCCTTTCAAGCTTCGGCTGACAGTCCACATACTTCAAGCAATATTTGATGTGAGCCTTGGAGTTCACAGTAATGGGAAATGACCTATATTTCCAAAGGTAAGATCTGAATGATTTCATCTGTAAATGTAAAAAAAAAAAATTTTTATTTATTTTTGAGAGACAGAGCGTGAGCAGGGGAGGGGCAGAGAGAGAGGGAGACACAGAGTCAGAAGCAGGCTCCAGGATCCGAGCCGGCAGCACAGAGCCCGACACGGGACTCGAACCCACGAACCGTGAGATCATGACCTGAGCCGAAGTTGGACGCTTAACCGACTGAGCCACCCAGGCGCCCCTTCATCTGTAACTTCTATCCCATGATAGAATGGGAATGATGTACAACCTAAACCCATGAGCATCGAAACTAAATAAACACAAAGGCAGGAACCAAATAAACCTTGTTCGTAAAGGGCAGAATTCCCTCCTTTCATTCGGGGGAGCATTTAGGTAAAGGAGAAGGCCCCTGGCCCACACCCTGAAATGGAACAGAACAAGGTTGGTTTGAGGCCTCATCTGAGTGAAGTGAACACATGGAGGTCAAGTACATGAAGACGGACTGTGCCCAAATTCCTACTCTGCTACTTACTAGCTGGGTCAAATGAGTTTTGCTTCTTTTTTTTTTTTTTTTTTTTTTTTTTTTTTTTTTTTTTTTACAGAGCCTCGATGTTCTCATCTGTAAAACGTGATGAACAGCGCCTACTTTCAGGATTTTGGCAAGAAGGAAATGAAAGAACTCCTAAAACAGGGCCTGGTGCATAGCGTATGTGCTTAAAAAAGTTTGCTCCTTCATCGCGTCTCCTCCTCCCTCCAAGACTCTGGGCTTATGCAAACTATTTAAAGGAAGTTAGTTGCAAGACATAGTGAATGAAGTTAACAAAATGTATAGTCTCAAATGTAGCCTCTTCAAGACAGTGCTCAGAGGAACACTGAGGAAAAGAGAAAATGGAAGAAAAACTAGACCATGCATACTTTCTTGATGGAAAGAAGGTCTTTTTGGCTAAGGCAAGACATGTGTGAAAGCTAAAATGCAAGTAATCAGACAATAGTAAATGAGGTTTGATCACTATGTCAAAGGTCATTCTGAAAAATGCTGAGAAACTGAAATCTGGAGGCACATTTTCCTGGACAAGGATGAACTCATGGTTACTGTTCTAAAAGACTAGTTTACTGCCCCGGCCTAGTTTTCTGCGGGTGCCGTTCTAGATGGTGGGATGGCCCTTCTGGTGACTCTCTGCTCCAGTCTGGTGCACTGAAGTTTCTTTCCTCAGTAGGATACTATAGAAATTAATTATGAAAACAAATTCTAGTCTTCTACATTTGGGACACATGTGGGTAAATAATTTGGAAATATGATCCACAAACATCTCAACATCGCCCGTCTGTGATGTCTTAACTCCTATCGAATTTCAGATATTTGATATTTTTTCTAATAATGGGACAACCAAATTTGTGGTGAGAAAATTCCCCCTAAGTTATTTTGAAAACACCCTTGGTGTTACATGGTCTGAGACAGAGAACAGGAGTCTTAGGAACTTAATCTGAAGGCACGTCTGCTCGGCTTTATAAAACGAGTATTGGCCTTAACATTCTTTCAAAGGTTTCCGAACGTGCTATCAGACCTCAGCAACTACAGAGAACAAGAGATGGCCCAGCATTTCTCAGAGTCACAGAGCATCAGTCTTAATGATTATTTAGTCCTGTCCCTTCACCTTCACAGTAAGAAAGAGGCTCAGAAAAGTGTGTGCTAACATTCACGGGTTCAACTAAAGTATACATACGAGCCACACAATGAGTTTGCAGGACCTCTCATGAGAGGCGACACAGAAACAAAATAATAGGGCAGACAGAAATTCCAAGGTGCAGAGAAAAAGAAAGAGCAAGATCTACTGAAAGACAGAGGGGCCCTAGTTCGACAGCCCAAGAAATCAAGAACAGAGAAAGAACAAAAATACTAAAGCCAGGTTAAAACATCGACAAAGACCAAAAGGGAGCAGCGGAGAAGGTATTTTAAATTTAGTTTGCATGGAGCTTACAGGGGAGGACCCCAAAACACAGAAGCTTCAACCACCCGGTAAAGAGGTTTCTCGTCTCTATTTTCACAACTGACACCCCCCGCCCCCCATCACCCTCGTCTTAAAATGGAGGCAGTAAAAACCACCAGGTTGTATACACTTGAATCCTACCACTGGTAAGGGCGGAAACCACAAGCGTTTTGAAGGTGTGCTAACTATTTCAGGCCGCTAGGGTGCTTCTTCCCGCCCGAAAAGGCACATTTCACTCAATGATCCCCGTTTAAACCCCAAGAATTGATGTCCCCCTTAAAAGTGTACCCTTTATTCCTGACCCCAGTGGTATTACAGCAACTGTTCCGAAGGCATTTCAGGGTCCCCACAGGCTACGGAAAAGTAAAATGCCATCGTAATTGCACAGGCAGTAACGGGAAGGCAGGGGTAGAAAGAGTTCGCTTAGGAAACGCAAGGCTGAGAAACACGGTTCCTTAGAGAGGCAGCTACTCCACCCCAGAGGAGCCTGCGCTGCCTAGAAAGTGACCTCGGGAGAGCAATCACGCGCCTGCACAGAGGCGCGGCCGCGGGCTCCCACCGCTCCTCCCTCCCGCCGCTCCTCCCTCCCGCGTCCCGGGCAGGCTCGGTCCACCTGTCCGGCGGGCGGGCGGGGAGGAGCCCGCCTGGCCGGAGCACCCGGGCGGCGGCGGCGGCGGCTTGCTCCCCCTCGCGATCCTCCCTCCCGCGGGCGCAGGGCAGCCCCGCCGGCCCCGCGCCCCCGGTGCCCCTGACCGTGCACCCTGCCCCCCACCGCGCGCCCTGCCCCCTCCCCACCGCGTGCGTTCCCCACGGTCTGTACCTTTACTCTGGGGAGGGTTCTGACTCCGGTCCCGGAGGACGTTGATCTGGTAGACGGCTCCGTAAGGCTCAAAAAGTTCTTTCAGCTCCTTTTCTGACCAAGACCGGGGGATTTGTCCGACAAACATCTTAATGGCATCTGGGTCTGGTTGGTCTGAGTGATCCAAAGCGCCGTTCATCTTGTTGGCTGTGCCGTTACTGTCAAAAAGGGAACCGGGAGCCAGAGTTAGGGCTGCACGGTGAGGGACAGGAAGAAAAAAAATGGGGGTGGGGGTGGGGGCGGGGAGGCGGAAGGAGGAGGAAGAGGAGCACGGGCAAAGTGCCTAATGAGTCGGAGAAATTTGATGAACTAAAACAAAGCACAGGCACCATTAGGTTGCTCCGCGGCGGCAGCGGCAGCGGCTGCGGGCTCTCACTGCAGGCTGCTGTTCAGCATCGCCGCCCGAGCACAGGGCAGCGCCCCGCCGGCTGTCACCCGGGGCGTGGACATCTTGAAGCCCGGCTCGGGAGGCAGCTGCAAGTTAAGTGCAGGTCTCGCTCTGCAAGGCTGCCACCAACGCATCCGCAGCGTTATCAGCCCCACATTGGCTCTCGTGTGCAAAGAAGGGCAGGGCTGGATTTCTGCTGGATTCTCCCCCTCCGTCCCCCCCCCCCCCCCCCGCCCTCCCTCCGGCCCCGCCTTTTGGAGGTTTTTGGAAGAGAGGAGAGAGGTGGTAATAATAAAGTCACATGAAAAGAAAATGAAACACTTGGCAGCCCATCAGATGACTAATGCAAGATGCTGGTGATGAATTTGCAGAGTGCGCGAGGCATCCATGTGTGCATCAAATTAGTACGTTGTTGCTGCTCAGAATGGAAAGTGCTCCAGCAATGCGGCTGGGCGCAGCTGATTGGCTGCCCACACTGGAGAAAAGGGCCGGGGCGGGGAGGGGGCTCCCATTTAAAAAGCACATTGTTTATGGGATCCAGGCACAAAGGGTTTAATTCAGAGAGGCAAAAGCGATCTCAGAAATGCCTGCTTTGTGCTGGGGGGGGGGGGGGGGGGAATGCAGCCCCAGAAAGTTGAGTTCCCACTAAAGGACACTGAATATTTCAAATCTTTCACACTCCATAAATTGCTCTCTGTATATCTGACTTCCAGATGTTGCACTTGAGTTCTAAACAATCACACGTTTGGGAGAGAAAAGAGGAAAGTCTGCCTTTTCTTCTCCTAGCTTCAGTAAATATTTGGGGCTGATACAAAGAGCAAGACCATAAGCTTTTACATATCAATCTTCTTTAATGCTGTTTTCCAAAACCCTCATTTGGAAGAAAGAATGCTTGTTTAGAATTCTGCAATTCTAGTCAACATCATGTAATACGATGATGAAGGCATTCATTTTGTATCTGGATCCCTATTTGAGCTGCAGTAAATAATAAAGCAAAATCCCCTACCTCCTTCATCTACCACCCTCCTCCTTGCAGGCTAAACCCACCTACCCTGCCAAGTGACAAGGCTGAATGCTCTAAGCAGCCTTCATTTGCAGTACTGTGCCCTTGGTTTAGCATCTCATCCTGTGAAAATAAAACGCGCCCAAACAAGTGCACAGCCGCCGGACGAAGTACCTGCAGAGCCATGTCCGTGAGGGTCCGCCAGCCCCCAGCCCAGGAGGCAGAAAGGTCAAACGGGCCACATGGGCGAAAACCTCAGTGCAAATGGCAGGTGTCATTTCAGGGTGGCTTGGGGGTAATAATTTAGAAGACAGTCGAGGATCTCAAGCAGGGTTTCTTATTAGGTTAAAGCAAACAATCCAAGACTACCAGTGTACCTTAAATCTGCTGTGGACCTAGGCTAGTCCGGAGCCCTGGATAAAAAAGACCCCCCCACCCCTGATGGCTAAAAAACAAACAAAAAGGCTGTGGAAAGCGCGAATCCTGAATTTAATTTAATCCCGAGAGGAAAATGATGGCAAAGACTCTTCACTAGGGTCCTGGCTTCAATTTCTACTTCTTCTTATTCCCTCTATTTTACCACTTAATTTTTTTTTTTAATCCTTGAGACAAACAATCAGACTAACTTGAAGCACTTTTCAGAGCTTTCTCTAATCAACCTTATTGTTACAAAAAAATGTTCTGCTGAATAAAATATTGAGCGCAAAATCTTCTTTCAACAATTTAGGTGCAATGTAATGGTCGTTTATATTAGAGGTTGATCGTTTATCTTGTTCCTGGGCACCTATACTTTACAAATCACCCTCTGAGAATTCAGTCGGCACCGTAACCCCAGGGGGAGGGAGGTGGATCGGCTCACTGGAGGTGGCGAGGCCCCAGAACATGGTGCAGAACAGAATATGGTGCTCACAGCTCGTTGAAGGACGAGAGTGTGGTAAGATGTAGTGCTGGGACAGGAAGGGCTGTGGTTACCGCTGCTGACAATCAGCTAGGATGAAAAGAGGAAGGCATTGCCACAGGTCTCAGCTAACAGGGAACGGAAGTTCCCAAAATGGGGCTGTTGCATCCTGTCTGTCAAGAGCACGGTGAATACAACGGAGGAGTTAGGCGCCGGGATATTAGTCCTAATGTCTAGAGTTAGGCTAGAGCAAGCATTCCGTAAGTGCCCTCCCAATGAGGAGCCATTTTCATTTCCTCCAAAAATACTCACGGAGGCACATAAAGGGAGGGAAGCGGACAAGAGGGCCTGTACCTTACGCCTTTGCTCTTTATATGGGTAAGTGCGTATTTATAACCCTTCTCCTATCAGCCGTCCTGCAGGGATGCCTTCAGAGCTCTGATCATCCTGAGGCGGCGGGCTGTCAGGGCTCAGGGCACGGGCTCTGAATCCTCGCACCAGCACTTCCTAACTCTGGGCCTTCAACTCTTCATCTGTAAAATGGGAGCAACGGACGTCACCTCACAGAATCAGGTGTTCATTACAGAACACGGTCCACAGTAAGTGTCTCCGAAGTGTTAGCTTTTTCTGCCTTTAAGTCTCTTCTTCTTTGCACTTGTGATACACTAGAGTGAGCGACCATTACAAGCCTTCTTTTCCATTCCATTTTTTTTTTTTTTAGCAGAGACTCAAACACAATTCCTACCCTAAATAATAATAATAATAATGTATCTTTTAGTGAGGATTTACATGCCAGGTATGGTGTCAGGGTCTTTGCTTTCATTATTAGTAATCTCTATAACAATCCTATCAGAAAGTAGTATTTTCTAGATGCAAGTATTGAAGAAGTTCCTTTCCTAAGATTACTGGCTTACATATTGTGAGAGGAGAATTCAAACCTAGGCCCAGTGGACTCCAGAGCACAAAATATTTCTAATCCATCATGTGGCCAAACACTGTGTCAGGTCTCCCGTGGGCTGAGAGTGAACGGCTCAGGGTAAATCTCAGAGAAGACAAGGCCAAGAGCAAATCCCATTAGGTCCCTGGAATCATACTGCCGAATAAAAGGCAACACACACACACACACACACACACACACACACACACACACACACACCTTTCAACCATCTGTGAAAAGGAGGGGGCCAAGGGCAGAACTTGACAGTCCATTAAGACTATGTTAAAAGCCGCATTTTCTCAATAATAACTTAATGTCTCCATCTCCACACCCGCTTCCTCTCTATCACCACAGGGTCACTTCCATGAACGCCTCTCAGACACATCTACACATCATTTCTCAACTACTTGCCATTTTGCAAACAACTGTTCCAAAGATCACCATCAAATGCTAAGAGCATGAAAAGCATGGAAGTCAATCTAATAATGACTAGTTATCCTACGAACCGCTGCAAGAGCAGAGCTTCTCAATCAAACGCTTGTGTGCAGGACAGGTGGTCCTAGCCCCACAGACCCCATGTTGCTGGATTCCACACCTGGATCCTAACGGTACTACCACAGACTGGTTAACTTGGCTCGAACGCACGCAAGCTCCTCCTCCTTTGTTTATCTGGACTTTAAAAAAAATGTTTATTTATTTTGAGAGAGAGAGAGAGAGAGAGCGAGAGAGAGAGAGCGTGCGCATGAGCAGGAGAGGGACAGAGTGAGAGGAAGACACAGAATCCGAAGCAGGCTCCAGGCTCTGAGCTGTCAGCACAGAGCCTGATGTGGGGCTCGAACTCACAGACGGTGAGATCATGACCTGAGCTGAAGTCAGATGCTCAACCCACTGAGCCCTCCCAGGCCCCCCTTTAGCTCTTCCTCCTTTGGACTCCCAGCTTTCTTTTGGCTGACGCTCATTCTTAGAAGTCAGAGACTTACTGACTTCTTTTGTCCTCATGAGGCTGAACGTGTTGACACCTCTAAGGAAGCCAGAAATTATGTGTCCAACAGTTAAACTTTCGGGGGTACTTGCCAGAGGCCACGGAGAGCCTGGGCACTCTTCACATAGGGGTAATTACGGGAGCAGATAACACAAACCTCAGGAGGATCTTCTATTTCCTAGAATCTGACCTGGGGCTTAGGAAATCAGACTAGCTCACTTCTGTGTATTCCCTAGACATCCTTAGCACCCAGGACAATGCAGGAATTAACTGCAAATTCAAATGTTTATCGAGAGCTTACTCTCGGCCAGAAAACTTTGCCAGGTACGTGACATAAAATACCGCCACAGCCCCGCAAAGCTGACATTTTCATCCCCGTTGTGCAAATGACGCAACTGCAAGTCGAAGACAGAGTGGCTTTATCCGATGTCCCACCCCAGAGAAGAGGTCTGTGCAGAGCCTGGACACAGACGTAAAGACCACCTGTGGTTGCTTAGTATTCCATAAACAGGGCTGCTCTAGGGTGAGGCTTCCTGTAGACTCCGTGGCCACTTTCAGGCCCTCGACAGAACCACACGGATCTCTGTTGGCACCTCACCTACAAACTACAAGACGCTGGACGCCAATTCTGCTTTTGCTCTCGGCAAGGAGCCAAATGTAAGGCTCCTCTAGGACAGATGCCATATGGAATCGGACCACGAGTTAGAGAGCACCAAGCCAGCGGGCATTGGTGGTATCAGTCTCAGAGCCAAGATGAAAATATAATGATGTTTGGGGGGAAAAAATGAGAGTACTTGCTTTTTGCTTTTAGCACAGGCACTGACCTACTTCCCTACTCTATTTTTGCGTAAAGAAAACTAGATCAACAGAGGATATGCAAAATCTTCTGAGGTTCCTCTAAGCAGTAAAATATTACAAAAATTATAATAATTCATTCGACATATTATTGTCATTAACTCCAAGACAATAAGCTTTTATATGGTCCAGTGAATTGCAAGTTTCCTTCTAGAGAGTGGTAACAAAAGAATTGATAGTCCTATTCTTTCATCTTGTGGCTTGGAAAGCAACTTTCTGCACTCTATCTCCTTTAATCTATAGGAAAGGAAGAATGACAAACTTACAAAATGAGTATAAGAAGAGATAAGGAGCTGTAAGCAATTGTATCAGTGCTGAAAAAAAGAGAAGACATAAAATGCCCCCTTCAGGATATAGATCAACCCCAAAACAACACAAAAGGGATGCCTTGTCTTGGACAAATTTTGTGTAAAGACAGCTAATTTCCCTGAGGGTTTATCAACAATCTTACTATTCCTATCCTTTTTATCCATCTTATTTTGGTTTTTTGGTCTTTTTTTTTTTTTAGAATGTCTTGTGTCCACACTGCCCAACTCTGGACCATGGTGGAAATGCTCTGTAACTGCACAATCCAACATGGTAGCCAATGGTTACAAGTGGCTACACCTGAAATTATCGCAGCTGACAAACAATTTTTAACTTTATCTGTAATTAAATACCTCTAACTGCAAATACACTTAAAAAAACTAAGTAGAGTTGAGATTACTAAAATATTATCTCCTCAGGAGGTTTTGGGAAAACCAGAATAAGGGGCCAGGAAAATGACACCAATGCCGGGGGCACCTGATAGCAAGTCTGTAGGCTGGTGGGCCGGATGGTCCTGGGTTCTCGTCCCGGCTCAGCGTGAATGTAACTGTAGGATTCCAATAAACTATGGACCTAGCCTGTGCCTCAGTTTCCTCAGTTGAAAAACAAAGAGAAATAGTTCTCATCTGGCTCTTCATTTCTGTAAGTCTGCGACTGTGGGTTGGGCCCGGATGATGATGTATGGAGAAGATAATTTAGGCAATATGACCAGCTGCCTAAAGCCTGGGGGTGATTCCCCATCTGTGTCTGATGCAGTCCCCTGGGGCTCACAGGTGACTAAGGCACAGGCTGGGGAGCTGACAAGGTGTCACCGACACTGTGCACAGCAGCCTGCAGGCTCAGACGGGGCTGCTACCAGAGCATCATCTCTCTTAATTTGCTCCAATTTTTCCTAATATCCCAACTGTGGTCCCATCATTTCAGTCAGCTGACAGGCTGCTCTTTCAAAGGGCTCAGGAATCGTGGTGTGTGTGTGTGTGTGTGTGTGTGTGTGTGTGTGTGTGTGTTTATCACTTGTACTTAAGTAATAGCACATGAAGAAAAGGCTTTTTGGTGATCACAGGAAATTGTCCAAGACTGAGCTGCACAAGGCAAAGGCAGAAGGAAGCTGGCCACGAGCCTGGTGCCTTCCGGTGGGCATGGGCTACAGGATGGTCATGGAAGTCAGTACTACCAAAGATCTTCTACATTGTCCATGCTGTTGTTGCTTAGTAATTTTAAAACGGAATTCTCTCCTCCATTGACTGGCAATGTGGCAGCCAGAGTCCAGCAGCAACAGTTTCCTACACTGCATTGTGTTCGACCCAGTGGAGATGTGGACGCGGCCATGTTCAGAAGGCACAATCCTCTATTCTAAACCTTCCCAGCCTCTCACTTTGGGGAAAGGAATCAGCTGTCCTAAAACCTCAAGTTCTGGCAATTTCATGTCCTTCTGCAAATGCACCGTTTCAGGGTTACCATGAAGAAAACCTCCATCTTCTACAGTTGCCTTTCAAAGGAGCACCTTTGCCATTGGACTGACACAGCTACTTTTTTTTTTTTAATGTTTATTTATATTTGAGAGACAGAGCACAAGAGAGGGAGGGAGGGGTAAAGAGAGAGAGGGAGACACAGAATCTGAAGCAGGCTCCAGGCTCTGAGCTGTCAGCACAGAGCCCGATGTGGGGTTCGAACCCATGAACCGTGAGATCAGGACGTGAGCCGGAGTTGGATGCTTAACTGACTGAGCCACCCTGGCGCCCTGCAGCTATATCTTAATTGTATCGGGATTCTGAGTTGCTGAATGGTTTTGGTAAACTTCGCAAAACTCTGGGTATCTGTTGTCTCACTAATAGGATGAAACCAATGACATTCTTGTATTTACCTGGAAGGTACTGTTACCATTTGCCACCAAAACTTTGTGTGCCCAGGCCACACCAAGTACAGGATGGGACCCCAAATCTCTGAAGTGAGACATCTGAAGGTTGGCTGGTGAATTCGCAGCATATTAACTGGAACACACAATACCCTAAGTGGCTGAAGAGGACAAAGCCTTTCTCTAAATGGTCCAATTGTAAAGTAAGTTAGTTTGTGTTCCTCTAGAACAAAGTTCAAGTTCCCTGTGAGTACATATACATGTATTATGTTTATCCCTGTGCTTTGACAAGGTGAAAAAATACATACTTTATTAAGAACATGTAGCACATCAATTTCATTCACAGATGACCCCTGTGATAGGCATCCTCCCTCTGGATTGCTGGAATGAAGGCTGGATTATATTTGGACGGAGGTCTCAAAGTGATCCGTTTGTTTACCAGGGTGAAATGTAAGCCTGGCTCGTAGGAAATGATTCCTGCAGGAAAGGCCACACGACACAGGCATCTGGACTCACCGAGTAAAAGGGAAACCTTATTATCTTCTCTCGACTGCTAGTAAAAAGCAGATAGCTGGAAAACCCCCACAAAGAAGTAAATTTGGAGGCATCCAGGGGGTACCTGGAGTCTGAACATACAATAACCCTTGCTGGGAAGGCAGTGAGGCATCGGCTCTGGATGGCCCCTGCCCAGGAACTCACTTCGTTCAGTGATTTATCAGAACTAGTTCAGTGGACTTCAGACAGGAGCAGGAGGCATTTGCATAGGGAGAGGTTTTTTAGATGAACTTTTAGAAATGGCAACAGGGAAATAATAGTCACATATAAGATTTATATCGGGCTTCACATTTTCAAAGTCCTCCAGGAGTTCACATTAATTAATTGTCCCCCCACCCCAAGGCTGAGGTCAGGATTACTGCTCCCACTTTGTAGATGAGAAAACGGAGGGGGGGGCACCCTGGCTCTGGGTGCACGCCCCCTCCAGGTGCCCTCCTGGTCGGATTCACCTGCCCCTGGCTCAGTGGTGCAGAATGCACCTGTCTGCTTGGGCAAGCAACTGTACGTGGTCCTTCTAGATGATGGGAAAACACTGGTTTGGTGCCATCGAGTAAATGAAATGGGAATCATCAAGAAGTGAAGACCAATGTGGGGGAACCCCCCCACACTGAACGCTAATTTTCACCTAGAGTGTCCCCCATATTCACCTGCTGGCAGCAAACGATGTAAATAAGGGGCACCCTGTCTGGTGCCCTGTCCCTCGGTCCTATCCCCCACGCCTCTTGAGACCAGTAACTCCTGCTTCCGCCACTGGTGACGACATTTTTCCAGGAGTTACCTGTGCAGCAAGAGGGAGCTACCAGGGCGGACTGACAACACTGGCCACTCGCTTGAAAACACACCGGTGGTGAAAGCGGACGGCTGTCCTTGGCAGGTTGACGTCAAACCCACCTCAAGTTTACTCTCCCACAAAAATCTGTTTCTCTCCTGCAAATTACACAGTTACGGAAGGCTTGCTTTATGTCAGGCACCGTGCTAGGCTTGAAGGAGAGAGTTGAAAAATGGGTCGCTTATGCCCCGGAGCCGCTCCGGGCCAATGAAAAGAGAGTGCACGACGTGAGATCAAAATACAGAGCGCCAATGCCCAGAAGAGAGCCGTCCGTACATGAGGGGCTGCGGTAAGCCCGCAACAAGTGATTGATCTGGCCGTGGGGACCGCCACGCGGCATTCCAAACGACGCTTCATCCCTGTGGTCAAAGCTTTAAAGGGAATATAAACAAAATCAGAGGGGAAGGAAGAGGAGGCGTGCATACCGTTTCATGGAGTCGGCGATGAGATTCAAAGACAGAAGGCTAGAAAAGGAGACTAACACTTGGCAGAGCGCAGGCCCGGTGCCCCTGCCTCCCACGGAGCTTGCATTTTGACACCGGGGACTGAGCCACGCCGAGGGACCCAAGGCTGGGACGGCCACCACTGCACTGCGCCCTCAGGCTGCATGGCACAGCCCTGTCCACCACCTGCACTCGCAGTGCCGTGGGGTGGGGGGCCCTGTGCTTACTCTCTTTGCCAGCACTCTGCACTAAGTCCCGCGAGGCTCCCTGCCACTCCCAGCCACGTGTGGGGGGATCCCTTCCCTCCTGGGTCCACTCAACCCCCCCATTTGCTCTCCCACGGCCGCGGCCAACAGAAAGCTCTCGGCACCACCTCGACCTCAGCACATCTAACAAGAATCCTTTCCTGTCGGCTTTGCCTCCAGTTTGGTTTCATGTTCGACTTCCCTGTTTTTCTCACCGGCTCCGACTGCCTCCCACCCTGCCCCAAATCTGGGATCAGGAAGAACGTCTTCCACAGACCAGCAGGCTGATCGCCTGCCCGCCCAGACCTTCCTTCCTTCTCTCACAGCTGAACCTACAGAAACGATAATTAACTGAGCCCCCAGGCAGGTGCACAGTGAGACTGTGGAGTCCTCGATGACAGCGATGTCTTGCTCCATCATTAATTCAATGGGTATTTATAAAGTGACCCCACGATCCAGGCATTATTCAAGGTGCTGGAGAGACAGCGGTGAATACAAGGAGGTAAAACTGCCTTTTGTGGAGCTTATTTCTACAAGGGGGCATAAAATGGCAAAATAAGCAAGTTCTTCCAAGAGATTAGAGATGATCTCAATGGAGAAAAATAAAGCAGAGGATGGAGATAGGGAGTGTGGGGGAAGGGGTACAATTCTGAATAAACATTCAGGGAGGGTTTCATTTGGAAGGTGAGTATGGTACCTACACAGTGCCCGTGTATCCTCAATTTAATAGAGAAGAAGTCTTTAAAGTAGTAAAACTGAAGTCACGTGCTATGCAGAGCGGAACCATGATTATAAAGAAGCAGGCAATTCCACCTGACAATCCTCTATTGAATCTAAGGGTCGATACGCCATTTACCAATGAGTTAACGACTCATGCCTATTTTTCTCTAAATGCCCGCTGGGTCCACTTGCCCCAGCAGAGCCACTGTCCTGATTCTGGCTATTCTGGTGATAAAACCATTGCAAAATCCATTCAGGGGGGTCTCCTACTTTGGATGAAAGGACAAAGATGTCACTGACCTTTGTCCTTGGCCTTGTACTTAGAACTCTATCTACCCTTCCGTTAAATATTGATCATCTGTCCATCCATTATTCATTTTATCATTTATCAATGGCAAAATTGAATCTCAGGCTGGTCTCTCCTCAACCTGCATTTGGCCTACCTTCCTCGGTCATAAATGACGTGTAATCAAGACGTGCAGGTTAAAATGAATGCCAGCCTGAGGGGTGCAGCCAGCAGCGTGAGGCTTTATATAAATGCACCAGACATCAGCGATGCCACTGTTTCCTTCCACTGATCTGGAAAATCTAAAGCTGACAGCATATATAGGATCTAATTACGTCATATTAATGACAGTTGAGATCACCAAACAGCATCCATTTGTGAAGGAAGACATGTATTTCTGTAGAGTAACAGTTTATTTGATTCAGATGTATTTTTTTTAAATAATGCCTTCAAACTCCTACGTTCGTGCAATGCCAGCAAGAGAATCAAGACAGAAAGGACCTCAGAGTGGTCAAAATGTATGTCACAAAGTTCCTGCCCTGATGTTTACGCCCTTTAAATCCTTTGGGGGAGCTTCTCAATCCATTCCTCAAAGATTTCTTATACTTTCTGTTGGTTTTTCACAGCCTTGATCATCTGCCTTTCAAACCCACAGGAGACTGAAGTAGCAAATGAGAGGGTTTGCAGTAGGTGGCCCATGGGGTGACAGCCGACAGACAGGCGATTCTGACGGGGCATAGCGGTGGAAAGCCTGCTCTGAGCTGGGGCTGAATTCTATTCTCCAGGAGTTCCCAAGGACAGCAGCACAGCAGAATAATTAATTTGTATAATGGTGATCTTGTCTCATCGAAAGGGTCAAAATTATGCTCAATAACTATGTTTAAGGAGGCAGGGAAATATGTAATTCACTCTTAAGAAGGATTCCTTCAAAATGAGACAATAAAGAGCCTGTGCCTTACGGGATACGCTTTCAACTCTCCTGCAAACTTGGCTAATAAGGCTGACTCATCCCTCAGGGGCTCCAGGTATCTGAGACATTACTCTCTCATTCTAACACACCGTGAGCATCAACATTCAAGATTTGGGGACCGTCTAATTTGCTGTCATTGGATGCAGCGACCAGTTCTGCCAAGACGGTTCGGCTTTTGGGGGTTAACTTTCCTCAGTCATCTGCTCTATTTTTACCAGCTTGCTATTATGGTTCTTGTTGCGTTGGGGCTGGGACAAGTGAGGGAAGTGGGTGGGAGTCTGGGGAGAGAGAGGAATTGCTCCCTTTGGGGATTTTGTTTTTCTAAAGTAAATTATGTTTGTTCACTGACTAAGAAGTAAACGTTAATTCTTTCTCTTTACGACATCACAAAAGATGAGGTTTGTGGTTTGAAAATTGGAAATAAAAGGCCCATAACAGGTGCCTATGATACCGTTCAAGGCACTAATCATGAATTTTCTAGAATCTTTCTGTCCCAGCATAAAAAAAAGGCAACAAGAGGCCCTACGGAGATTGCATGGGATTCCTAGATAGCAATCCACAACGTTCGCCTCTCTGATGGTCTGCTTGAAGACATTGGTAAAAGTAATGGAAAAACAGGGCCAAGTCTGTATCACTACTCAGTGAAGACTTCCGGAATTGTATGCATGGGAGCTCAATGGGTATGTCTCCCTATGAGACAAAATACCAGTGGCCATGCTACAAAACCATGTATCAAGGGGCAAAGTCCAAATGGCATGCCGCTTGGCTAGTTTTTGAGTCCTGACATCACATCTGAAGAGATCAATACCAAATACCACACTTTGATTCAGAAATCTCTAACACCCCCTTCTCTCCCTCAGCATGTCATAAATTCCATTTAGCCTCTTCAATCACCAATTAAAATAGGTTTTGACATTTAATTTGCTTATTTCTTTAAAAACACACCATCAGATCTAACCCTCTAAACAAATAAGAATGAAAATAGGATTATGTGCTAAATTATAATAGCTGTTATTCTAAGAGGCTGAATATCATTATATCAAAATTCCCCATAGCTGATTTTTTTTAAAGCCATTTCTTCATTTTTTGACACTACATCTGGCACAATGAATACAGATGATCATTTGTTTATGTATCTGTCTAACTGCCTCTCCCAAACACAGCCAGATGGAGTCTTTCAGAATCAAATTAATTTCAGATTAATTCACTCTGGACTCACTCCAGTCTCATGACTCTTTGCTTTGAGGCATCAACCAAATTGATGTGAAGTCATGAACTTAAAAGAGCACAGGTTCCTTGAGATCAAGGGGGAGAAAGCAGTACAAGTCAGTGGTTGCCCCCATGCCTGGAAAGAAATCCATCCTAAGTCCTGACCAACATCTCGCTGGGTCAGAATCATCCAGGAAGAATTTCCTTTTGGATCCAAACAGGATCATGGCTAATTTCACATCCAATATTCGCAACGCCTTGAGATGATTCCAGTAGAAATGAGCGACCTAATTACTAACATCAGGACCCACAATGTTAGGGTAAACTTGCCATATACGGGGAGTCAGGTAGGACACTCGTGAAGCCAGAGAGGTAATTCTAAACACCCAAAGTGCACATTCCCCCTCTCTAGCTGTAGCCACTGAAGCTACTATCAACAAATGTAACCAGGCTTTGCATGCTGTCAATCTCCGTGGATGCCTTTATTACTGTACTTGTTTCAATTGCAATTTGGGTTTCCATGGAGACCCAACAGTCAGCTCTAGAAAATTATAAGATAAATGTCAGGTGGCGATAACAGTGTTAATGAAGCTTCAGTGACAAGAAGCTCTGGGCTTCAAATAATAAGCTTATTTCCATTAGCATATGTATAACCTGTCAAAAAATCTGGAAGAGAGTATTAAAAATTAAATATCTACCTATGTATATTTAAGAGGAGAGGGGAGAGACCCCCCTGGAGTGGCTTAAATTTGGTGGGTCAATCTGAATGAGAGAAAAAAAAAAAAGTAATTGCTGGTTTCTTGGGAAAATTAGGTACCAGTCATGGGTCCCAAGGTGGCTTTAGCTGTCATGAAGAAATGCCTTACTTCGCCCAGTAATGGATGGAACTTTTTTCTTCGAAGGTGGTGAATCTCTTTTGTTTCTGGAAGCGAAGAGCTCAGCTCGCTAAGTCTGACCACGGCAGATTGGGAGCTTCGGAGAAATAAATGCTACAAGCAGCCTCATGGCAGCAGGATGGAGCCTGCCGCCTCCCCCTCTCTCCAGGTTGTTGGATGACTATAATTAGATTGCTAGAATCCAGAATCCAAAACCACCCTCGAGTAGCCTACAGCCAAACACGGGCCACTGAAAATTCTCCCAGGAAGGCTCGGTCAGGTCAAAAAAAATTGACAACGGCGGATTGAAGTAAGTTTGATGCATTTTGAACATACAGGTTCAGACTGTGCAAGTGTGAACGGCAGCTCCGTTCAAGGACACATTTTATAAAAAGGAACCGAAGGAAAAATAACTTTCCTTTTGTTTGGAAAAGATGATTCAGACATGGAACACGTTTTTTTTTATATTCTCGTCAGGAACGCCCTTCAAGACCCGAAAGTGTTAAAAGGGTGATCATCCTGCAAATCAGAGACAAAAAGACAACCTGTGCGTGGTAACTGCTCACGATTCAGGACTCTCTGACCTTGCCACAGCATCCACTAGGACTTCTTTCATTGCACCACATGTTTTCCTTCATTTAGTTAACAACTGTGTATGGAGTGCCAGGCACCGCCGCATGTCACAACACAATGATGAGTAGGACACCGTCACTGCCCTTACGTTTCTCATGGTTTCAGGGCAACCGAACAGCCAAAGTTTTGAACAAAGTATTACAATATATAGATATCTATTCTGCCCTTGTTTGGTCCTTGTTGAAGTAACTCCGTGACTGGGGCAAAGCAACTCTATTTGCACTAGTCTACCCTGGGAACAGTTCAACCCCTCCTCTATCCATTGTATCTCTGTCTGGACTGCTCTAACAAAAATGCCATAAACTGGGTGGCTTATAGACAACAGGTATCTATCATTCACAGTTCTGGAAGCTTTAAGTCTAGGATCCATGCACTGGCAGGTTCGGGGGCTGATGAGAGCCCACTTGCTGGTTCATAGATGGTTGTGTTTTTGCTGGGTTCTCATGTGGTGAAAGGGGTGAAGGCATTATCTTTTATAAGGGCACTAACCGCATTAGGAGGGTTCCACCCTCATGACCTAATCATCTCCCAAAGGCCCCCATATGTCTCTTGATACCATCACTCTGGGCATTAGGTCTCAACATTTGAATTTTGGGGAGACACAAACATTCAGTCCAAAGGACACCATTACTACTCTGGACTCCCTTCCTTCCACTCCACTTTCCAGGAGGAAGATGAACGGGGTCAAACCCAAGGTTCAGGACGTGAACTGTAACCGGCTGTGGTGCTATGGCAGAAACTTGTGGTGCAGCTTTTGAAGAAGTTACAATTTACTGTTTCCCCATCAAGCATTTTCTTTTCCTCTTTAGAAGGCCCCCTGGTAACTCCATATGGCTGGTGTACCGTGTAGGAGGGCTGTCTCCAGGCTCCAAGAGGCGGGGACCTCTCCTAGCTTTGCGAGATCTAGCATGACAGAGTGAGGTCCAGGGGGAAGTGGGCAGAGAATGAATGGCTCAGGCTAGATGCTCTGGTTAGGAGGAGAAAGCCCTTACTACTTTTCCTAACAGCCTGTCCCAATAATCTTACCTCCCTGACCGAAACAGCCTTGGACTTCCTTTTCACGGAAGCCTTAGCTCACAAAACATAAAGATCTTTTGGCTTTCTTGTGGCTAAGCTGGATCTCCAGACACAGGGGTCCCACGCCATGGCCTGTGGCCACACACAGTGTCCCCTGTGCATATATGATGGTACATGCGTAGGAGTAGTGACGCCAATACAAGACTCCAGGGTTCAAAATCCTCTCCGTGTCCCTCGACCGTAAGGAATGATCTCCAAGCAAAACAAACCATACAAAACAAACCAAAAACTATCAGTAACAACAATAAAAGCCTATAGCATCAGCATCATCACACGCTCTCATGCTCCCTCATTTCCCTTCCTGTTAACCCACCCACGGAAAAGGTATGAAAGGAAAAGTAACTCAAGAGCACATAAAACCCAAGATGCTAGCAAAAGGATTCTTTCATAGGGCCACTTCTGAATCTGGAGAATACAACGGGGAAGTGATAATGTTTAAATTTAATAACAACGTGAACTACGGGGCTTGAGACTGAAAACTTTTCAGTTGCGGATCAAGGAACATAACACGATGGTACTAAAAACTGGATGAGGAAGCATCTGTGGTCATGGAAACAAAAAGACTGTCCACAGCATGCCTTTGACCAATCAGTTAAATATCCTCAACCTCTTAGAAGCTTACTTTGGACTAGCACCCCTAATTTCCTTTTGTTCCTGTTAGAACCTTTCACAGTTCCCCATCAATCTTAAAAGGCTTTGGAGAGTCCAATCTTGAGACTAGGAAGTCACCTGCAATGATTATTGTTGGTATTTAAAAATCACTGAAATAATTACTGTTATCTTTAATAACAACACCACAAAGCATATTACAATAGTTCTTCAATATTAAAACGATAGCTCTAAACTGGGGCAACCAAAATTACGATCATAATTTTCCGGAACTGACAGTATTTGCTAAATAGACTCCTTGAAGAGACGAAGGGTACACGCATGGGAAATAAATAGGAGATTATAATTTAGCGGCAGAACTTTAACAGTGAGTTCAAAAGTGAAAGCAGGAAAAAAATTGCTGCCTAGGTTTTTGTTTGTTTGTTTTCTTCTCATTGTTGCTTAACGTTGAGAGGCTTGACTACATTCAGGCGGCCCAGCTTAAAATGACATGCAGGCAGGGGACAGGTGCCCACCGTGACCAGCAGAGCCCCACCGTCTGCTTTGAAAGGTATCACAAACAGCTGTCCAATTTTGTGTGTTAGTTTTTATAGACAATGTGACAAGGACAATCAACTCAAAAAACTGAAGAGGTATCAAGCCATTAAAAACTACCATGAAAGAGGTCTTTCCAAGATAACGTGGAATAGATCGTAAATTCCTCCGGGACCCGGGGTGATAGGGATCGTGCTTATACGAAAATGGGACACACTTATTACAGAAATAGTACTGCAGTCACTAACTATGCCAAAAAAAAAAGCATGAGGATTTTGAGCCACGGAAAGCATGTGATACCTATGGTCTTGCCTTTGGCTCTGGACTTACTTTGAAAACCATGAGCTGTTTGCTTTCCTAGAAGACTGATGGAAGGAAAGCGAAACTACCTGGAGAGATTCGTGTCTTCTGTTACCAAAAACAACAAGCAAAGAGAAACACGATGGACTCTGAAAGCTGAAAACTCATCGGGGACAGGATGACACAGGAATTTTAAAAACCACCACCCAAAACGCTATGAGAATGATTTTAATTCCCCTCCCAAGGTCATATGGCACCAATTCTGGAAACCACACTTCCCCTGGGAAATAGAACTGTGTGAGGGCTCCTGTGTCCACAGTATCAGGAACACAGTTCACAGCGCCAAGTCGCTGGGATGACTCATTCTGGCAATGAGCTGACTCCACAGAGTGCACCTGAAGGCGCGAACACCTGAGGACACAGCGCTTTCCTATCGGGGGAGAATCCAAGATGGTGAGGTCACTTCCTAATCACGTACCGATGACTACACATGTGCTTTGAGATCGGTTTGTTTTTGAGGCCCCCATGCAGAGGTGTCTCTAGAAACGTAAGACATCAGGATCTCCGCGGACAGCTTAGCAACCTTGCACCTCAGCACACAGGGACTGTGAGCATAAAGCGCGGGAAGATCTAGAAGGAACAGAACACTAGATGTGTCCTGAAGCTATGCTCAGGAAGAGCAAACCCTGCATGTTTACTTCAGACACTGCTTCTGGAAATCCCGCCCCCTTTGGCCACGAGGCTTACAGTCACATGTACAGCATTTACGACAAGGATGTGTTCTTTGGGAATTTTCATCTACAGGACATCGAACCTAAAGATCGGTGGCTTCAGCAGTGTGGGGAAAGGTGACGAAGGCAGGGGATCTCCTTAATATGGGCATTAATAATTTAGGTGTGCGAAGGAGGCGTTGGGCGTAAATCAGTCGAAGGTTCCCTGGTAAATGGGTTACTTGTGATAAATGGGTTCTAGCTAGGAGGCAGTTCACCTGTGAGTCTGGAATGCTATTTGCTCAGGCAATTTGTAATTCACTAACTGGACATCATTGACAGGCTCCAAGGGTAGTTTTTGGTTTGTTTTTGGGACGACAATCGACAACGAGGGCAACTCACTTGGCCGACCGGAGGGAGATACTGTCCTTTTTTCTTTTTTTTTCTCCTTAATTAACAACATTCAAGACCCTGACAGAGAATAATGGTGAAATAAATTATGGAACCACTTATGTATGAAACCATACATTATTAAAACTACTCTAAATGGGTCCTTAATCTAAATAAAGATGGTCATTTTAGGAAGCCAAGCATCTCAAGAATTAGAAAGGACACAATGTTATTCTGACCCAAAATATAAAAGGCGTGTCACTTTGCCAGTCGGCCAAAGTATCAACTGTCCTTGACTTTTATTATGATTCATGTATGTCTCTAGCACTCCATGAGTCTCAGCTTCATTTAGTCACAGCCCTGTATTTCTGTTGGCTAAAGACAGGAGAAAGAAGCAATCAGGCAAAATTTCACTTCCACTATTTACACTTTGCGTATCCCAGCCAGTCAGCAAAAGCAAGTCCATCCTTTCTATATGGTGCCAACGAGCCTGCGGACCACCTCTGGCAAAGCATCAGTGATGCACGATGATGCATCCCAGCGTAGGATTCTCTTTGTAGCTAAAAATACTGACTTTAGGATGGTTAGAATACCTTTCGCTCCACTCTAGAACCCCTTTCGTGTAACTTTTATTTTAATCTAACATATGTATACTATCTCTGACACCATTAGGCCTATGGCCATTCTGATGTGTGGCTCTCCACAGGGGAGAACCTTCTTTACGTGACCTCTGCCCCTGCTGAGAGGGAGGAAGTCTCACCACGTGGGGAGCTCAGGGAATGGGAACGACTCTGCTTGGCCACTTTACATACTTGTGGTCAGGTGTTTGTAAAAACGAGTTTTCAAGGGACACAGTAGCTTGCGATCTCCGGTCTACGCCATGGAGATAGATATGATGAGAGCAGTTTCCTCCCAATAAAAGCAGTCAACGGTGATTATATACACTCCTGTAAATACAGTCCACATTCAACGCAAGAGAAATTCACTTGCCTCACATCTATTGCCACGTGATTATGAAACACTGAGCTCAATCGTTTTAACAGGCTTACCCTACTTAACAAAGACATCCTGGTTTGTATGCATGGGGGCCACGCTCAAAAAGGCTTATGGGGACAAGCTTTGCACAAGCATTTTATTTTTTAATGACTGTAGAAGCTCTTGGGGCTCATCATATTAAAAGAAACAAAAAGGGAGGGAAGTAGCATTGGTTTTTAATTACTTCTACCTCTGAAGCTAACATCTTAAAATAAGGATTCTTTAAACACTCAGAAACCAACCCAAGTGCAGACTTTCTGACTTGGCCGGCCGTCAGTGTTCTGCTCGTACCCACTGCTGCAGGCATGAGAAGATTTCTCACTGACGGGACAAGGCAGAAACTAATAAAAAGTTGAAATTCCTCTCTCCAAGGAATCCTCCTTTGCGAAAAACAAAAACCTGAAAATCTCAAGAAGTGGTTTCTCTTCAACCCATTGCTTCCTGTTCATTTCTATGTCATCATCCCCTAAGCAGAGGGCCTGTTACATACAAGGGATGGATGGAAGGATGGAAGGATGGATGGATGGATGGCTGGATGGATGGATGAGACAAATAATCTGTCTCTTCAGGTCCTGATCTAAAATCCTAATGACTCCTTGTGACTTTTATTAAGGCACCATTTGATCTGAATCCAAATTTGTAAAACTATATCTACCATTTTGGCTCCGCCCTTTTCTTTCCAATAAACATCCATTCTGATCCAGTTCTGTCTTCAATGTGCTATGGCTTTGGGCTGCCTGCTAAAGTGCCTTAGGTTTTTCACCTAAGATAGACGTTGGAGATCAGGCAAAGATAAAGCTACGTGGGTAAGTACACTTAGGGACGTGGCTGTGGCTTGTAAATGGAAAATGAGCTATTTAATGACATGGACAGTCAAAGGGCCTCTGCATTCAGAAGCAAAGAATCCGGAAAAGACCTCTCAGATTGTAGGAAAGATTCCATTTGTAGGAACGTGAATGGCACCAATTCACACATGGAACACTTAGGCACGTGGTCCCCAGGGACTGATAGAATGTGGTTCGGTGACTCAACAATATACTTGTCCAATGTGTTTTGTGTGTAAGTTTCTTCAGCCAGCTAAGGAAAAAGAGCAGACACCAAGGCCACACAAGGGGCAGGAGGCACTAAGGCAAAGAGGGAAAACAAAGTTTCTTATTTGCATTGTAAGAAAAACGTTTCCTCCCTTTATCATGAAAGTTTGACTGTTTAAATCGTCACCTTGTACACCTTAAACTCACACAACGTTATGAGCCAAGGATATGTCAATAAAGCCAGAAGAAAATTCCAAGAGTCTGATCATTCAGACCCGAAACGTAGCTGTGTTTATTATTAAACACATTATTATTAATAATATGTGTTATTAATAATAATATTTATATATATAATATATAATAATAATTAATAATAAACACACATTATTATTAATAATATTATTATTATTAAAAATTAAATTTTTTTTTTTTTACAACATGTGCAGAGACCCAGACACGTTTGTCATGTTAAAGGAAGATCCCTTAGTGAAAAGCTTCATCAATTACACATGGAGCCTTTTTGGAAAAATTCATATGAATGCATGTAAAACACCAAGATGCCATTGGTTGAATCATTCATTCACTCATTCATTCGATATTTACTGAGTGTCTACACAATACTATGGACTCTTTCTCGAGGTGTGATGAATGGGAAAGAGGGAGGGTGCTGATGCTAGCCAGGCCCCAGCTGACATCCCAGTGGTGCAGCTACCCTGCTACCTAATCCTGGGGCAGTTACTCTGAGTCCCAACACCTTTAGCCAGAGAATGAGTATGAGGACACCTGTCTCTGTGCTGTGGTCAGGATTAAATGAGATACGGTACCTGGAAAGAGTACAGGTGCTCTCAGAACGTTCTTTAATTTTTTTAGTGAAGTCGTTACTGGAAATCCAAACAAGTGCATACATCAGTAAGGAGTAATTGTTTCTCATGCAGGGTAAGCAGCAGTAGATACAAGCCACATTGCATTTTTAAAAAATTTTTTAAATTCAGTTTTGAGAGAGGGAATGAGCAAGGGGCAGAGAGAGGGAGAGAGAAGTGGGGCTCATGCTCACCAGATGTGGGGCTCGAACTCATGAACCGTGAGCTCATGACCTAAGCTGAAGTCAGATGCTTAACTGGCTGAGCCACCCAGGTGCCCCTAAAAGCCACGTGAAAAAAAATTTTTTTTTGTCAATCTTTACTTACTTTTGAAAAAGAGAGGGAGAGACAGAGCATGAGCAGGGGAGGGGCAGAGAGAGAGGGAGACACAGAATCTGAAGCGGGCTCCAGGCTCCGAGCTGTCAGCACAGAGCCTGACGCGGGGCTCGAACTCACGGACCGTGAGATCACGACCCGAGCCAAAGTTGGATGTTTAACTGACCGAGCCACCCGAGCACCCCTAAAAGCCACATTTTAAATGGAAGCCGCATCCTCAAACAGAATCCCAAGCACCCAAGATGCTCAATGAAACTTAGCTAGCATTGAAGATGATGCCAAAGGAGGAAGAAAAAAGCCCCTTCTTCTCTGCTAGAGAGGCCAGGCTGGATTGTTCGAACCCTGCTCGGTTGCAAGGCTGTGCCACACGGGCTTGAAGGGAGTTCACGGCCATGCTCTCTCTGGGCAGTGCCCAGGCATCTCCCCGCAGCTCACTTCCTCTCTGTGCTTCCTGCCTCAGCATCACCACCTTTCCTCAGCAGCTGATGTGAGAATATATATTTCCCAGAGCAATTCCACCCTTTAATATTTCCACCCACCAAACGGTTCTGGGCGAGCAACCTTACCTGATTCTCATATTAAATGTAATCACTCACCAGGCAATCACGCTTTCGAACGTGGGAGCCCCACATACAACCTGCTATTATTTGCTTGGTCAGCACAAAACGCCATCTCAGAGCGGCTTAGGAATCCTGATGCCCCTGGAAACCTATCTGAAGCGCAGCCAGCTCTGACAGGGATACATAAAAGTATCTCTGCCACACAGATGCCTGAGACTCATTTGTAGACCAATTACGAGACTGGAGCGGCAGCACTGTTTTACATTTGTTCGGTTTTGTATTTTTAGCCCCGGCTTTTTCCTTTCGTGGATTATGGTAAATACAACATTTGCTTCCAGAATGTGGGACTTGCTAGGATCATAAAGGAAAGTGCCTAACAAGCAGATTACCTCTGGCTATTGCATTATAGGGATGCAGGCAGTTACACTAAGTGGCTTCCTTTAGCCATATTCCAATTCTGTTGAGCCGCCTTGCTTGGAAACACAGAGATAAACAAGGGAGCCTCAGTGCATCGTGCGTTCTCAACTCCTGCCCCCCCCCCCAAGTTGGCACATCCCTGGGGGGGGGGGGCTTCGCTCTGGAGGAGGAGGGAGAAGGGTCTTTAAAACAAAAAAAATCTAGTTTTCTGTAAATTTGTTCCTCAAGTTTCCTTCTTCCTTTACCAGTGTGCAATCCGCTTTCTCAACATCAAGCTAACAAAGGAGTCTGGAGAACCGAGTAAAAGCAGCATTCTAATTCTCCTGGAAACTACATACTTACCCACTTCATAGAGCCAAACATTAAACATTTCCTATGTTGGGCTGTGTTTTGTCCTGAGCGGATGACACTCCTTGGGGCTCCAACTCCCATGGCTACAGCTATCAATACCACATCAAACTACAATTGGTGGACTTTGCCTAATTGCCCAACTCTACAAATCACTGTGAGCAGAAGGGACACATTTTCTTCTTCTCCTCTTCCTCCCAAGCCTGCTGCTTTTCTGACCTTGCCATAAATTAGCGAGGTACTGAGTTGTAAATGCAGAGCCGCGGATGTCTTTCAGAGGCAATTACACTGAAACTTTGTTCCGACATTATGAAATGTGGCATTTTCACTAGATAATGTCCATATTAAATGCACCAACCAGAGGCCTAGAGAGCGAGCCTGAAAATGAAAAGGAGATGGGCCACGTGGCCGAGCATTAACTGTGGAAATGCGGCAAGGGGCTCTCGGGCCACATGGTGATGCCACTGAATCCACTGAATATATTCAAGAGTGGTCACCTGCAAGTCTGTGCATTTTATTGAACAGTTCCCCTCCTCTTTTCTTTCTGTTTTTTTTTTTTTTTTTGAAGAATAAGATGAAGACATTTCACCACTCTGAAAATTAAAAAAAAGTCAGGAGGTAGCCTTTGAAGAGAAATATATTTTAATAAAAGATGACAATAAAAGCAAAGAGGCTTCCTACTGTAAAGAGGGGCTCCAAAGAGCACTGCTATGGTTGATGCAGGGTTCTGGCTAAGACTGCTGCCTTGGTAAGGATTTTGGAATGGGGAATAAACAGCATAACATGTTGCGGGGCATATTAAACTGTGTGTGGGGCTGAGGTCACCGACACGAGGCAGGCAAGAGATGGGGCCAGGAGGGGGAAAACATGATACGCGTATTAGAAAACGTCCAACTAACTCACCTGGGGTGAAGACCGCTCCAAACACAGGTATTCTAAATGCTGACGAAGGTAGGTAGATAATAACAGCAAGAAATATCTGGTGTGGGGGTGCGTTAGCCGGGCCAAAGTGTGGCCTCAAGCGAACGGAAAACCAAGCACAGAAATCTTAAGCTGTGCTGGCAGAGTTCCCAGGACCTGGAAAAAGGTGCACTCCAGCATTTCAAGAGGTGGAAGATTTTCAAATATAGAGGAATCGTGATTTGTCCTCTTATTTGAGAGAGAGAGAGAAAGGGGAGAAGAGTGTGGGGGGGGAGAGACAGAGATAGTGACGACAGACAGAGAGAATCCCAAGCAGGCTCCATGCTCAGCACGGAGCCCGATGTGGGGCTCGACCCCGGGACCCTGGGATCGTGACCAGAGCCGAAATCAGAGTCGGAGGCTCAGCCAACGGAGCCACCCACGCGCCCTAGAATCATGATTATTAAACAAGAACAAAATACTGGATTGAACTGGGTGTCAGGATCAAGAGACAGAAACAGAAAGAAGATCCTCAGGAATTGGTGGGCCAAGGACACCACTGGCATCTCAAATATCTAAGTGACGTGGAATCCAAGAGTGACAGCTGGAGCACTCCACAGAGAACAGGAAAAAGGGACGGAAGGAGGAACGCAGAAGTGCTCATGCAGAGGAGGGCACACCTTGGCTTTGTTGTAACTCCTTCCTAACCGACTTGACCTTAAATCTCTCTTGCCCGTTCATTCTATGCTTGGTTGCCGAGTTCTTTTTGTTGAGCATGTATTTCTAAGTCTCTGTTACCACTTTCTCTTCAGGATGGCCGATATACCTTTAAAATTTTTTGTTGATGTTTATTTTTATTTTTGAGAGAGAGAGAGAGAGCGAGCGAGTCAAGAAGGGGCAGAGGGAGAGAGAGGGAGACACAGAATCCAAAGCAGGCTCTAGGCTGTCAGCACAGAGCCCGACACGGGGCTCGAACCCACAAACCGCAAGATCATGACCCGAGCCGAAGTTGGACGCTTAACAGACTGAGCCACCCAGGTGCCCCAGGACAGCCTATGTACTCTTAATCTTGACATTCAGATGATTCACCCTTGGATCCAAGTGGTAATACCAGTTCTTTCCCTATTTCCCCTCCAAGAACCCTCAGGCACAAGCTTTTATATCCTGTTGTCTGCCTTTGCACATTTCTTCATTCATTTCTGTACTCTAGAATTAGCTTCCTACTCCATCAAGAAGCAAATTACCATTCAAGATATAGAGAGTGATTAATTCTTCTTCAAACTAACCATACAGTTCTTGTCTACATAAGCCATCTGATGGGTAATCACATTTTACGTAATCTCGTATATTTTCATCTTATAACCTAATCATAGTTACCTAATCATTGTATTATTTAACAAATGGGCCTGTGTGGTATAGTGGCAAGGTCCCATGCTACAACAAAGACCTTGGCTGGAGTTAAAACTCTGCTTATAAACAGGGCCATAGAGCACAGATAAATCTGGGGTACAGTCTTTCATTAATAAAATGTTGCTGTAAAAATGTGATACATCACTGTTGCTTTAAGGATCAAAGGAGATACTGTGTGTGAAAGAACTTTTCCAACTACGACAATATTATACAGCTGACCCCTGAACAACACAGGTTGGAACTAAACGGGTCCACTTATACACAGATTTTTCCCCCTATAAATACAGTACAGTCCTGTCAATGCATTTTCTCTTCCTCATGATTTTTCTTAGTAACATTTTCTTTTCTCTAGCTTACTTTATTGTAATGATATAGAAAATAATACACAGAGCATACGAAGTATGTGTTAATTGACCGTGTTATTGGCCAGGCTTCCTGTCAACAGTAGGCTATTAGTAAAGTTTCTGGGGAAGTCAAAAGTTTATGTGCCTTTCTGACTGCATGGGGGCCGGTGCCGCAAACCCGCAGACTGTTCGAGGGCAAACCGTATACTATTCTCTGGGTTTTCACTTTTTCCCCATCTAGACTCTCAATGTCTTGAGGGCAGGAGCCAGGTCTAACAGTCCTTGGGATTCTCGACTTCATCTATCAAGGCACATCAGGATCTAAATAAATGCATCAGGAATTGAATAAATATGCAACAATGCTCTATTTTGCACTACAAAGTCTACAGCAAAAGGCCCGAGGAACCAAGGCCTGTTGCTTCTGTATCCCCTACGCTCCAGGGTTGCCTGGTCTACACCACACTAACTCATCTTCCACTTGGCTCTCATGGGGAATCTTTTGACAACGCAAACCTGCCTCTTGTTCCAGTTCCTTTTGATTATCTTCAAACTCTTCAGAATGATCAAAACCTTTTAGGATCTGGTTTGTGGCTAATTCCATAGTCTCTCCATTACCGCTTTGCACACCCCTCAAAGTATGCTCCAGATCGACTGGATCCGGTAGATGGAACTCCTCTTCCGCTGCCCTACAGTGTGAGGCTGCCTCAGCTCCATTCATCTGGTCAAATCCTATTTGACCCTGAAGCACTCTTCAGGGAACTCTTCTCTCTCACTCCAGTCCCGACTCCAGAAAAGGTTAGGGAGCTCTATACTTAGTACCCCAGCACCGGATCTAGGACTTTGGCTTCCTGACAAATGGGGCATGCCTTCAAATATTCATCCCCAGAGCTCAGCACAATGCCTGGCAAAGGGCAAGGGCTTAAATTTGAATAAATGACCCTATGGATGAATTTTTTTATATTAAGTTAGCAACTCTATTTTTTTAAAAAAATGTTTTTAACATTTATTTATTTTTGAGAGACAGAGCATGAGTGGGGGTGGGACAGAGAGAGAGGGAGACACAGGATCTGGAGCAGGCTCCAGGCTCCAAGCTGTCAGCACAAAGCCCGTTGCGGGGCTCGAACTCATGAACCGCAAGATCATGACCTGAGCCAAAGTCAGTTGCTTAACCGACTGAGCCACCCAGGTGCCCTGCTACTCTATTTTTAATGCAAATAAATGATGGACATTATTTCAGAAAATTACAATTTAACAAATGTGAAGATATTACATCTCAAAGCACTAAATTTATGTGATAAACAGAATTCAGTATTCTGTAATTTTTTTCAACGTATCAAAACATTTTTTTTACGATCAAAAATATGTTCTTATAAAATGAAAGGAGCCTTGTCAAAGCACATGCAAGCAATGAAGAGAGTTGCCTGAGGCTAAAAGGTAGACCAGGGAACAATGGAAGATGATTCTGTGTCCACAGTATTTCACAGAAAACCATGCTACACAGACGGAACAGGCCATTTAAACATCAAGGGATGAAGTCTGAAGTGTAATTCCTGTTCTTTTGGGTACCTATGCACGGGGAAGCATAAAAACCTACCAACCAGATTTAAGGCAAGTTAAGTTACTGTTCAGTATTTCTGATTAGCTGATTTAGCAGTAAGGCTGTCGTCTAAGACAGAATGTCGAGTTCACCATCCCCTAAAAACTGGAAGAGTCCATTTTTACCTCTACTTGAAGTGAAATCCCAAGAAACTGTCCCCGGGTTAAAGTCCTAGGAAATAATGCAGATGGGAAAGTGAAGGTGGCTTAGTCTAGAGGTGTAACAGTGGTGACGGAGGGAGAGGATCAAGCAGGGAAGGCAGTAAGGAGGATTTATTGAGGCTGGTGTCTGTGCCTTGAGGGAGTATTTGTTGATAAGACATAACTGAATGATGAGGCCTAATTTAGGATGCTGGGTATGGAAAGGGCCAGGCGTACAGAATAGGTATTTGTAGAACTAGGATTTATAGGATAAGGCAAGTAACTAGATGTGTGTGTGGGGGGGGGGGGGGGGGAGAGAAGAGGAAAGAGGTAAAGATTTGATAGGTTTTATAACCTAGAAGACTCCAGAGGATTCCTCTTAGCTTTCTGACAATCATGGTACCCCAAAGGAGGGACCAGAATAATAACAGAGAAACGTATGTATTAATCGCACTGAAATGGCGCAAAAATTGTTGATAGTAACTTCTTCCCTGTAGGTTTTGCGTTTTCATAAAAATTACATAATCTGTGTGCAAGTTTCATCTCAAAAAGTAACTGAAATATTTATAAGGAAACAGTAATATGGCCCCTTTTAGCACATAATGCTATTAATATTCATGTCGGGTTTTTTAGTTATTTAAAAACATTCCTCAAAAAAGTAGATCAATGGTTCAAAAATCATCCTGAATTTTAACAGGATTTTTCTCATTCTTTTAAAGCTGTTTTAAACTATATTTTTGCAAAGATAAGCCTTCCTCAAATGTAATTTTTATAATTTAAAAATTTACAGTTACAGCTAAAGTTTGAAGATTCATAAAACATAATAAAAGGATTTACAGATACTGGCAAGCTACAAAATTCTGGTAATCTTTCTCCCCATTGTTTAAAATTGTACCGATTTCAATACAAAAGCAGCATTTGTTCATTTTGGTTTCTTTACAAGAAATAGTCTCAGAAGCACTGCTGTTTCTGTGGATATTCTCTAGATGGGGTGGTTGCAAAATTCTCAACGTGATGATGGTAATTCATTTTCATGACTTAAGTAATTGAGCCTATCTTTAGAGTTATTAATTATAATTACATTATACTGTATTTCCAAAGGAAAATAGAACAAATAGAATATAATCACTCCAACCATACTGTAAAAAAACAGTAATTACATATTAACTCCCATCAGTTTCGTTACATACCACTGCACTTAATTCCTTCAATACGCTCAAGGCTCAAGTTAACATGATACGCATGGACTTTCCCTCTTTTCCAACCAAGGTCCCATCTTAAATCATACATTGTTTAGGAGGGAGAGAATGTGGCTCTGTTTAACACGCTCAAGAGATGGTTTCCTAATGAACACCCGCCATTCATTTTAGCATCCTAGCTTCCTAAAGGAGAATAAGGCTTGACATAACATTCAACCAAAGCGGTTCATCATACCGGCCCAGATCTTTCTACCATAGACATCCGGCAGCACACATTCAGGCTAATCTCTTCTGTTAGATTATAAATTCTTTGAGGGTTAGCTTCATTTTGGTAACCACCATGGCATTCTGTACCATCCTGCACATTCTATGCTCTTAGAACTTGTGTCTGTGGAGTAAAGTTTCTAAAGGAAACGACGCAGGACAAGCATGTAAGAGCTGTGTTACCTTGAAAAGCATGGGACACTCACGAGTTCCCTGTGAGTCAGCTGAAAGCTGGGCCTGGGTGGTCAAGACCTGTTGAATGGAGCACCAAGTGTCATCCAGCATGGCCCAGTCCCCTCTGGGGCCTTAGGCCTTAGCCTAGGGCAAAGGTAATTCTATTCTGCATCTCAGTTCTTTTTTTTTTTATAGAAACATTCTAATATTTAAAAGGTACACAGCTCCAAACAGCAACAGCTAGTGGGAAGTGAAAATCCCATGATTCCTACTGTCAATATTTCCATGCTTCTTTTATGGGAACTGCCGTAAAATTTGCTTCAGTACAGCTTTGCAGTGAGCTAGCTTTGTTCAAATCACCGTTACCAGCCAAAATGGAGCATATGTACTGGTTGGTGGATCCACTAGTAAATAATGCATTTGTAAATTCCTATCATCCTTCGGGTATATATTACAATGAGACACATTTGAATTTTCCCAGATTACAGATACATCAAAGAAAATGGATAATTCTATTACAAAAAACTCACCTGCTTGTTGCAATACATGTAGAAATAGTTGTCGAAAAAGGTCGTTGTTTTGTAGAACTTAATTTGCCTTACTTTTCTGGGGGAAAGGTGAATAAATAAATATATACTGGGTGCTTCTACCTAACAATAAATAGTGGCAAGGATAATCAGAGCTAATATTAATTGAGAGCTTATTTTATGTCAGGCCTTTGGGTAAGTGTTTAACATCCATTAACTTACTTAATGTATCCTACAGAGCTACTAGGCAGGTATTATTTTGAGGCCGTCTTATACTTGAGAAATACGAACCTAAGAATGAAGTCTAATGGCCACAGAGTGAAGTGAGAGAGCCATGACGTGAACACAGAACTGTCTGACCCTAAAAACAATGCACAGCATCGTACTTACGCACAGCTCTGTACTGATCTGATGTGGCCTCTACCCTTTGGGATTTATAAGCATCCAACTCCTGAAGAAGGCACCTTACGTTCAGAGTCCTTAAGTCACAAAAAGGCAATCCCCGGAGACCTACCGAGGCACATCACGTAGGACATTTCTAACTCACTCTAATCTACCGACTTCTTTAAAATTCCCAAGAGAGGATGTTCTGGTATCCTCGGCAGCACAAACCTGTAGCAATCTCTAATACCTCAAATGATCAAAAAAAGCTCCTATATCATAACTTTTATTTGAATTGATGTATTCTGGAATCACATATTTTCCAAACGTGCCTTCGTTCTCCTTGGATTTTTCTTATGTCTGTATGTGTGTACATGTGCGTAACACACACACACACACACACACACATTCATTCAAACTAGGGAGCATTTAGAGAACCAAAATGCTGATTTTATCTGAATATACCCTTACATAATTAGGTGATTGACCCTTACTTTATGGCTGGATAACACGAAGGCAGCGGAATGATATGCTGTCTGAAGCAGAGGTGGCCTCAGTTTCAAAAAATTCCAAATAACCTATAGTGTAATATGGAACATTTTAAATGCTACTTAATATTATCCACTAACTTTTATTAAAAAACTCATCCAGTAGGATGGACTCAGCATGGGGAAAAATCCAGATAAAAGGAGAAGAGCTAACGCCCCAAAATTTGATGGTTACTTAAGTTAGTACCACTCACAATTAACCACGTACTTGACCGTGGTTTCTTTGTTACGGTATTTAACTATTTGACTACTATTAACTTTCATACACGCTGTTCTCCCAAGCAGACTGTAAAGTTCCTGGAGCCTAGGAGCCATGTTATACTCTCTATTAGCTCAAGTGCTTGGCACAGTGCCTCTCTCTGAGCAACAGAATAAACATTGGTTAACTGGCTGATTGGTTCAAAATGTCAGCTCCAGGTTTTCAGGCATCTCTCTGAACCTTACCATCCAAAGCCGAGTCACATTTCTAAACAAGTGCAGAGCAACACATTCAGGCTCCACATCTGCTTCTGGGCATTTCTCTATTCCCAGCATCTAGCGAAGTGCCTGGTACACGCGAGACTGTAATAAATATTTACTCAACGGATGCAACTGTTCTCAAAGGGCCAAAAATCACCTAGAAGCTTAGAAGTCCAAGATCACAGGCCTCACCCCCGAGAGTCTGATTCTGGTGGTCTAGGGAGAGATCCTAGAGTCTGCACCAATGTCCCCAGGGATGCTGATGTTTACAGAACTCATACCAGTACCAACCTTATCCATCTGCTACCAGGATTCTGAGAAAGGTGTTTGGTCAGAGCAGCCTACGCTATGTGGTCAAGATGCGCGGGAGAAATGCTGGCCGATTTCATAAAGGGAAGACCAATGAGCAAGGTTGTAAGTGCAGAGCAGCTGAGAGGACCCCTGCTCTGTGATCCTGTTTTGTTATCTCTTGAGAAAGAAGAAAAAAATGTGGACATTTAGAATATTTCTTAGAAAGGCAAGGGTCCTCTTTTAGCTTAAGTCACAGGCACTGACACAATCATTTTCCTTTTCAGAAAGTCTGCTCACTAAATAATGAACTGTAGCAGGGACAAGTTGGAAGAAATGTGTCTTTCAAAGACGCAAGTTCAATTTTTTTTGACGAACCAAAAGAGACACAATGTACAAGCCGTGTACTTGGTCCGGGCTCCTGACCTCTGCAATTTCATGTCATGCACCAAAAATAAACAAAAAAACAAAGAAAAAAACCAAGTTGGGGAAGGGAGAAATTGCTAAAAAGCGGTGTGCAGGTTAATATATGCATATTAACGCATATGCATAAAATGCATAGGAAAGATTTTTAAACAGGCACGGAAATATGGATGGCACGGGGGGGGGGGTGGTGGAACTAGGCAGTATTTTAAGCTAAGACGGCATAAAATGTCACAGTACATTGTAGCAGAACTGGACGGTGCAGGTCATGTGACTTCTTGGGAGAAAATGTGCATCAGAGCCGGGACCAGGGACCCTGCCTTAGTCTTGGGATCACTCAACTCAAAGCATCAGTCAGTACGGACGCTTGCTTTTTACGAACTCTGGAAAGCTGCAGAAATTCCATTTCAGGATCATATGAGAACCTCATGTGATCTGGGTTTTAACCACTCAAGCCAGAGTGCATTCACATTCAGTTTTTTTAAAAGGAAAGGGTTTCAATTCCTATCTGTGGACACACGTCCCTTAGGTTTTCCAGTTCTGCCCATCTCCTCCGACCAGGAGGGGCTCTCTGCGCACGGTGGAGGGTGTAGGCAAGGCAAGTTACCCAAGTATTCCCGATTCTCTCCTCTTGCCCTACTTTTCAGATCCCCCCCACCAATGGAAGATACAATTATTACAAAAAGCTTTCGTTGCAAAGGTCTGTGATTCAGGAAGCACGCTCATCAAGGTGCCGGGATGGTGGTGACGTGGAGACACACAGCCGCTGCCCTCACGGAACAAGCCTAGCGTGGAGGGCCGGCTCACCCATAGGTAAGTACGAGAAAGAGGACTGCAGAAAGGAAAGGCCCATGATGCCTCGGGAGACCCTAACAAGGATGCCCAAACAAACCCAAGTCCCACGCCTTCGGTCAGGTTGAGAACTGGTTCTAAGGAAAGCCTTCCTATGGCTGTCTCAAATTCCCAAGAGGCACATCTTCTCAGGTGACACCTGACTACTGCCTCTGTCATCACTGGTGTTTTCGGAGCACCCGAGAGCAAGTCCGTCGTACCTTTTCACTATGAATAAGCAGAAGCGTGGGGTCTAAACACCGCTCTTGGAACAGCAACGGGGAACAGCTCATGGGGAAGTGGGAGAGTGCAGTTCTCCTTGTAGTGGAATCCACTGTTTCCTGACGCTCAAATATTTGGCTTTATTGCAACATGTCCTTCATTCAGGCAGGAGACGGGGAGGAGAGTAGTATTCAACTCTTTAAAGGAGTATAATAACATCCTTAGTAAGACACGTGCAAGTATCATTATGCCCATAACTCTACACCCTACAGAAAATAGCCAATGACATAAATATCTAACCAAAAAAACCAAAAAAACCCAAACCCCAAGAACCTATGTGTGTCAGAAAAGGCAACTGTGAAGCCATGACAAGCTTTGCTGCACAGGTGTTTCGTTCTTCAGTCTCTGCCTCGCACTTGCTAACCTGGGACAGGGGCATCTCTAAAGATTTCAAAATTCTTTGCAGGTTCAGTCCTGAGGAACGGTGACTTCTCTTCAGCGAGGCAGCTGTGTCTTCCCCAAGGAAGAGGCTGGGTCAGGGAAGGCTAGGAAGTCAGGCAAGAAGTACAGATGCTCCAGCATGGGTCTGAGGGTGCAGCACAGAGGCTACTCGGCCCTTTTCACGTTCAGATCTCCTCTACAAAGCAGAGACTGCTCCAAGGAGCATCACAACCAATTTGGATACTTACTGGATCAAACACGGGGATACACATACGAGTGGGAGTAGCCTCATGGACATCATTCCCCTTTTGTTTTGAAGAAACAGGAGGCTGGCTCTTATGTCTAGAGGTTAGCATAATCTGTGCCTTCACGTGTATGTACAAGACTTCTTCACAATCATCATTATTGTGACCACCGTAAATTGCATAATAATCGCAGAAGCCTCTACACTGTGAAGTGTGAAGAACCATGTACTTTTATTGCTGTTCTGGGTACCAAAGCAGAGGCTGTTGGATCAAAGAACCAGTATTTTGATGGAGATAAAGGTCAACATGTGAATAAAGGGGCCAGCATTTCATTGGTGGAGAATGAGTATTTGAATCAGGAGACCCATATCTGAATGGGGTACACTTAATGGCTCTAGCTTTCCAGATGCTACCTGTTTAAAGAATTCTGATGATCAAAGGTAAGAAATCTAGGTTCTTGACACCTGTCGACTCGGGGTTCCAAAACACTGCTATTTTTACTGGCTGCCCTTTTCCTTAATGGCTCCTTACGCACTCAAGGATCTCCTTAGGAGAAATAAGATATAACCATCTGCCTTCCTTCTTTGACTTTTGGGTCTCCTACTGAACGACAGAAAGCTCACGGGAATTCTAGGGTAGAGCGTACACGTAGCCTTGCTGTGTCCATCAGGCTACTTATAGTGTTCCACCTTCAAACGTAACAGCACTAATTAATGGCGTCTTCGACAGTCACATGTGGGCCAACATTTCTGCCGTCCCTTGTAATAACACTGTGGCTTGTATAACCACGGGTACCAGAATCCTTAGGTTATTCAGGATCTTTATCTGGCCTGTTTTGAGGCTGAGAAACTTTAGCTGGTGCCTGAACAGGGCAAATTTCACTGTACAAATGACCAGTGTTTTGGATGCACGATTAACAGAGGCCCCCGGGTCCACTTGGTGGCCCTGTTCTTCTGTGTTCTAGGACACCCTTTGGACATGGGATTAGTTAACACTCTGTCCATTTTTCTCCTAGGCAGGCATTTAGCATTGCTTTTCATTTAAGTCTTTTGCCGCTGGAGTGATTTTGCTGCCGTCAGACTGTATTATGGATATTAGGTCTTGAATGAGCTGTAACTTTCTGCAATTGAAAATTTATAACACAAAGACAATTTCATTGGGCTCTGTCACTGTTTAACACACAGTCCCTTGAGTACTCAGGATCATGTGGGTTTCTACGACATTACCTCTACTGCCCACATTTGCTGAATTACAAAGTTGGTTTATTTTCATTCCTTGGCTATGCTCTCGAGCCATTTCAGCTTTGCTGTGATAAGAGTATGTCTGTATTTCCCCCTCCCCTTGAAATTCTACCCTCATGTAAACCAGGCTTTTGCGCGTGTAAAAGTATAACCTGCTTGTAAAAACTGGTGCGAATGGACAATAAGGTAACAATAATTAAAACTGGCCTAGAAACTTATTTTAGATAAGAGATCTGTGGCCAAAAGCAAATCTTTTACAAGAACATGAATGATTTTTCTCTTCCTTGTAACAGACTACACGCTGGCGGACGTGTGAATGGCAGCGAAATTGTTAAAAACAAAGCAGGAAGGACTGACACGGGGGACGTGGATAAAGCAGGAAGATCTGAGGGTAACTCAACTGGGCCCACATTTACACACAGACATAAACTGTATGTTCTGTTAAAAGAAATGTATAATAATCACATCTTCCACTTTTTTAAAAAAAATTAGTTTTATCATTATTGCAAGATTTAAAACTCAATATCCATCCAAATTATTACTCAAAATCTGTTATGAATTCTTCTGTGAATTGGCGTTAGAAAACCGGTTGCTGGCTTTTATGTCAAACCAGCTGTGAAACCAAAATCCTGGGCAACCCTTCAAATGATCTCTCTCTTTGTCATGCAATCCTTTCTTTCCCTGAAGAAATCACCAAGACCAATTTAGTACTGAGCTACAACCAGCTACAAAGTATATCACGTGGGGAACATTTTGTTCTCCCCATTCATTACAAGTCAGCAAGCATGACATAGCTGAGAATGGGTCATCCTGGTTGACGGATCCATATGAGCAAAGTACGTAGACAATGCTGGGGAGGTAGCCAGAGTCTGAGGAACAGTGGAAGATTCGTTATCCACAATTCACAAACCGTTACAAAGACTGGTATCTAAGTCAGCTTTCAGATAACTTACCAGCAGTTAACTGGAGCCTTTCTCAGCTAGGAGGATGCATCTCAGAGCTTAAAATTTAACAACTCAAGTCCTGCAAAGACAGCAGGGCATTTTTTGCTAAGTGACCAAGCATACGAGGCCCATAATGAACCCCCCAGGGGTTCTCATGCCTCTTGGTACAGTGTATCCCTCCACGAAACCGAACCTATGAGAACTGGCTTCCTTTAGGACATACTTAAAGGTACTGTGATCTTTGAAACTGTCTTCCTTGTCCTTAGGCTTCTACACATTCACTGCAATCCCAATCAAAATTGCACCGGCATTCTTCTCAAAGCTACAACAAACAATCCTAAAATTTGTATGGAACCATCAAAGACCCAAGAAGCCAAAGTTATGTTGAAAAAGAAAACCAAAGCGGGAGGCATCACGATCCAGGACTTTAGCCTGTATTAAGGCATCATGACTCTAACTCACTTACCGTCCTGCCAAGTTTTTGAAAAAGTCACATAGTCAAACTATCAAGCTGTTTTATTGTGAACTGTTGTCAGTGGAACTGAAATTTGATGCAAGTTATTTTGTTTTACAAAACTTTTTCATTAAAAACCGTAACTTAACACATAACAACAGCTGAGCCTGTCTTGGGACATTCAGTGAATATCTCTTTGTGAGTAAGTCAATGCACTAAACCATAGTCTTAGGGGTTTCTCATATTTCTAATGTCGGATCCCCTTTCTCCATGTTTCAACATCTAGTTGTGACTAAACCAGTAGTGAAAAGGTAGAGCAGAAAAGAGAAAGGAACTGACATTTAGTACACTAATAACAGACTAGGTTTCATTAATACTTATTCACCCAACAATTACTTGTTTAGTATTTACAAATATAAATATATATGTACAAGCACACCTAAAAGTACGCAGGCATAAACAAATACACATCTGCAAATGCACACATACAATGCATACAGATGCTAAAGAATAAGCTAGTGGCACTTTGAGGAATAAAAAAAATACACTGTACTCCCCAAAATAGTAATCTTGTTAGAAATATGAAAAAACATTCTTACTTCAGGACTCAGGGCCATTAATACAAATATATTACATATATATATATTACATGACCGCAGAGCAAGCATGGTCCACAGGGTCTGTACTAAACTGTAAAGTCAAACACTCAGATTACTACACGGCTGTAGGAAATATAAAATGTTAACCACTAACAACATGTACATCATAAAACTGGCCACAGATATGACTGTTTCTATTCTCTTACTGACACACTGCATTTCATGTCTCCACACTGACTGAGACACAACTCTGTGAACGTAAATATTAGCTGCAACCAGAGCTAACCAGGGGAAAGGCAATTTTTTTATACACATCGTTCATGTTTCGATGTGTTTTTTTTTTTTCTTCCAGAAAACAGTTGAAAAGCTGATACCTGTATTCTGGGATAACTACAAAGACACACATGGGTATGTGTATCTACTTGTACGTATAATGCTATCTTGCAAATTTCTGGAGCTATGTCAGACTCCTCTCTTACTCCTACTTTGCTTACTACTCGAATCTAATCTGCAGGGGCTATATTGATATTCTCGTAAGTACACTAGTCCCTCGTTGGGATCTTGAAACCTATGAGCAGTCACACGTCGGCGAGCGCTTCACAGGTGCAGGGGATGATACGGGGTTCTGTAAGGGTTCAAGACTCCTTGGTTATTACAAAGGAATAATAATCATTAATAATATTATTATACATTATCGTACAGACTACAATAAAAAGGTGATGGAAATTAACACAGGACACAGAACTGGAAACTCAGGTACAGGTATTTCTCTCCTCGAAGACACTGGGCATCGTCAGTGAATTCTTGACACCTGGTCGTGGTTTTCTACACAGCACATTCTAGTTACTCAAAGGAGGGGAAGACAGCTCTAGCTGCCAGCATCACATGAAAAACAGTTAACTTTTTTTTTTTTTTGGTCAAATGGAGACAAAGATCTTATTCTGAGTGATGGCAAGAAGATTTGAGGAAATATACTGAAAATTATAAGCGGATGTTGACAGAAGAGTAAGACGAACAGTTTACTCGGGTAGAAGCCACACGAACCCAAAGGCTGCGAGTTTAAAAACAGGAAATTCGAGTGAGCACAGGGCATTACTCTGCTTGAAAAACAGCAGACGTATAAATTAAGTTGCCAAGGAAGACATCAAAAACAAACAGTATAAATGAGTTTTAGGAGACAAGTAGACACTTTAATGGGGGCAGCAGGGATTTAAGGCTATAGTGACAAAGGAAGGAGGTGGGACAGAGACACGGAGAGGTGACAGGCAGTGTGACAAAACGCCACCATCACTATTTTAATAGCATCGACTCTGGACCACTGTGCCATTTTAGAGTAACTGGAAATGAAGAAGCCAGGTTATTGGATAATAGATCATTGGTTTATTAAAAACAGGAGCAAAAAGAGGCACTCAATCCCTCACAGGAGGAGTATTTTCAAAATTTAGTCGAGAAGGGTGAGTTATTTTTTCTGAGTGATGCGGTTGCTTGTGTGAGACTCTCATTTTTTAGCGAATTACCCATCCTACACCTGTCTCTCCGCATCAGTGTATCATACCCGGAGGCCCTTTCCCTGTGGCCACATCACAAAGAACACAAGTCTGAATAATCCCAATTCCTGGCCCACACGAGTGCAGATGGATATCCAAGCAGGTTAATGGTACAGATGGCAAGAGAAAGGACTGTCCTTCCCGAGCCAAGGGTAGGACACTCAGGAGCCCATCTGGGCAAGTTCCGGCCATTTCCACCGCTGATCAGGTCAGTTTGGAGAGAGAGAGAGCCTGTTGAACCTGAAACCATCATCCTTAACGGTCCATCTAAGTGGGTCCCATTAGAAAGCGAGTCACTTAGATGGAAGCTATTTGCCAAACAATGTTCTGCAGTCTGAGGGCAAATTCTGCCCTCAGCCTGTTTGTCATCTACTTGTCGGTCGGGGAGAGAATTTCAGTTAGCGGTTTCCTTCTCCCTCCTGGTCTACAAGAAACCACCTCATGCTTTTCTTTCAAATGAGCACAAGTGAATCAGAGGAAAATGTTATGTTGTCCACAAGCTACAGAAAGTAATTATTAGAGGAATTTCAGAATATATACATTTTTGAAATATGTATCAAAGGGCTTTTGAATCCATTGAGCATCTTTTGAAATTTCACATGTGATGAGAGACTGTAAGCTCCGTGAGAGGAACCAAAAAGACTGAACCAAAAAGAACCACTACATACCCTGAACTTCTCGCACTGCTGGCCACAAAGCAGGCATCAACGAATAGGTGTTCAACAAATAAATGAATGAGTGACAACGCTTTACTAAGTGCTGCATCAGTTTCTGTTTTGGATACGAAGACACCAAGTGAATTACATGCATTATTTGTATTGCGATTTATTTTCAACTGAGCAACATTTATCCCAACCCATTTCCATCTTTATTAGGTATAAAGGAGCTAAGTGATATTATCCTTTCCTCGAACAGGCACAAAAACAGCTGGAGCCAATCTCATTTCACAGGGAAGTCACCGAGAAGAGAGTAATAACCACGGCCACGTTAGGTGTGTACAGGTACGTATAGAGATCTAAATCTCACCTTTCAGCATTGAGAGACAGAGACAAGGTGGGGGAGGGAGGGAGGGAGGGGAGGAAGGGGCAACCAAGAGAGAGCGAAGAGAGAGGACACACAGCCTTATGTTCCTGCCTATATTAGTTCCCGCGTGTATTAGCTTTACAATTGTTTCCATTCTCACAGCTTTGTTAGAGGCTCTCCGCCAGAGGTTCAGATCTGGCAGAAGTACGTCCAGACTATGACCTGTCAGCATCCTCCTAACTGCAGAAGGCTGGCCACTGTCCTTCCTGCCAGTCCTTCTCCAGGAAGACCAAGTTTTCTCAATATTGAGCAACTGCCCCAATTCTTTCCCCAGCAGCAGAAGCCTTGCTAACATTACAGAGTGCCATCACCAAATGCTTCTCGCTTCTCCCCGGCCCCCTCTGTCTCAGACACCCCCGGGCAGTTTCTAGAGTCATGGCTGAGTGTTCTCACACCCATGATTCTCGATTCCTTTTCAGATTTTTTGTTTTTATTTCGTTTAAGCAGAGTAGTGTCAGAAATGGTAACCACAAAGGGCTCATCAGAAAATGCCCGAAGCGGGGCACCTGGGTGGCTCAGTCCGTTAAGCGTCCAACTTCAGCTCAGGTCATGATCTCGTGGTTCGTGGGGTCAGGCTCTGTGCTGACAGTTTGGTGCCCGGAGCCTGCTTCAGGTTCTCTGTCTCCCTCCTTGCTCTCTCAAAAAATAAACAAATGGAAGGAAGGAAGGAAGGAAGGAAGGAAGGAAGGAAGGAAGGAAGGAAGGAAGGAAAGGAGGAAGGAAGGAAGGAAGGAAGGAAAGGAGGAATGGAGGAAGGGAGGAAGGGAGAAAAAGAAAATTCCTGCAGATAGAAAGCACGGCACACAAGCTTTGACAACGTGCACAGTAGTGTGTGGCTTCAGAAACTGCCTTGTCACGTATCTCAGGGTGGCCTTTCAGAATGTCACAAAGACAAGGGTGCGTTGGAGACCACTGGTCTTCCTGGTTGTGGAAGACGCCTCCTCCCTTTACTTCTGTGGCTTTCATTCTACAAATTGGCAACTGAGCAGAGGGACCTGGAGAATGTGGGGAACTCCAAAGGCCAAGTTTATCTGCCCTTATTTTTCTTCTTTTACTTGGCCACTTGAGCAAGACTGACACTCAAAGTTGTACATTTTGGTGCCAGACGTTGCAACTGTAAGACAAATCCTTAGGACAGACAGATGCCTTCCCTCCTCCTCCGGGAAGCTTCCCTCTGTCTCACCCCCCAGCCTACGCTGGGATCAGCTGCTCCCAGCAACCATACGCCAGCTATTTATTTCACGACAGCAATTTCAGGCTCTGCAACAGCTTCCTGTATTTGTGTCCAAGACTGTATGTTTCCGGAGGACAAAAATCCTGTTTTGTTAGGCACTGAGCTTGGCCACCATCAGTTCTTGACATGTGTCCATAAAGCTTGAATAGATCTGCAGGAGACCACTTTTTTTCATGACTTCTTGTTTTGAAGAGGCCCGTTCCTCCTGGTTTTAAATGAGCAAATGTAAGAGAAGGGAGAAAGGGGGCTCCACTCCTTCCAGTATCAAGTTAGGAAGGTTCTGGAATATTATCTACGAAGGGATTACTTTCTGAAGATGTTTTGAATGAGCAGAAATCGGTGACTTTCTGCAGTTACGGTTTGAAGGGTACAGCTAGTTGGAGACGGGCACAGAGAGTCAATTGATTGTATCATCGGGTTTTTTGACTTTGTCTAACAGGCAATTTCTGAACGTCATAAACGCCGTCTTAATTTGGCTCTGTATTGTGTAAAGCAGATGTCCTTGGTTACTAAACTGATCAGTAAGTGGTTTATATTATTCTAATGGTTACCATCACTATTGCAAAAAAAAAAAAAAAAGTTGAGTAAGGCTACAGAGCAAGAATGTTCTGCACAGTATTGGGCTGTCAGGATGTCATATTCAGAAAGGATCCAGGTATAGAGCCCGGGTCTTGTTGCAGAGATCCATTTTCAAAAAAACACTGCTCCCAATGCTGAACAGTGTGATGATGCATTTTAAAAATAAATGTTCCATTCAGTGGCTGCTTAAAAAATATGAAGGGAGGCAGGATAGAAACTGAAGATAGTTCCCAGAGATGCCCAAACCACCGGGGGTATCCCAGCTGGATGTGAAGCCCACCAGACCCTTTAACAGAGGATCACATACTGCCATCATTCTAGGCTATATGGTTACGTGGCAAATACAGATAAAATAATATCTGTATGACACCAACCTGTAAGAGCCCTTCCTTGAGGAACCAATTTCCTCTGTAAAAGCCCTAATGAGTTCCATGAAAGACGTAAAAATCTCCACTCTCTCCTGTCTTCAGACCACTTGTCTCAGCACACTAGGCTCTAGAACAAGACCGTGTACCCAGTACAAGACCTCCCAAAAGACCGTCTGCAGATAAGCCCCGGGTGGGGGTGCTCTGCATTCAGACACAGACCCAGAGCCAAAACCATTGTCTTCTTCAGGTCAAAGGCAGCAAAGACTCTAGCCTTTCAGCAGCAGGCACGGTTTCTCCATTCCCCTAATCAGAGTTTGTAACGCGTGCCTAGTTTTGTGACTGTTGGGCTAACACCTGCCTCCTCGATGTGACCATAAGCTCCACGAGAGCACGACCTGGCTTTGTGTTTGTTGATTACTGTTTCCCCAGCATAACACGGAGTCTGGCACTTAGTAGGGTCTCAATGTTTGTGAGGAGGAGGAGGAGGAGAGAGAGGGAGAACAGAAGAGAGGAAGGAGAGAAAGGGGTACTGCAAAAGAGAAAGTGCTGCTTTACAGTTTGGCGTCAGAGAAATTTGCCTACTTCATTTCATGCCAATAGTCCAGACCTACAAATACTCAGATGCCTTCCACGTGCTGTATATTCAAAGCCCGCAGAGGGCGGCTAGCCTCAGAAAACACGAAGATGGGTCTGAAAACTTTATACCAACCATGTAATTGGACCCATCAAGGGAGAAATTGGTTTGCTATGCCTGGAAATTGGTGGGAATTTCATTATTTCTGAATTTGCAAAATAGCATTTGGTTGAAAGGTCCAATTGTGTAGACTTATCAACTTCTAGGGCCACACGCGGTCGAAGTCGGTGACTCCTGTACCTGACAGGAACCCGCCCTGGGGTCTACGTCACGGAAACTGTAGACAGTGAGGTATTTACAGGCTGCACGTCTACCTGCAAAGCCCCGGTGCCTCTACAAACGGACACGCTACAAGCTATTGACTTGAGAGGCACTGGCGGGCCAACCCGTGCACTGTTTGATCCACACCTGCAGTCATTTTGCACTTCAAGGACGGCAGGCTTCAGACAGGAGCACCGGTGAAGTATCTGTAAGAGCCCGAGTGCTATCTCTAGTGCTACCGCAGCTCTTGCCATGGCCCTTTCCCAGGTAGTAATCTAGGAAATCAAGGGCCCTACCACCAGAGCAGATGGAGGGGTCAGAAGCACTGGGTGGGGGTGGGGGTGGAGGGTGAATCAAGAGGCCCCAGAGGCTGGAGGGGGGTAAGCACAGGCTCTTCCAGAGTCTCGAGGCCGAGTGGAGTGCTCCCATTTTCCTTCGCTTTCTAAAGAGCCAGAGTGCTCCCTGAGTGCAAGCTGGTGTTTGGAGGTGGGTCTTTGGAGATGCTTCATATTTACAGGAATTTCAGCTTCAAAGAGGGTGGGGGTTAGTATGTCTTTAAATGATATCAAGTAAGCTTGAAGTTTGATTTTCTCTTGGTAAATTTCCTCTTTTTCAACGACGGAAATGAAATCCTGTTAACACATTAAGAACCTATGAATGAAGCCCAACAAAGTTTTTCCTTCTGCTTCTTGAAGGCAGGAGCGCAGGGAATGTGGACAGTTTTGCCATTTAGTAGACTAGTTATTCAAGACATCATTCTCTCCAGTACTAGAAGCAGACATCCTGTTTTCCTTCACTGTCTGTGCAAACGAACAGCTAAATGTGTACACTCTCTATCTGCAACTGCTTGTACTTCCTGGTACGCAACCTCACCGAAGTCAGTATTCCCTGCCCCCGGTGAACGTGCCGGTCACACGGCAGATGCTCCAAGAGTGTTTGCTGACTTGGATGAACCTCTGCCTTCACCTGTAGAATTAGCACTGTACCTGCCTCCCATCCAATTCTGTTAGGTCAGGAAAATTAAGTGTTGGGGAACCGAAGGATGAAGGAGGAACAAAATGGACTGTGGTAGTGTTACAGGACTATGTAGGATCACCAAAATGTATCAGCTGTACAATCAGAGTGAATTCTACTGTATGTAAAAGGTGGGGGGTGCGGTGGGGATCCAACAGCCAAGTACACAGTGCAGCCAGGATCTGGATGGAGATCTAGCCATCCTCTTGACCATGAAGTGTTCCAGTGTCTGTGATCGACTGCAGAGTGAGGCTGAAGGTATTTGCATGCGCCTGTTAGCAATCTGTGTTTCTTCTGTGAAAAGCCTATTTCCATCTCTTGCCCATTTCTTTATTGGGTTTTTGAATTCTAAGATATAATTTATAAAAGATTTTTAAATATTAAAACATTAACTTTGTCAATGAAAAGAAACTGAAGATTTATAGTGCAAACATGACATTTCTGAAGAAGATATTTCTCCTAGAATTGATAGAATAATTAATAGACTATGTTAGAGGGAACCATAAATTTGATTCATGTTGCAATAGAATTTTTTTCTCTTAATTATTTTAAATGCTAGGGAAAGGTCCATGAGAGTGCTTGTCACACGCTGTCACGAAAAGTTATGTTTGCTGTCTTGAGTCACAGGAATTTTTCTAGCTTTCTCTGGGGTAGCTGGATGACACTGATCGCTCAAGAAATATGGGGGATGGTAAAGGGAAATCTGAATTTTTAGGGAGCACATCTACTGAATTCCACCAACTCAATTTACTGCTCTGTTGTATCAAATCCTCTTAAATTGATCTGTTCCAGTTTACAGAAGAAATCTAAAGTTTCAGGGAAAAAATATATATCTGGACCATCATACCTTCATTGTTAATACAGGGAGACAGCAGGTGTCAAGGTTACACTGCCTTTCTGGTGCATCTGCTTCTCGAAAGATGATTAGTCCCCATCTAGCTTCAGCTTTGTTTATGCATCTGGTCAAATGGCTGGTGGCTCAGCAAAGTGCCTTCAGCAGCCCCCTCTGCAGAGCATCTCTGCTCACCTTTCCTTATGAAGTCACCCTCTCAGACAGGCAGGAGACCACAGCACCTCCATCCTCATTTTATAGAGAGTGACAGAGGAGTTAAGTGACTTGAGAAAGGTCAAACCAACAGTCACTGGTCAGGACCAAAATAGAATCGGGGTTTGCTGACCTCCTTGTCTCCTGTTCAAATGCTTCAAGGACAAGAAAAGTGACTCCTGAGCTGTAAAAACAAAACAAAACAAACCAAAACCCAAAAAAAACCAAAACAAAAAAAAAATGCTACAGGCTTTTGATTTTCTCATCCTTGAAGAAGATGAACTGGGGCATCTGTTTGGCTTAACGTTTTTCATGGACACCCAAATGTGAGGTGGTTGAAATTTGGGGAACACCAAAGGCCGAGAATCCAAAAATTAGTAACATCAGCTTCTCCACGGACTAGCTATAACCTTAGGCAAAAAAGTGAGGCCACTGTGCCTCAAGTTTTCCATGAAATGGGGATGTTCTGAACCACATACTGAACATACTAACCTTTTAACATAAGTAACGCATCTTTGAGTACCGGTATTCAAAGATGTGGGGAACACAAGGTTTCTGAGCATCCTCCTTATGATGAAAACCAGAATCAAGAGAGGGTGACATTCTGAAATCACTACTCTGCATGTTGACTTAGGATTACGGAGAACAGGGATGGGGAATAAACGCACACTTAACTGGGTGTTCCTTATCACGCAATTGGGCTAGGAGCCCTGAGTTCCGGCGCTCTTAAAAATAGATCACCTTTTTCTGTGCAAATCAGGCCTGACACAGGGCCTTATTTAATTCACAGACATGCTTATACTTCTGCAAAACTGGAAAAAAAAAAGCTTTTAATTACTATTTGTGCAGCATCTAAGACAATTAAATGCTTCTGATTACCCTTTTGTTGTTTAAAAACATAGACGTAGAGAGTAAACATTTCTACACAGCCATTAGAGCAAAATGCCTTTTAAGGGAGAATGCTTTGAATACATTCTGCCTTATAAAAAAAGTGTATAAGAGGACAGCAAAGAAAAGGGCTGTGAGGCGTGACATGGCCTATCATGTTGTGCATGCATGAGTTAGCTCTTACAAGATCAGAACGAGAAGTTAAGATGAATTCTATTCAACCTAAGCCTGATGCTTTGGAAGTTCAGTATCACATCATCTGGGGTCAGTGACAGGGCCACTCAAAGGTATCTTCTCTGGAGAGCCAGAGAATTTAAAAATATCTGGGCAAATGTACCGTTTGTCACCTAAAGCGGAGACTCTGTTCTAGGAATCGTGTTCATGTTCCGACTCCATCTTATCTGCAATCTTTGTTTCTATCATAAATACTAAACAGTCTAACAAAAAAACCCCATAGGTTGTCCAGCATTGGCTTCAAGTTAGACCCAGGTCTAGAGGTGACCTCCAGAGCACAGAGTAACGGGTAAGCTGGAGCCACAGGAAGAAGGCGAGGCCCTTCAGGGACTTCTCAACGTCAGAAAAACACTGGTCTTTTTGAATGATGCCTCACCCATTTCTACAGTGCTTTACATTTTAAAGAACACTGACTTTTGTGATGGCCACAGGATTTATAGCATTCTACCTGTTTGGCAATGAAAGTGACTCAGAACAGCGACTCTTCCAAAGCCCCACAGGTAGTCAACGTCAGAATTCAAGCAGGTCTTCGAAACTAGCACGCTTCCCACTTAACATCTCTTAATGGTCTTTCTAAAAGATACAAGTGGAGAGAGACAGGATATCAAGGGGTAAAATACATCAGGTGAGAGGAACTATCACTGAATTAGTACTTCTGAATTAGTTTTTGTTTTCTTCTGACAAATACCGATCAGTGGAATTACAAGATCATATGGCATTTCTATTTTTAATTTTTTTGAGGAGCCTCCATACTGTTTTCCATAATAGTTGCACCAATTTACATTCTTAACAGTGCACGACGGTTCCCTGTTCTCCACATCCTCAACACCTATTTCTTGTCTTTTTGATACTAGACGTTCTGACTGGTGGGAGGTAATATCTCAGTGGGGTTTAGTGATGTTAAGTGTCTTTTCATGGGTCTATTGGCCATCTGTATGTCTTTTTTGGAAAAAGGTCTATTCAGGTCTTCTATTTTTTAACTGGGTTATTTGGGGTTTTGGTGTTGAGCTGTATAAATTCTTTATATATTTTGGGTATTAACTCTCCTATCTGATATATCATTTGCCAGTATCTTCTCTCACTTGGTAGGCTGCTTTGTCATTTTGTTGATCATTTCCTTCACTGTGTATAAGCTTTTTATCTTTGTGTAGTTCCAACAGTTTATTTTTGCTTTTGTTTTCCTTGCCTAACGAGATACACCTAAGGCCGATGTCCAAGAGATTACTGCCTATGTTTTCTTTTAGGAGTTTTATGGTTTCAGGTCTCACATTTAGGTCTTTAATCAGTTTTGAATTATTTTTCCATATGGTGTAAGAAAGTGGGTGTTTTCCTAGCATCATTTATTGAATAGATGATCTTTTCCCAGTTGTATATTCTTGCCTCCTCTATCATAGATGAATTGACCATATAAGTGTGGGTTTATTTCTGGACTCTCTATTCTGTTCTACTGATCTACATGTCTAATTTTTGTGCCAATACCACGCTGGTTTGATTACTACAGCTTTGTACTATTTCTTGAAATCTGGGATTTGACACCTCCAGCTTTGTTCTTTCTCAAGATTGCTTTGGCTAGTTAGGGTCTTTGTGGTCCCATACAAATTTTAAGATTCGTTGCTCTAGCTCTTTGAAAAATACTATTGGTATTTTGATAGTGATTGCACTGAACGTGTAGATTGCTTTGGGTAGTACAGACATTTTAATAATATTAATTCTTCCAATCCATGAACATGGTGTATCTTTCCATTTGTTTGTGTCATCTTCAATCTCTTTCATCAGTGTCTCACAGTTTTCAGAATACATGTCTTTCCCCGCCTTGGTTAAATATATTCCTAGGTATCTACTCTTTATGGTGTAAATGGTGGGATTGTTTTCTTAATTTCTCTTCTGACTACTTCATTTTTAGTGTACAGAAACACAATTTTGTAACCTGTAAGTTTACTGAATTCATGACTAGTTCTATTTAGGAGTTTTCCATTCACAGCATCATGTCATCCATAAACAGTGACAATTTTACTTCTTCCTTACCACTTTGGATGCCTTTTATTTCTTTCCTTGTCTGATTGCTGCAGCTAGGACCTCCAATATTATGTTGAATCAAAGTGGTGAGTATCAACATCTTTGCCTTGTTCCTGATCTTACAGGAAATATTTCAGTTTTTCACCATGAAGTATGTGAATTTCCTTATATTTAAAATGAGAGCAATAACAGAATCTCCAGGAACAGAGGGCCTCTTTCCTCATAGACTTTATTTAAAAAAGTTTTTTTATTGGTAGAACTCAATTTTTTAAGAACAGTTTTTGTTTTGTTTTGGTTTTTTACAGTTTTTTTTTTTTTTATTCCAGTTAATATCCAGTGTAATAGGGGTGCCTGAGTGCCTCACCTGGTTAAACGTCTGACTTTGGTTCAGGTCATGATCTCACGGTTTATGAGTTTGAGCCCTGCGTTGGGCTCTGTACTGACAGCTCAGAGCCTGGAGCCTGCTTCGGATCTGTGTCTCCCTCTCTGTTTGCCCCTTCCCCACTCATGCTCAGTTTCTCTCTCTCAAAAATAAACATTAAAATTTTTTTAAAAATACAGTTAGTTTCAGGTATATAATATAGTGATTCAACACTTCCAAATACCACCAGGTGCTCATCACAAGTGCACTTTTTTTTTTTACATAAAGTTTATTTACTTTTGAGAGAGAGAGAGAGAGGTGCGCACACAAGTGGGGTAGGAACAGGGGGGGGGGGGGGCAGAATCCCAAGCAGGCTTTGCACTGTCAGTGCAAAGTCCAATGCAGGGCTCAAACTCACGAACCATGAGATCATAACCTGAGCTGAAGTCAGATGCTTAACCTACTGAGCCACCCAGGCGCCCCACAACAAGTGCACTCCTTCATCTCCACCACTTATTAAAAAAAAGTTTTTTTAACATTTATTTATTATTGTGAGACAGAGAGGACACAAAGCATGAGCAGGGGAGGGGAAGAGTGAGGGGAAGACACAGAATCCGAAGCAGGCTCCAGTCTCTGAGCTGTCAGCACAGAGCCCGAAGAGGGGCTCAAACTCAACAGCCGTGAGATCATGACCTGAGCCAAAGTCGGATGCTTAACCAACCGAGCCACTCAGGCCCCCCCCGCCACCACCACCCATTTAACCCATCCCCCATCTCCCCTCTGGTAACCATCAGTTTGTTCTCACTACTTGACATCCATCCCATTTCCTTAGGCTCATGAGGATCACTCTTCTCTCAACAGCGTGGTAAACCAAGGACTAATTTTACCAAATAGTTACTTAGGTTGATCCCAGAAAGAAGTCTGTTCAGTCCAAGTGGTCACCACGGCTCCCTGTAACACTAGTATCTCATGGCTTGAGGCATGCAGCCCTGCCAGTTTGGTTAAGCCCCTGAGACCTCACGTGTACAGCGTATCGGGGAATAAAAGACTTCACATGAAACAAGCCTATCAGATTCATCAGAGAAATCTCTGCATCTTAAAAATCAGTCTCAAAAACTATGTCAAAGATAGAGTGCTGAGAATGATCTATTTGGATGAGACCTGGCCATTTACTGCTAGTTAAAAGTGCATATGGCTTGGTCTTTTGATCTTCTGAAGGATTATCTGTAACTTTCTGTGGTCGAGAGTTCTCGCAGAGAAGCAATTCAAATGCATTAATTTATAGTATCGAAAGGATTTTACCTTAGAAATTACTAATACCAGCCCACAGGATTATGGCTATTTAAAAAATCATTCCCTATTTTCCTGCATTTATCATTCAAAAACCAGAATAACCTAGCACCATGCTGGCTGCTACAGGGAGAGGGGTCCTTCATGCTTTGTCTTCACGTAACAGTTGTCAAAGCATAAATGTCAGACGGGTTTCAAAGGAGAGGGGTATACGATGTGAAAAATCAACCAATTTTTCACTCTACGATAGAATGAAGAGACATTCACAAAATCGATTCCTATGAAAATTCTATTTTTCATACCACTGACAACTAGCAGCACCAAACTGGATTAACAATGGTGATGAGTAACTGGAATCTACGTATATTTTCATCACCCATTTCAGTATTTTGTTTCTTAGGGCTATTGTTTTTCCTCTGCCGCTCAGTCAAGTGTCAGCTGTGACTTTTTGAGTAGCTTTGAGTAATGGGATCAGCTAATGTTCTGTACATGAAGAAATTCCGTATCATTTGCTTCTCTAAAAATACTGCTGCCTGCCACCGGAGCCAATCAACAGTGATAAATAGCCAAAGAGACAAGTAGGTCTCTAAATTTACTTCATATCTGACAGCCCTTCAGCAGATAGGGATAATGGATCCCTATGACTCACGAATGCAACTCCCTCCTACTACAAGCAAGCCCTTTCTTTCCCAGACGAGAAAGGGCAAGGATTCTTAATGACCCAATACGTTCTCCCCTTCCCCTTTACAACAACCCAACAAAAATTTGTTAAATGCCTGCGTGTACTATCAGGTTCTATAAAGTTTCTGGGCTGGATCTAAGAAGCTGAAAAAGACACACATCCTTTTCACCATTAAAAGTCTGTTCTTATGTGGCTTAGGAGTCTATCTGAATTAATGTTACCAATCAAAATGAAGCTGACAGATCATGAATTCGTGTGTATACACATCTCAGTGCTCCACCTCAATGCCCTCCAGATACTCCAGTGGCTAATCTGCATATTGGACAATTTGGAATATGCAGATCTCCACACATTTATGTGGAATTACCTTTATTCTCTAGGTGTGCCATTTGGATTCACCCATTCAAAAACGTTTATTAAGCCCTCAATACGTGCCAGACACCCTACACTACATGCTGGGAACTCACTGGTGATACAAAATGGACAGAATTACATCAACTTATTTACCCACTGAACTGATGACCTTAAAAAAATGTAATTTTGATGTGTTGGTTGTATGTTTTGGCCGATCGGAGCTTATAAATACATGCTTCTAGGATTACTGCATTTTCTGCCGTGGGTGATTCGACAAGGAATCAGTCTTGCCAGAGTATAAACATTTTTGTGAGGTCCAAGATGATAGGAATACATTTAAGTTTCTCAGGTCAAAAGAATTAAAGGGCCTTTGCCAACCCATGACAACTAGACAATGGCTTAATAAACTTTTCCTCTCAAAACCCACCCCACCATCCACTTACTCAAGCTCACGCAAAGAGCAGTGTTCAACTGCATGGAAATCCCACCCACGTGTCTTAACCTCACCTAATCCTCTGATTACGACAGAGAGTAGAGCTAAGTGGCCATGTTAGCTACTTTTAAATAGCTGCAAGTGACTTATGTCAAATCCAAATTTGGTGTTATCAAAAGATTTGATGTAACATCTGTAACGGTCAAGTTCTCCTCAACATACTATATATTTACTGATACTGTCAGTTTTTTCTCACTAACATTCCTTCACATCCATTTTGTCCTGGTATTTTACATAAATATAATTGGTCTCTAATGCTGTGGATATTAAGAAGTTATTATTTTTGCATTCAAAACCTTTTTAGAGGACTTTTTGATCATTATTCACTCTCATATCTCATTTTTTACTCTCAGTATGTTCTGTGCACCAGGCCCTTTGCTAGGCACCAGGACTAGAAAGACAAATGAGACACGGAGCATCTTTAATTGAGCTATTCTATCACGTTAAAAAAAATTAAGCAGGAGAAATAGGGAGGAACATAATAATCAAAGCATAGAAGCATTTCCCAGAATTGGATTTGTTATGAGCTGTTTTTGCCCAATTACTACTTTAATTGAACCATCTATAATTCCTTCCACTTATATTTTTAGTCTAGAGGAAGCCAGACATAAGATGTTACACATTAAACCAGAAGCCAGCACATTTCTGACAGCAGAAACTCCCTCAAGTCTATTAAAATCACCAAAAGGAAGAGGAAATCAACATGTGATGGTTCTGAAAATGATATCTGACAAATCCAGAACCATGAGTTTGTTTATCGTCCTGGGCTGGCTGCAGGGAGGTGGGGGGACAAGGCAGGACCCCAACTGGGACAATTCTGCACATGGGGACCTAGGTGAAGACAGCCTTCCATGTTTTGTAAGGATTCTCAAGATCCAGCCCTACCAGGACAGCAGAGGCCCTTCCCAAGTCTGATTAACACAACACTTGCTTCTGCTACAGGACATTTATGACATGTAAGCATGGTCTCCCTACTTTAGTATGCTGTGCGTGGGTACAGGTGCACATATGAAGACCCCCTCTCCTGCCATGGCTATCCCCACCACTCTGTCTTTAGCATAATTTTAATTAATGAGAAAAGTCCATAGAATGTTATCATCCCCTTCTTCCACCTTCGGATACATTTCTATATTCCCTTACCAGCCAATTAGTGATAGCGTACAGGAGAGTGAATCCTCTAACATTCAGTGCCCCCCAATTCCCCACGCACCATCTAGTAGTGATGATAATTATATTAATAGCAATGATGATGGCTGATGATTGTATTCTCAATGAATTTTAAAAACACCTAAAAGGGCCATTTTAACAGTGAGTGGAAAATAATCTTGAATTTTCCTTTTGGAAACATTTCCCAAGAAACGAACTGCTCGTGTTACCTTGAGAAGAATCACCAAGGTCTCTAGGTTAGAATGCAAGGTAAAGCCATCTATATTTTAAAATAAGAAGATATTGATTCACTGAGCAATTGAAAATTGCATTTCCCTGTTCACTGGCTTTCCAAATACTAGTAGTAAGACAATAAGGTGTTTTTGAAGTCAGGGCACAGCCTTCAGCTATGGGCTCCATGTGTGAAAACGCAATGCTCTTACTTATTAAGTCTCAGTTTCAAAACTACCCTCCATCATCATTTCATTTCACTTGCCATATCTTTGTTAAGTCATTTTTGTTGACCGAACCTTTCTTGCCTTACAGATGCCTATGTTAGAGCTGATTATTACTAGTGCTTTCCCCTGAATAAGTCTTGTTGTTGACTTTATTGCCACTTGAATTCCTTCTTCTTAAATAAACATAAAGGCATTTCTCTGGCTATTCACCACATGTACTTCTTCCTTTGCTATTAAAAATATAGAAAGCAACAATAACAAAAAGCCAGAAGTATAGTCCATTTTGAATCTTACACTTCGATTACCAGTTGGAAAATTGAGGAACCAGTAGTACCTTAACCAACAGCTCTAGTCCCTCCAGGTAAGTGTGTGTGTGTGTGTGTGTGTGTGTGTGTACACAAAATCAGAGTTAGAGATACACACACACACACACACACACACACACACACACACACTTCATTAGAAGTATCAATCTGGCCTCATCTCTCTTCAACTTCTATAGAACAGAATAATCCATAACCTCAAATTTTATTTGTATCCCTAGTTACTGATCTCTGGCAAATGCTTTTCATTTCCTGTGTGAGCCTGGGTGGCTCAGTTGGTTAAGCATCCGACTTTGGCTCAAGTCATGCTCTTGTGGTTCGTGAGTTCGAGCCCCATGATGGGCTCTGTGCTGACAGCTCAGCCATGTTTTTTCTGTCTCTCTCTTGCTCTCAAAAGTAAAAACAAAACAAAACAAAACAAAACAAAACAAAATTAAAAAAAAAAAAAGACAAGACATTAACGTCCAATAAAAATACGGTATGGAGCAGAGCATCAGCTTAGAACCTGTACTGATACAGGACGTTTTCAAAATTCTGCTGTTGTATTCCATGTACATTTGAAGGTATAAATATGAAAAGTCCCCTTGAAAGCCAAAAATTCACATAAGAAATAAATAAGTAGGTCTAAAGAAAAAAGCTACCCTGGGGTATCCCCCAAATACTTAGTGTGTTTGCTTTACAAAAACCAGGTCTATCACACAGGTTGCATGAACTATTGTCAGAGAACTGGTCTCTCCTACCCAAAACATTTGATTATTATAAGTCAACCAAATTCATAAGATGCAGCTTCTGCTTTATATGAGAAGTCTTCTTCTAAAATGTATTACTGTTTGAATTATTGATTTGTTCTCAAATTGCTTGTGGAAACACACTGAGTTTCAATGTATCCACCACAAACTCAGGGCATTTTGCCTGTACTCCAGACACAGCAGAGGAAGATTCATTTATATGATTTCAATCAGTTTTCATCTATAACCTCTATGACATAAGGGCAAGTTGCTTAGTGAAAGAGAGAATGTGTTCACATCCAACAGACAAGCACTTACGATGGTCTTCAATCCAGAAACCAAGAACAGTTTCCCATTTAAAGAAAAAGAAAAAGAAATCCTCTTTATAATTGAAAATAGCCTTCCTCTACAACTCTGTTAGGCTTTGCTGGGAAGAGAAACATTTCTTAGTTTATAAGGGAGGTTGCACTGAATGTGGATCATAGAAAAACTAAGCTTATTCTTCTTATGAATCAGTCTTAACTATGCTGACAAACGTTCATCATTTACAAAAACATCAAGGCACTGCATCTAATCTCTGTGGCTGTTTTCTTTCTAGAGATCACTAGAGGACCTACCCAGCAGATAGGTAAGTGGTTCAATAGTTTCTGCTTGGTTAACAGAGAAACTCAAGAGATAACACACCCAACGGCAAGATGAAGATTAACATTAGGAGCCCCAGAGTGGAAAAACGTCCACTAATGCTACAAATTAGTATTTCACCAAAGGATTTCAAATCCCTTGCAGACGTCAGCTCCCACTGCAGGGGCAGACAAGAGAGTAGCAACTGAAGAGCCCATCCTAAACACATGTTCCATAGCGTGGGTACCTTCTGATCTGCCGGCCCCGTCTCCCGACACGGCTTGCTACACATCCATGGAGCTGTGCAGTGTTGAACCCGTGGATACGGTAAAACATGTGCTGTGGGGCCTTATGCCTTGTGCCTCCTTCGTCACGGCCACGGTGGCCAAACCCTTAGGCGTTACATGACAGAGTGCTTAAAGTCAGGCTTGCACGCTGGATGAGACTCTTCCTTTTGGCATGCTGTACTCCACTATTCTAGAAGAAGTGGCCCTTTGTTGCTGCGCTGATGAGGCAACCTCTTCAAGATCACCCTGGCTGCTTTCCTGCCTTCCCGCTCAGCAAACAGCAGACAGAAGTGATCAGGCCGCCCGCCTTAGCTCTCGTCTCTGAGGCTCTCCCTCAGGAGGCTACCTCCGATGCATGTTCTTCTGCTTCTACATCTACTTCATGAATTAGCGTATTTACAAACATCCCAGTGTCTAGACCGAGCAAAGCAATGATGCAGGAGCCCAGCCTTGGGCAAAAGATGGGGCAAAATGCAAGAGGGAGAGTGGTTTAAAACATCATTCTGTTCCACAACATTTTTTCCTGTTCCGCTCAGTGAAACAGAGACAGTCTCTTTCTCACTTGCTCTCATATGGAGAAACAGATCTTTGCAATGTCTCCAAAGACAGTGCATCAGGGAAGGAATAACAGATTAATTTTTCTGAGCCATATATTAAAATACAAAGCATCCAGATGACAATCCTGTCATCTTTTCTTTCCAGCCTGTCTGGACTCCCATGTGCTTTCTAGACTTGTACCAATAACTCACCTTTGCTAGGAAGGGAGGGAGGGAGAAAAAAAGGACACAGTAGAAAATTACAGCACATCGCCACCCAGTAGTTATGAAAAATAATAGGCCTAAAGAGCAAAAAAAAAGCTGATCACTAAACAAAATCATTAGAAACTGATCAAAGTGACAGGACGAAGTAGAAATTGAGGCTGAAAACCAATCTTCTTTGCTCCCGAAGAGGGAGGCAGCCTCGGGTACTTCAGGGAACATGTGTTACTCTGAGGCATACCTGAGTCACAGCCCTGCACCTGCCACATGCCTGCATGTGACTCTAAGTTTCAGACTCTTCATATAAAGATGACAGCATGAAGCAGCTTTAAAGGTGCCTTCACAGCTTTAATAACTCTGGACGGAAACTCCTCGAGTCCATGCTTGGGGTTTGTGAGGGTCCAGGAGTTCCTGGACCCTCAGAGGCCCAAGTGTGTCTGCTGTTCTAGAAACAGAATCAGGGTCCTACCGGAGATCCATGTGTATGTGGCAACTTGTTTTATGACTGGGCAACAGGAATTAGTGGAAAATAGATGGGTTATTTAGGAGATGGTGTTGTAAAGACTAGCTTTCTACAGAGAGAAAATGTTGGATCGATACCTCACCACCATAAAAGCAAATCCCCCCAAAGCCCCCTCCTCCGCCCAACCCCCTCCAAATGCCATAAAGGTGAAGCACAACCATGAACCCACCAGAAATAGCTACCGGAAGGTATTCTTGATAACTGGGGATGAAAAAGGATCTTAAGCATGACTTTTTTCTAAGTCACAAAGGAATATGTCGATGCATCTGCCTTCAACAAAACATACCAGCCAAAATCAACAGAAGATACGGGCCATCTCTAAAAATGGACAAAGGATTGATATCTAGACCATACAGGAGGTCCCCAAGGAAGAAAAAAACCAATGGAAAAATTTACATAAGATGTGGAACAGGCAGTTCAGAGAAGGAAAAGCCCAAATGGCAAAGAATCATATAAAGAGAAGTTCGAGCTCACTCATCATCAGAGAAATGCAAATTTAAATGACCAGGATGCAGCCAGCAGCAGATTTGAACTGGACAGAGAGAGCCACATGGCAGTGTGGGGAAGCAGCCAGGCTCCTTCACAGCTGTGGGAGGACAGGCTGGCTCTGCCATTCTGGAGAGCAGTCCTCTGCGCCCGGTGAGACCAAGTGTGCTTTTGCCCCATGATCCTGAGAGTGCAACCCACACACGCTTTCCCACAAAACCAGAAGAAAACATGGTCGCGCATCCCGGTGCTGTCCTGGGAGACCCAGGAATTGGAGGCGGCCAAGAGGACACAACTACTGAAGTGAATGAAATGTGGAGGGTTTCTGCGACAGTGTGCCATGCAGTAGCCACCAGGAAGGAGTAAGGAGTAAGAGGCACATCCAGCGACATAAGCAGGTCTAAGCTCTAAAAGCAGTGCTGACCAAAAAAAAAAAAAAAAAAAAAAAAAAAAAAAAAAAAAAAAAAAAAAAGAACCAGAATCTAGAATATCATTTATATAGACTGTAAAATTCATTCACGCAAGGATGTATTTTCCAAGGACACATATGCACCTAACGCAACATTAACTATATGACAGCAGTGACCTCTGAAGGGCATGGGAATGGGGATGGGGGCTGAGGAGGGAGAGAAAGGCACGGCCTGATGAGGATGATGTGCCGAGAATTCAGGACAATGACTCTATCAACAACCTCTGGACACCTGAACGGGGCGGGGGAAGGGGGGAAACTGGAGGGCGGCTTGCTTGCTTCTCTTGAAAACTGGAGTGTGGACAGAACCAAGGGGTTAAGATGCTAAAACGCTGGCCTGAAGAACTCGAAAAGAGGATTCATCAAAGAAATGAGGTATCGTAACTTCTAGAAATACGCGTTTGGTCAAAACACAGCATGGCATTCGATGAGTAAGTATCAATCGATTTTTTTTTTTAAGTTTATTTATTTTTGAGAGAGAGAGAAGGGGAGGGGCAGAAAAGGAGAGAGAATCCCAAGCAGGCTCCGTGCTGTCAGCATAGAGCCCCAAAGCAGGGCTTGAACTCGTGAACTGTGAGATCATGACCTGAGCTGAAGTCGGGCACTGAGCTGACTGAGCCCCAATCAAATACCGATACCTATTTGCCAAGTACTCGCGACTGTGGTAGGTGTAGATTCAAACTAAAGAGCAGGTGGGTTGGGATTCCCACAGTCCTCTGCAGCCTAGCTACCTAAGCTCCCAAATCCACAGGACTCGCTGTGCGAGTCGCATGACGACCTGGGATACTTGCAGTCAGTGTGAAACCGGGGTGAAGGGAAAGGTCTGTTTCCAAGAATAAAGGTCGCAGGCCGGTGGACCAGGGGTCACATCCAGCTTAGGTGACATCACTGAATTAGCTGCCAATATTGACATTTTGTGTGAAGAACAGTTTCCCGGTCCACGGAGCACTGGAGAAATCCAGGACAGTGGGCCGCACGCCTGCTAAAGCCGCCTTCCTATGACAGGAGCGCACCCTCAGGTCTGTGACACGGCCCGCCCAGAGGGCCTCGGCGGGCCCGCACTCCCCTGGGCCCCAAGGATGTCTGCGCCGGTGACGCTGTGGCTCCCAGTTACTCACTGCCAGATGTGACAGGCGACTCTGCAGCCTGGAGCCACAGAGGAAGCTGGGCGTTAGAGTGGAGCGGTCACTAATGGAAACGACAGAAGTCTTAGCTTCCAACAAGCATAAGCCCATTTCAAGTGGGACATCTGGAAGGGCTTTACTCCCTCCGGAATGCACCAGAATTAGTGGAGGAAATGGGGCAGGGAAAGCAAAGAGGTCCAGTTCTCCTGCGTTTAGAAGGTATTCGAGCAGATGGGGTTCCCTGATGACCTTTCGGAAGGGACACGAGAGCAAGTCTAGACGGAGAAGATGCCTGCGCTCTGGCTATTCCCATCCCCGAGGGGGCTGGCACCCCCTTTACAGTAAATTTAACTACAGATCCTGTTTCCTAGTCAGGTATTAGCTCTGTGCATCAAGATGGCAGAAACACCAACAATGACTGTTTTGCTCCATATACCAGTTGCTGTTTAAATTGTTTTTATTTTCTCATTCTTGCTTAACACATTGCCTTCCAATGCCCTGAGGGTGCTGGAACCTTGCCCCCTGTTACGGAAGTTGCGTGGAAATGAAAGCAATGCTTATGTTTTAAGATTAGTATGACACGTGCCAAGATGACCAAATTGAAACACACTTTTTTTGCTTTGGACGGTCTTTAAAGTGGCTAGTATCTTCTTAAAATGACCAGGCATATGTGATAAGGTGCATGTAAGGGATCGACAAGGACCTGGCGTCAATTCTTTGAAATAGAAAGCCCTGGTACCAGCAGCAACACTCTATCAAAACAGTAGAGGCACGACTTACATATGCTCTGTTCTGATCTGTGTCCCGTCAGAGACCATTTGTAAGTGCAAAACACGCTACAGTTAGGTAACCGTAAGGGCAATAAAGAAATCTCGACAAGTAGATGTTAGCGTGTCACTGGGGTGCAATATTGTAGTGAGTGGTCTGCAGTCAAGTGAGAGGGCCTCCAACCCGGGTGGCGATCTGGGGAACAGCAGACCCGAGGCTCCAGAGCAGAGGTGTGCAGGGAGGCAGGCGTGAGAAGCGGAACGAGCGGGAGACACGGGGAGCATGAGAAGAAGGGAAGGCTTCCTGTGAGGTGGGGCAAGGAGAGAATGTCCACCAGAGAGGTGTCAAACAGCACCCCAAAAGGAAACTAAGACTTGACCTGTAGTGGGTAGATGAACAACGCACCGGATGTCAAAATATGGCAGGAGCTGAAGACGCTCCAGTGTTTTGGAGATAAACGAAGTCATGGCTGACTCATCCTGACAGAGGCCAGCAGCACCTCACTCCAGCCACCACCGCGTTTTACCAACACGGTCTCCTCAACACCCCCTTGGAGGGCCTTCGTCATTCCACTTCACGGATGAGGACACGCAACTTCAAGAAGCAAACCTACTGCCTCAAGGTCACAACTAGAAACCTGCAAAGCCAGATACAAACCCAGACAGTCCGGCTACGGGGCCCTGACCCTTCATCACTCACGTAGATTCTCGAAGGATGACTTCTATTTTTCACCCAGTGAAAATGTGGCAACGTCTTGATCAACCTGGGTTGTGTAGAGTTTTTCTTTCCCATCACATAACCCAACTGAGTGTGCATTTGGATCACTGTTGCAATTCAGCCAATCACGTAATCATAGGATCGGAAAGAAGAGATGGTGTCTTGGTCGACCAGGGTTTTCATTCTCTGCCTGAGACCTTCAGAGAAGGTGACCATACACCTCAAAGATGCAGTGTGCTGCAGGGTCTCACATCCCACATTATTCACCAAGTCACTTATGCCTGCCATGTGCCACGAGCCAGCCACACACCAACTATACATGTTGGAAACATCCCACGGTTTCCCCTGAAGACTCCCACACCCACCAACTCCAAAGAGCATTATTAGAAAATAGACTATAACTTGTTTCTAATGATTTTCTTTTTCTTAGTCCATGTAGTGGACTTTTTTTTTTTTCTTAGTTCAAGGGTATTTTTCACTACTCCTGGGTAAATACGTTAAGTTCAAAAAGTAAGCCACATCAGAACATTTTATGTTTCCTAGAAGATGAAACCCAATTTTTTTTTATATCAAGATTGCAGAACTTGATCATCTGAAAGAAAATTGTAATAGTTTATAGCACACAGCAAAATGCAAGCAAGTAAGTTAGAAACACTAGCATAGGACTCTAAGAATTCCTTTCCTCCAAATGCATGGAATTGTATACGCTGATGTAACTTATGGTCTATTAGTCATGGCATGATATGAAGAGCAGTCCACACCAGTGACAGATCAGTGCTGGAGACGAAGGGCCAAGAGCAAAATTCAGGTGTGAGTCTGTATATCTTTGTCCAAGTACTTCTTGTGCGTGGCTGAACGAAAACAGAAATTATTCAATTTTGCTCACCTAATTTAAGAATACCCAGTAATCTATCCTTCTGGTCCTAACAACACTATAACTTAGATCTCTGGGACTGCAAAACTACATGCACAGGTGAATTCACCTACTGGTTATCTATTCATTGGGTATTTATTGGACCAATATTGGAACCTGCAATCTTGAAGAGAATGACCATACAAATAAATATGTAGCACATACAGTGTTTAATGTGCCAAGTGCTTTGCCAAGTTTATAGAGGTAATTAGAATGACCCTGTACAAAAGGTATATGCTGTGATCCCCACTTTACAGATGAGAAGAATGAGGTTCAGAGAAGTCAAATAAATGGAGTGTTATAGTCCATGGTAAAATCGGGTTTCAAGTTCAGGTTTATGTGGTTAAAAAATTGTGTACCTTTAAAAAGGCACTAGGCTATATGGTCTCTTGTAAAATATTAAAATGTACAAAAAAATGTATTCAGCTATATACTTATCATGAAAACAGATAAAAGGGGAAAATCTAGCCCTGAATGTACAGGAAGTCATCAGGGCAACACTTCATCTGAGTTGAATCTTAAATGATGAATAGAAACTCAAAGATGAAAGCACGCTGTGGGGTTGCTGTGAGAAGGCAGACATTTTTTCAAAAACCGATAAATAGTTTTGTGTAGCTGGGTCAAGAGTGTATACAAGTGGGTAACTAAAAAGTTCAAAAAGAGCAAGTTAGAGCCACACTGTGAGGTGCCTCTGGAAATGCTAAGCAGTTGAAACTTCAGTCACTAGGCCTAGGGAGGTGCTGGAGAAATTCAGATAGAAATTCAGATAGGAGGTGCTGGGACCTGGGTTCTAGAAAAATCTGTGACTTCAGTTTAGAGGCAGGGAGGGTGGGCCGAAGAGAGTACTGCAATTTTGCAAGGGAGTGAAGGTCTGTTCATGTGTGATGAGAAGGGGACTGAGATTTAAAATGCATTTATTAAGAAAACACAGGACTGAGAGGTCGGTCAGCTGTGGTCGAGGGAGGGAGGAGGTGTTAAGCAGGATTCTGATGCACTGTATGGGTGACTTTTTTAAGACTCTTGTGGTCAAATAAATTAGAGGGAGAGTTAGGAGTTCCATTTTACGTGGAAGGCTGCAGCCTATGGGACATATGAAGATTTCTAACAGAAAATTACTGGAATTCAAGAAAAAAAGCGGGGCTTGAGATACAGATTTGGAAGTCACCGTAGTATGGGTGCTGTTTAAAGCCACAGACATGGCTGAACTTGGCATCCTGGGGGGACAGCTGGGCCCAGAGTTTCAGGGACAAACAACGCAGCCCCACCAAAGTTACAGGCCACTGTCCACTTCTTATGCCAGAACAGAAGCCCATGTATTTTAAACTCTGAAACCTTTATAAAACAAGCCTCAGTAAGACAGAGTTTAATCTCCCAAAGAATCAATAGCACATACAATTGTTCCATATCCGGCCAGGGCAGAAACTGTTTACACAGGGAAAGTAGGCTTTGTGAACTGAGAATTGCTTAGATATTTTAATTTTTTTCTTACCTCATACCCCCCAAAATAATGTTAATGCCTTTTTCTCTCAATCGATGATTTTAAAACTGGCATGTTAGGGAAAGTAGTTGGCAACCCACTGAAAGTCTATTTTTATCACGGACTGAAAAGCTTAAGTAAACAACAATTGCTATTTTTGTGAATTTATTTCTGCTCGTGCAGTGGATTCCACTGGGTTATGGTCTAATGGTGAGTGTCAAACTTTGAAACTGTGGAACTCCTGCGTGGTGAACAGAAGGGACAGGAGAGGTTCTCTTCACCACAGTGACTCTACCAGGAGCTCCACTGTTATAATTAGTTCAATAAAGAGCCCCACTGCTTCCATATGGAAGAAAACATACTTTTAAAAATACATTTATTAAATCTGGACTATAACCTTATAATGGGAGTTTGAGGGGTTCTCCCAGGAAACAGCTTTAAACCTGGATACGTCAGCAATGATGATATTTTCCCGTCATTATCCCAATTGTCAACAAAAGGGAAGATCATTACGACCCCATATAAGACAGAAAGAATGGAGCAATAAACTAGATATATTCCCCACAGGATAATGTTAAAGTAGAATTATTCCAGGCAAGGGAGAGACGATGCTGGGGAGGTAGAGGTTACAAGTTCTTCTGTTGTGTCAGAGAGGTGAAAATATACCCGTCAGCCAGTCAGAAGGGGCAATTCCTTGCTGCTTAGGAAGCTCAGCAGATTTTCTACAAAGAAGTTCAGACTATGCCGGCATTAACAGAGAAAACCACATGTTTCACTGTCTAGGTTGTCAATTTCTCTGACCTTGCAATGCTCTCCTGGCTTACGTTCTAGGATATATTCTGTCCTGGGATTTCCCTTCTACGGGAGTTCCTTCTCTGTCTCCTATACAGGCCCTTCTTCCTCTCACCAGTTGAGGAGTCGTTAAACACCCTCATTCGCACTCAGGACTGAAATCATGCCTGTATATACACCAGGCACAATCTGGAGCTCCACCCTGGCTTGTCCCATGTGTTCTATTCCCTGTAGGACATCTTCACTTGGACGTCTCAAAGTAGCACAGCTCGCTCCACACAGGTAACACCTAGCACTCCTGATCATTTTCTTCCAACCTGGGCTCCCTCCCAGCAACCAGCCCTCCACTCCACTACCAAACTCACTCACCTAAGTCCTCAAAAAACCCTGAGCCACCACTTAGGCCTCTCTCCCAATCGCTCCCTCCTAATACCTAATCCATTACCACGTCCCATTGATTTTCCCCTCTCAGAATCTCTCCAGATTCAGAAACAAAGTACAGTAAAACCTTGGATTGCGAGTAACTTGTTCTGCGAGTATCCTGCAAGAAGAGTAAACATTTCTAATAAGTTTTAACTTGCTAGACGAGTGGTATCAGCAGTAACGTGATGCTGAGCATCACATGATCACAGCCAAGCCAATGGTTCTTGAAATTCGCTTTGAAATACGAGTGCTTTGGATCACAAGCGTGTCTCTGGAACGAATTATGCTCGCAAACCAAGGTACTTACTGGAAGAAGTAACTTCTCGGCCTGCTGTTTTGACATTGTGTCATCTACATTTTCATGTAGATTTTGTGTCACTGAATTAAATTTTCCATTTCATAGGAGGAAAACAAGATGGCTGGTATCTGAAACCTCCCAGTATCTCAAACACAGAAGGAGAGGAGCTTTTCCTGTATCTCCTGAGCTATCTGTTCACTGGGTTGGAACATACGTGAATGCTAGCAACTTTTTCTCTACTTCTAACGTTTCTCGTAATATAAAATGCCATGGGCCTTCTTTCTGGACAGGACATATGTGTTGTTCTATTCACGGACTTAGACTGAACATTCAGCTCATGGTTGGGGGGTGAAGAATGGAAGATGGGGGGTCATTTTTTTCTTTCACGTACAAGAATTAATTTCATGGACTTCTAAAAGAGTTCCTTTTCCATTTCCTAGACAGTATAATCTGCCTACATTTATTAGGAACTCCAACCTGGCCCTGCATGAAGGCGGCCCTGTGTCACTTGCGAAGAATGTGTTCACTTTCTAGGAGTGGAAAAGGGGAGAGAAGTGTTTCCACAATTAATGTCACCCTCAGCTGATATTCCACGGTACTACCTTGTTGGTCCTGGGCGATTACGCGTTATAAATACAAATTGTGTTTTGAAAATGTAGAAACGGGGAGTTTCTGATAACCAAGATTGTTAGGTAATACATACTAAATCCAGAATTCTATCATTAAATACAGTGGCCATCTACCACTTTATAATGAAGACTGTAATTTACAAAGCAGTGAAGATACTCCATGAAGAAAAGTCAAATAAATAGGGGTAATAGCATAGGAATGTGTCATGCTGAGAAATCATCTAACCTGATCATGAGTCACAGGGACTACAAAATTTCAGTAACATCTAACTGATTACACTGGTGTTAATTCCATCACTACTAACCAAAAGCAGAAATAGAAGGAAACCTGTAACTTCACGTGCAGGCCCTAGTCATCTTTTTAATCCACCTCTGAAATGTGTTTGTCTTAGGCAGAAACCTAGTAAAACACCAACGGAGAGAGAAAAAAAAAATCGACCCCAAGATAATCTTAAATGAGAAATAAAATCTGGAAGGAAGCCATGCCAGAATTTATTGAAAAACAGATTTTTCTCCTTCAAAAATGTTATTAAAAAATACGAATGTTTTTGTGACTTATTGCCAAGTTTATTTTATAAGCTCTCTGCTACTCAGAGGTACCGTACTGTACGGGGTGATGGATGGGGGCTATTAATCATTTTTACTGAAGAGCAGAATAGCCCATGCTACATACTGCTATTAAAAAGGTGAGGGTATTCTGAGAGTACATTCATTTCCTCATAAAGTCACGTGTCACATATCCCCTGGATTTTCAAATAGGTCCTTCCTTGCATTATCTGCCATTCCTGAGTCAAGGGTTGGCTGGTAGGAAAGGGGTGTCAAGTTGCCCCAGGAGCACAGTCCTCATTCTCTGGCCAAATCTCCACGTGAAGGCGTCCCTGCCCTTTGGATGGTACAACCCTATTTGTATTTCTGTTATCAGCATTTTAAACCAAACATAGTTTTTGGATATTCTCTTCCAGCACGGCACCCAAATTTTCGACACCCCACGCAAAACTGGGGGGGATGTATGAAGCGTTGAGTGGGGAGCCCGGCCAGCTGCCCATGTGGTATTATCACCTGCAGGCAGAATCCGGCCTTGGTCCAACCAGCTTCCTGTCAGCCCCCAAACTAACCACACTGATGAAGGACTGGGAAGCCCATCTACAGAGACAAAGATCGGAGAGACTACTAGGTGGGGCCTTTACTACTGTTGCAGAGAAAAATGGTAACGTTCATTATACATGTTTGTATGTATCATGGACTCCTTGTCTTAAATTTTTTAAAAACGAGAGAGAGCCCATGATAACTGTCTTGTCTCTACCGGCACAGACTATGACTTCAGGAGCTACCATTTCTTTTTCCTCCTCCTGCTTACCTGTTTTGTTTTGTTTTCTTCTCCTCCCCCTATGTCCTCCTTCCTCTGAACTTCTCTTTTCCAAGACGAGCATCTTCACCTCTCTCCAGCACACTCGGGTTTGAGCAGACATGAGGTTCTGCTCCCCCAGGGGCGAACAGTGCAGAGCAGAAGGGAGAATCAGATGTATCCCCCTCTATCTGCTAAAGGCTTGTGCACCTGCGTTTATGGCTCTTGGCTGAACCAGAGCCAAGGGCACACTGGATCCTGACCCTTCACAGAAAGAGAAGGCAATGGCTACTGAGGGCCTGTCTCTGTCCACAGCAAAGAACCTTCTGTCACCACCTTCTTCATCCCAGTCCTGCTCGGTCCGCTCAATACAACACGTGGGTATAAGAAAAACAGCTCACTGTTCAAAAAGACATAACTCTAAACCTTCACCAACTCTCTTTCTTTGAATAATAATTTTGAATTTGCTTTCCTGGTTAGTACCTGGGGATAACAGGTCATTTACTGGCAAGGCCTCATCATCTCTGACGAGTGTTCACTGCTTGTCAGACTTTAACAACTAAAGCACAACCACGGAAACGCAACGCCCAGCTTTATGTGACTCGCCATGTTCGAATTTCATATGGTTGCTGGCAAGACGGGTCATAGTCCAGAAGGCTGGAGCCTAGAGAAGGTCCCAAACTAGGGCCAGTCTGGGCAGGCCTTGATTGCAGGTGACTGTAATGGCAGAGTTTCTCTATGATGAGGGAGATTCCCCAGTTGGGGGTGTAACCCTAGCAGGTTAGCATAGTATTAGAATACCTCAGAGAAACTCAGGTACCCCGTAGGATCCTCAAAGCAGGAATGGAAGAACAGGTCACGCTCGGTACAGGAAGGCATTGGTCACAACTGAGGCCAAAGGTCCAAGATAATAGTAAAGGTGGCCTGAGACCTAACCACTGAATTGGAACACTGGACTCATTCAAATTTCCTGGTTCCTACCAGGAACCCTGCATTTTTAGGGTAGACTGGAACCCTATTATAGTGGGAGGCAAGTGTTTCTAGGTTGAGGAATAGAACCAGGCAGGCCATTTTATCGAGTATTTAAATTTTCCCAGGCCAGATTTCTATCTCCCATCCCTCTCTTATCCTAAACTTCCCTATGTGTAAATTTACTCTAAAACCTTTTTGATCTTTCTTCACACGGATCAAGAGTAGGCACAGCACTCTGAAAAGCAAACGGAATGACGTGATGGGTATGTATGTAGCTATGGGCATTTTTAAAGGTTAGTTTCTTATATGAACAGTTCAAGGAAATAATTCTGCCTTCGCTCTCTTGATTTTTATTACAATACCTACAGACCACAGAAATGAGAAGGTCAGCCCAACTTCTGCTGGGATACTAATGGGAAATGTTATAAATCACTAAATTGCATGGAGATAGAAAAATAGGGAAATTGTCAAGATAAAACATGGTCCAGAGAATTCTGTGAGGAACAATAGTATTCCTCAGACCACATTTTTTGAACGAGTGATTAAAAACTTCATTTCGTTGTTGGCTTTAACATCTAGCAGATTGGCATGCATTTGAAAGCATAAGGAACTAGTATAAAGAAATGCAAGGAGGAGAAGGAGGATTTGGTTAGTAATAAGCTTATTTCAGACCTCTTCAGATTAAGGTCAAGTATAAAATTCTCATTAGTTTCCAGTTTATTTAAATCAGGGCTGCTATGATTTGAAAGTCACCTCCATCATCCTGAGCTAAGAAGGAAAAGTGTAAGAGGTCCACAGAGCCCAACAGGAAGAGTTAACTGTGGTTTCCTCTTTTACAAAACAGAATTGCTGAGATCTAAGATTTTTTTTCTTCTTTTAAATCATTTTGGTCATATTCTTTGAAAAGGGGTTCCATGGAGGAAAGCTTTGCCAAAGCCCCAGGCTGGCCAGCCCTCCAAACCTAGGCTGGTTTCAATCAGGGCGGGAAACAGACTGGAGAGAAGGTGCCATTTTCCCTCCTTGATTGTTAACTGCTTTCATTTTCCATTTTATTTAAGATACTTAATTTGTTTTTAGTGATTTACTCTTCTTTGTAATTAGATGGAGCGATTAGCAAGCATCTTTTCCTTGGCAAAGCAGTTTCCCTTAAACGGAAATGAGCTTAAGTCAACATTACAGTTACCACTCCTAAGTGTAAGGGTTTATAAAGGGGAAAACGACGAACTAGACTCCCTCTCTTACGATAAAGTAATGCAAATGAGAGGTGAGACAAAGAAAGAAGTAATTAGTAGGAGGGAGGAACAAATGGAGATTTTTAAATGCAGAATCCATTCATAACACAACACTTCTCAAGAGAGCTGTTCTAATAGATTATCTTGCTGAAATGCATTATTTAAGTCTTAGTTGTTTGGCACGAGAGAGGTAAATTCATCTTCTCTGCACTGGGTGCATAATGCCTTTCGAGTAAATGCAGGTCAATGTGAGGCTACATGTCTCTGCAGAATCAGTTCTGATGTCAGCACAAAGGCAGGAGGAGATAAAAGGGGTTATTAATACCCAAAAATTTGACACAGATGCCCAAGCATATTTCTGTGACGATATAGAATATATAAGGCAAAATGCTGCATTGTGAAGACAGGGGCTTTTTCTATTTTTTTTTTTTTTAAATAGTCTTGCTCTAAAAATCAGCTAAAATAAATAGATCCTCTTTCACAAAAGGAGTTTCACAAAGGGCTTCATCCCTTTCCTCCTAAGTGTTGGTCTCCTACATTGTAAGAATCTCATCTCAAAGTCTCCTGTCATCATGATGAATGCGGGAGCCTGACTTCTCCTACTGGGGAAGTATCACACGTCTGCCTCTGTCACTCTCGTTTTCTGGTCTCCAAACAAAAATTCCACCACCTCCTTTCTCAAGTTGAAAGGCAAGGAGGCCTTTTCCCAAGCTGAGAGGCTGTTTCCAAGTGACAACTCCTTGTCACAGTTAAAATGTGAGCAGAAGACGTGGGGGTTTACAAGCCTCTGGTGAATCCCAGCTGCCCCGGCCCTCTGTGGGTCACGGACGAAAAGACCCTCAGCTGGCTCCCAGCTACAGGTAAACCATCGCCAGCGGATGGAGAAAGTAAGCCAATGCCAGAGAGCTGGCCACGCATGGCCACAGACAGCAACCCCGTGCCGGTGCTCGACATTTCAGTCCAAGTGACATCTTCTGGAATTAGGCAGCACACAACCAGTTTGCTGCTACCAAAAAAGAAAAGAAAGAAAGACAGAAAAAAAGCAAGGATTCTCATTTTAATTAAGTCACAAACTCTGGTGAATAAGCCGGCGTGTGCGTGTGCGTGTGTGTACCTGTGTGTGCACACGTGTGCCTCTTTTACCGTGGAGAATCTCCAAGCATTTTGCTAACAAGCAGGAAGAAACTCTCCGTTTTGTAAATCCCCTGCACAAAGTATCACAGGGCAACATAGCAGGGCCAGTGCTGATGTCGGTGTGTAATTAAAAGTATCAACAGGAAATGAACATAAACACAATTAAAAAGGACGAATGACTGAGAGGAATAATAAATAACCTCCAAGATCAAAAGCAAATCGGATCCAGTTATTACTCTACCAAAAATATCAAAATGCAATTATACTGTTTTCACACATCATTATTTGCCATTTTGGGAAATTGGAACGGACACATTAATTAATGGCCAAAATGCTACTCAATTAAAACACATTCGAGTCCATCCTTCAGGTTTTGCACTAGGATTCTTACCAACGGTCACCCCCACCCCACCCCCTCTTCTAGGAGTTTCTACCAAGAAGTCTTACACATGTTTATTTGATGTTTAGGGTTCATCTGCCAGGGACGTATTTTTCCTAGTGAAGATTCAGAAACCAAATGACAGACACTCTGGCACGGACACATTGCAAGCAGCCCTTTCCCACAGTGCCTGAAACACTCTTTTACCTTCAAAAACAAATCAAATGTATTTAACATCGAGGCATGGCGCTGGCTTCCACTTGCTCTTTTCCCCTTCCAGAGAAAATGTTTTCAGGAAAAGGCTGGTTGCTATGGAAGCTTTATTGTCGCCCACTTGAGTAGAAGGTTGAAAACATTCAACCGTTTCAAGTCACCTGATCTACGAAACATTCCCAAGTTCATTATAATAAGAATGAGGAAGTGGCAGACAAGGTGATTTCAAAAAACAATGGCACTCTTTGCCCATAAACGGACTGCAAAACACAGTCGCTGGGATCTCCATAATCACGGCTGCTTCTGACACACTTTTCTTTCCAAAGCTACTCTCCTAAATGATGGCATTTTAGAAAAATAACACAGATTCTGAGATTTCTCAAACGGCACGCAGCTCCTGTCATTGTTATGTACTTAGTGTAAAGTTAATGCCCTGCAATTCAATTCAGTCAGGCAGCTAGGTCTCCAGCAAGTTAATTTGCCACAAAGACACGTTTTCATAAACATCAGTACAAATAGTACTGGAATCCACAAAAAGTAGTTTTCCAAACTGGCGTGAAAAATGGACTGGCTTCCAACCTACCATTTGGACACCCCGTCTCTGAGAACTCATGTGGGCTGTCACGTGGTCGATAGGATCTCATCCCAATACCATTAGCAGAAATGAACTGTAACCAATTGTAAGTGGCTCCTAATTGTCCATGACAATGATGGAAAATACTGCATCAACCTCAGAAGAGTTCATTTAGTCTGCGCGGTAGAGGTGCAGTCTGAAGCTATCATAATTATATCACAAGCTGACCTTATTAATTAGCCATTCTGGAATTCTAGCTGTAAAACAGAGATCAAGAAAGGAGTGGTAAGCTGGGATCACGTTGGCAATTTGGGCCGAGTTAACGGAACTGCCTGGCTGACTCAGTTGGAAAAAAAAGGCCTGGTTAAATACAAGTGAAAAAGAAGTTATTCCCCAGTGAATCCGAAATTGCTCAATCGTTCTGTGTATGCGGATTATAACAGGCATCAAGTTTGTTCCAAAGTTTGGATGACAGGGGCGCCTGGGTGGCTCAATGCGTTGGGCGTCTGACTTTGGCTCAGGTCATGATCTCACGGTTCGTGAGTTCGAGCCCCGCGTCAGGCTCTGTGCTGACAGCTCGGGGACTGGAGCCTGCTTCGGATTCTGTGTCTCCCTCTCTCTGTTCTTCCCCTGCTTGCACTCTGCCTCTCTCTCTCTCTCAAAAATAAATAAAGATTAAAGAAAAATTTTTAAAGTTTGGATGACATACCAATGTCATGGTGATGTCCAGTCTGATGGCATCTCTCATACTCTTCTTCCTCTACCTTCTTAGTTTACATGGAGCGTATTGACTTTAAATACCAAAATAAATTAAAATGGATAACTAGCTGGGATTTCACAGTACCCTTCCAGAGGGCAGAGACACCCCGAGGTGACAACAGTGTTGCCTGTCGGGACTTTTAAGGCTCAACTCCAATCCTGGGAACAGTCCGTTGGAATTTGCACATTAACTAATTCCCAAACACCCAACTGTTGCCATACGATAAGCACCCTCTAAAAGGGAAGAGGCCAAGTGTCCCGCATGATGACTGACAGCAGCATTAACCCCTTCTTCTGTCAAGAAAATCAACCGACTACAGAGGCAACAACCACAGCAAAAAAAGCTGGAGGAGACCATTCTAAGTGACCACCTCATTTTGCATCTCTTGGCGTGTTAATTCCATGACAGAATAGGAAATGAAGACTGATGCCAATCTTGAGGCAAGGTCTCCTGTCACACACTGCAAGGGAGGGATGGCAACAGGCAGCATCCAAACGCCAGGAAGCACATCTCCCCTGTGACTGAGAAGCGCAAAGGAAAGTGAAGTCGCAAATTCAAACTTGGCTAAAAATAAGCTATCTGGGTCCCGCATGTGGACCGCTACTCACACAGCTGTGAGCTTGAGTGTTCATTTATCAGTCTGAGACGCCATGGCTTGAAATTAAGGAGCGAAGGAATGAACTGGTAGCCACAAGACCCTCTTGCAAGAGCTGGGCTCTGTTTTGGTCACCGTCACTGTTCTAATGAAGGGAGCCGGAGGTTGTAGTAAATGTCTTAAGACTTTTAGAGAAGTAGAGGGAAAAAATAAACCTTGAACGTTGTGCGGTGGTAAGAAAAATTACCTTAAACTTGCAAAAAAGACAGGTGGGGGTAGTATACCATGTCCTTAATCTTGTCATACATACCAGGGCAACATTTCATGGTTTGGTCCCAGGATTATTTAAATTCTCTAGAATGTACCTGTGTCCGATTTTGCTTTTTAGCCATTCATTAGATGGTACAGGTAAACTTCTAGATATACATTTGATTGAAAAGAGAACCCCAAAGGTGTGCTTTATTACCTTCTAGGACATTAATCAGTTTTATATACAATCAAGAAATTGTAGGGACACCTGGGTGGTTCAGTAGGTTGAGCGTCTGACTTCGGCTCAGGTCATGATCTCATGGTTCGTGAATTTGAACCCCACGTCGGGCTCTCTGCGGTCAGCACAGAGCCTGCTTCGGATCCTCTGTCCCCCACTCTCTGCCCCACCCCCCTCCCGCTTGCACTCTCTCAAAATTAATGAAACATTAAAAAAATTTATTCTAATATTCTTTTCCAAATGCCTATAAATACCCAGTTCTTCAAATGCTCTGTAAACCTCAGTGACCACCTTACTGGTTTCCTCAGTGAGTTAAATCTCTGACACTTGTTCATTCTCTACTTGACTGAGAGTTACATTTGACAATTTTTGAGACAATTCTGACAGGAAGGTCACTTTTAGTCATGGAAGAGAATTCTGATGCTTACCTGTCTCCATTTTCCTATGGGTTCAATTCTTCTACAGGTTAAATTTTACAAAATGAGTTCAGAAACTATTGGGCTGGTATAAAAAAATAAAAATAAATTAAAAAACCACTTTTTTCGTCCATCTTTGATTTGACTTTTCCTTGTATTACTCCCCTATCAGCAGAGAACATGCTCATTTGACTGCAGGAGCCTACATTTTAATATTTCCTCACAAGTATAGTTTAGCTACTTAAAAAAGCCAGGAAAGGAATTAAAAGAAAAGTCAGAGCACATTAATTTTCTCTGAGGGGCTGTCTCACGTGTTCGTGGCCTCTTTTCTTGTAGGTCCTGGGCATGTGGGTCAGTATTCTCTCAAGGCCAAAAGAGGTCGATTCACTTCTACTAAAGGAGGCCATGTTTCTCACAAAAGTCTGTTCCTTGGCGGTGGAGTCCCCAGGGGCAACTGCCTTACTCCCACCTCCTGAGACACCAGCGATTTCACTTCGTGCCCTCACGTGTGGGGACGCCATAGCAGCTTGTTCAAATGACAGAACCCAGGGGCACCTGGGTGGCTCAGTCGGTTAAGTGTCTGACTTTAGCTTGGGTCATGATATTGCAGTTTGTGAGTTTGAGCCCTGTGTCAGGCTCTGCTAACAGCTCAGAGCCTGGAGCTTGCTGTGGATTCTTTGTCTTCCCCTCTCTCTGTCCTCCCCTGCTCACACTCTGTCTCTCTCTCTCTCTCAAAAATAAACATTAAAAAAAAATTTTTTTTAAATGATGTGACCTGCATGTGTGGGGTAGGGGAGGCCAGCTTTCCTGGAGCAGGAGCACATTACTTCAGGAATTAGCAGGACAAGAGTTGACTCATACATTTGTGCTGTGGGCTTACTGCTATATACCTTTTTCCTTGAAATCATCCTTTTCAGCAGGAATTTCAGAGAGTAAGGCAGGTAACGGATACTTGGAAGTCTACACGTGACCTTACGTTAACTAAGGGTTACAAAAGAAAGACGATGAATATGACAATTCCATCTTTCTAAAAATAAAATATGACCACATATGGCCATATCAGGTCATGATCCCAGGGTCATGGGATCTGGCTCTGCACTGGGCTCTGTATTGAGCGTGGACTCTGCTGGAGATTCTCTCTCTGCCCTTCTCCCCCACTCACTCTCTCTTAAAAAGTAAAAAATAAAATGTTAAAAATATGACATTACAGAAAATTTAGGCAACAGAAGAAAACCCCATTACTGTTTTGATATATTTCCATCCTGTATTTTTAAAAGTTTTTATACACACACACACAATTTTTCACTTAAATCTTGTCAATTTCATCTATAAATCAGTGCACGTATAAGCCTTGCCCTGACTGAGCCATTTGTAAAATTTTACGAGATCACTTATGTCTTTAGCCAAGTTTTGGCAAATAGAAAATAGTAAATAAAGATCAGCCATTTTTTTCTGATTATTATTCTTAGAATTGGCTTCAAAATATTCCATTAAGCTGGATATGTAGGTTGCTCCCAATTTTTCATAATCATAATGCTATAACTTCATTACCTACATTTCCAAATCCCAAATCTATCTTTTGGTGTTCTCTCAGGTGAGTCTGTAGAAATGTGTGAACATGTAAACTACACGTTTCTTTTTTAACTATATTTAATAGAAGAAAAATGGAAATTCTTTTAAATTTTAATTGGGAGGGGGAAGAGAACTTTTTTTTTTTCGAAGAGGAATATCCAGGATCAGACATGATTTACTGTGTATTCTCCAATTTAGTCTGGAGGGAAAATGCCATTTATATTCCTTTAAATATATACATATACAGCAATCTTCTCTTCAACTTGCCAGGTCTCTAAACCACCTTTTTGCTCCTAACTCCCATCAGAGCTAAGATGTACCCAGGCCACTCCTGGTTCCTTCTTCCTTTTCACTAACAACTTATTCTGTCAAGCTTTTGCTGTCTGGCTTCTGCCTCCACCAGCCACTGAAAGGACTCTTCTCGTGGTCACGTAGTACAAGTCCTTTCTAAAGCTCATCCTTCATTCAGCGTCCATGACCCTATTTTCCCGGTCTCCTGCCCCCTTCCTCAGGGGCCCCTCAGCCTGCCCTTCCCAATGCAGGGCCTGAAGTTTCTGACTGTCCTTGACCTTCTTCTGGCACACACTCTCTCCTCCTTGAAATGCTGCGCTATCTCTAGACTGGGATCTATTTCCGGTATTTTCAGTTATAATACCCTTTTCACCTCCAAAGTCCCAGAGGCACTTCAAACTTCTTGGTTGCAAAACTGGACCAGTCACCTTTGCTGCTGTCAATAGCCGACCTCAGACTGTCTTCCGATAACCATCCCATCCCATCCCACCTGCTCTTCCTGCTGTGGGCCCTGCCGCCCCCACCCCCCCACCCCCCCATTGAGAGCAGGAGTCCACTTCTCTCCCCTTGAGTCTGAAGGCCTCGAGGGCTCTCCTGTGACCCACGTTCCATGGCAGAAGTGGTGCTGTTGGACTTTCGAGGCTAGGTCAGAGAAGGCCGTGTGGCTCTCGCCGGCTCTGGGATGCTCCCCTACAGACGTGCTCTTGCTAATAACCCAGCAGTCCTGCTGCAACAAAGACCAAAAAGCACGGAGACCGTGGGTGTGCTTCACCTCCAGCTCCAGCTGAGCCCGGCTTCTTAGTGAACCCATCCGAACACATCATGGGACAAAGCTTCTCTCCTCTGAGCCCTTTCTCTGCTAGGCCTTATCCCCGCCAAGAAAGACTTCAACACAGAGTTTTTAACAGCTCCATCCCTAGGTGACCCTAGCTGTCCCTTAGCGAATCTGCCTGGGAAAACTCAAAACTGCTGAAAGAATTTACCATTTCTTCCAACGCCTGAAGATAAGGGTTTCTGTCTCCCAGACTCTGGGGAGGGTAGGAGCCTAACTTCCAGAAGCACCAGCTAACAAACCCACAAGGGTGTCACATGGACCAATCCCTCCTCCTTCCAGCTTTTTGTAATTTTTTACTTCCCTGACTCTACTGAGGTCCAGGCACCCCCTCCCTGTTCCCTTAATCTCCCTTTATTAAAAAAAAAAAAAAAAAAGTTAGGGGCGTCTGGGTGGCTCAGTTGATTGAGCGTCCGACTTCGGCTCAGGTCATGATCTCGTGGTCTGTGAGTTCAAGCCCCGCGTCGGGCTCTGGGCTGATGGCTCAGAGCCTGGAGCCTGCTTCCGATTCTGTGTCTCCCTGTCTCTGCCCCTCCCCTGTTCATGCTGTGTCTCTCTCTGTCTCAAAAATGAATAAAAACGTTAAAAAAAAAAACTTTAAAAAAAAGTTAAATGTTTATCTACTTTTGAGAGAGAGAGAAAGAGAGAGAGTGCACATGGGAAGAGAGATAGGGAAAGAGTGGGGCATGGAGGAGGGACAGAGAGAGAGGGAGAGAGAGGATCCCAAGCAGGCTCTGTGTTGTCAGCACAAAGCCAGATATGGGGCGGGAACTCACAAACTGGGAGATCATGACCTGAGTCAAAGTCAGATACTCAACTGACTGAGCCACCCAGGTGGACACCGCCCCCCTGACCTCAATCTCCCTTTTCAACTCCAGTCACCTCTGTACAAATCAAAGTTGAGTTCAGTCCATGCTGGACTCTCTTTTCTACTGTAACAGTATACTACCGATTAAAATCTGCCCTGGCCTCTGTAACTGATGTGAGGCATTGTTTATCTTTGACACAAACACATGCAAGTGAAGAAGCTGCTGATTCCAGTCCTCAGCCCACCGAGACACTGGCAGTCATGTAAACTTTGCCAGCGGAGGTCCCGCACTGTGGAACAGACACGGCCAGGATCACTTTACCCTGTCCATACTCCTGATCCACAGATTCCATAATGATGGGGTCATTGTTTTATGTCACAAAGTTTGGGATGGTCTGTTATGCAGCACTAAGTAACTGCTACACCCAATTGGCCCACCAACTCTGTCTGGCTCCCCCTGCTGCCTAAGGCATAGGTCTTGGCATATCCATTCCCCCAGCTAAGGCAGACGATCATTTTAAGGGTGCAGGTGAGCAGCGATACGCACATTGGCTCCACTCCTGTGCTCTCCCTCCTCTAATCCATTCTGCATGTTGCTGAATTAATCTGTTTAAACCACGGGCCTAACCATGTCATTCCCGTGCTACAGAGCCATTAATAGACCTCCCGTGTCTACAGAGAAAAGTCCAAACTCTTTACCCTGGCATGCAAAGTCCTCTAAAATCTGGGCCAAATTCACACTCCCCGCCTCATCTCTCATTTTACACTGCCCAGTGCCACCCAACTGGATTAGTCACTCTTCTCCAGAGATGCCCCAAATTCTTCCATGGCTTTGCCTTGCTCTGCCTCAAATGTCTCTTCTCCTCACAGCCACGAGGACACGTGCACGCTTCCTTTCATGCACAGCTCTGCCTCACCGAACACCCTCGGCACTCATCCTGCATCCTGGCATGTCCACCTTTCATCTTGTATGGATATTTGGTTTTGCATCACTTCTCCTCTGCTGTACCACCAACTTCATTTACAGCGCAGATCCTCTCTTGGACACTTCCCTCTCCCCAGTGCCTAATACAGTGTGTTGCGCTTGGAGGGCATTTGGTATTTTTGTCATTGCTGAGAATAAATCAGAGATGTAGACTTCGTTGGTAGGAAAAAAAATGTAGTCATCTGGTCTGGAAATTCTTTCACCTTACCATTAATAAACACATATAAAGTTCAAGGCCATCAGAATAATGGCCTTCTGTCCTCCTTTGCAAGTTCTGGGAAGGCAGCACTGTCTCACTTTACATCAAGAGAGAAGTTTCGAGTAGTTTCAACTTCAGGTGCCTGGAGAAGAGGTCTGTAAAGGAACATACTTTTGCTAGCGCTGTCTGATAATATAGTTGGTTTAAAATGCGTGCATTATGCGGCGCCTGGGTAGCTCGCTCAGTTGAGCACCTGACTTCGGTTCAGGTCACAACCTTGCATTCATGGGTTCGAGCCCAGCTTCGGGCTCTGTGCTGACAGCTCAGAGCCTGGAGCTTGCTTCAGATTCTGTGTCTCCCTCTCTCTCTGCCCCTCCCCTGCTCGTGCTCTGTCTCTGCCTCTCAAAAAGCGTTAAAAAATTTTTCTAAAAATAAAATACAATCCACACGTCATGAGCCCATTTCTGTGGGTATGTGTTGTTGTGATAGGCCGGTTATTCCTGATCCAATCATAAATGGGACGCATCTCATTCCGGGCCCCACTGGAATGCACTGGCATTTGATAATGAAATGATGGACAGGTGCGGCCTGTTGGATAATAACAAGGCCATTTCCCACGCCAATCGCGATGCCTTCAGAAAGGCGTCATTTAGGAGCGGAAGCCAGCTGCTAATTTCTTTCACCTGGGAAACTCTGGCTGGCTCTTTCCAGCATTCCATGCCATTCATGTTTCTGTCCCTTGCAAAAGAGCTGGGAGTTTTCAGGTTTGAGGTAAAGTGTTTTCTCAACGGGTGACACTACCTATGTTTCTACGTATGTAAGAAGCACATCTCTCATCACCCGTAAACCCTTTTCTTGTTCATTCTCCCTCGTAGCTGTTATCTGAAGTGACCCACATACCCCATGAAGATAAATGATTTCACCAAACTCAGCAAAAATTTTGAAATCCAAACGATAACTTTCTAGATACAAGGTAGCCTTGACATTCCTGTGCTTTCTATTTGTTCTTGGATATTCCGGTTCAATTCCTTTTAGGGACTGGAATTGTACAATTCTGTTGCCTCTTAGGGCCCAAAGTCTCTCAAAACCACCTCATGGCAACACAGTGACACACAAGCCAGCCAACGCCTCTCAGAAAATCAGAAACCTAAATTCTTTTAAAAACCCAGTCCTCGAGAATCAATTTCTCTTTTGCTGGTTGCTCCTGCCCCTTTAAGAAGGCAGAAAACACCTTTCCCTGGAATTTGCAGAAATATATTTTTAAATGAAATTTTATTTTGGTCTTGCCATGCAGGAAGCTATTACCCGTCCGTTATCTTTATGTGCGTGATTAGGAATAATAGCTGATTTGTGAAGTTATCTATTACGGGAAATAATCAAGATTAATGAGCCCTGTGGCACTTGCTGAATGCCTCGGGAGATTTATTGCTCAGCCTGTGCATTTCTCTTGTTGTGTTGTTGGCCTGTCAGGAGGTTGGTTTTTTTTTTTTTTGTTTTTTTACAAATGCAAATGGAGACATGCATTAATTGTGGAGAGGAAAAGAGCTCTTCCAATGTTATCAAATACTGAGGACTGCTTAGTCCCCTCTCCCCCAATGACAGGGTTTGATTTTATACGATGATGTTGGAGTCCAGTCCCCATCTGGCTCTAGACCCAGGTAGAGAGTGTTTAGCTCACACCTGCCATGGCTCGTGGACTGTCCCTGTTAAGTCCTGTCTCCAAGTTAAGACTTATCCCAGCTGGAGAGAAAAATGAGGTTGACACCGCTGACTGGGCCAAAGCAGTTCCAATGGCTTGCTCACCCAGGGAGGTTCCATTTTCTCCTCTGCAGAACTGCCCTTCAGCTCTAGGGCTGCCGTAGATGGCAATGCCATGGCACAGATGTACCTTTGTTCTGAATGTCTGGATTCACTCAGGACAGTTCTGTGCCCAATGCACCTCTGGAGATGCAAGAGTGAGCCTGGATTCAAATGAAACTTCGGCAGGATTGCCTCCATACTGTACCAACTGTGTACTTAACCCCAAATTGCAAGGACTATTTCCTGACACGGGGCAGATGGGAGGGAGAAACAAACAGCTCCCAGGGAGCAGATCCCATTTGGGAGAAGCAGAAGAAGGTGCAGAGTAAGGCCAAAGGGGTCTTTGCCACCAGTGTTTGAACTGCCATATGTAAAGTCTTTGAACCTCAACGGCCTGTCTATAAACTGGGAAAAATAACAGTACCGGTATCCTAAGGTTGCTAGGATGGCTCAAATGAATTAATACATGTACTGGTACTCCAGAGAACTTCATAAATGTTGCCTGTTGTTTTTTGTTGTTGTTGTTTTCAATGGACAGAATGAGGGTCTTAAGGGATGCGCCCCAAGTAGGAGCTAAAAGGTCTAGACCCAGGTCAGTCCCTAACTGACATTATGATGTTGGTCAAGGCACTTCCTATCTTTAGGTCTAGTTTTTTAATCTATACCACACAGAATTGGAAAACGATCTCAAATATCTTCAAATGGTGGTGAAAATTTTAACACATAAACCTATAGGTTGTACTTGTTCTTTTATTTTCTTAAGTTTATTTATCTTTGAGGAAGACAGAGATAGCATGAATGGAGGAAGGGCAGAGAGAAAGAGGGAGACAGAGAATCCCAAGGAGGTCAGCCTGATGCAGGGCTCGAACTCATGAAATTGTGAGATCATGACCTGAGTGGAAACCAAGAGTCAGCCGCTTAACTGACCGAGACACTCAGGCGCCCCCTACTCTTTAGGGGGAGAAACAGTACCAGGAGTGAAAGTAAATCCAATGCCACACACCTGCAATTTTGTATGAATGGAAGAAAATCCTATCAAAGGTGTATTTGAATATTTAGGAGATCACTACCCCTACCAACTAATAAAGCCACAGGGTGTTTATTTGTATATGTTTTAGTAAATCAAAGCCTCTAAAAACTTACTTTGCAAAACACAGGAATAGCAAAGCCTCCCAATAGGGTACTTTTTAATGTGCTCAAGCTTGCATTTCCATAATGATATTAAAAGGGCCATTGGGTTTATTTAAAAGCACATATAGTGATGACCTTAGCAGTTAGACGATAATGGCCTTTTTGTTGAAGGGGTTTATAATCTAGGCCATAATTTTCACATTCTCTTGGCAGAACTTAGAATATTGGTTTTTTTTTCTTTTTTCTTCTTCTCAAAGACTGGTTAATTACCAGGTAGAGGCTGCGATTTCAACACCAACAGAAAATTGGCTAGTTTTTTTCAGCAATGTATTTATTTTCAATTTAAAAGCTGAACTCGCTGCTTGTGGATCATGCCAGTTACAAATTCAAGGGTATGATTTCTTCATTTCTGTCCCCCCAACCCCACCTTTGATCTGCCTATTAACATACTACCATTCTTTGGGACCCTAATTTAATTCTAAGACATCACTGACCACCTTTCCAGATGATACCCGCTACCCCTTCACAGAGCCCCCAAGCCTTCACACCATGAGTGCAGCATTCTGCATGGCACACATAACTGTGTCTGCTGCGTTCTGTCCTTCGGCCCAGTGAGACTCGAAGCTTTGGGACCATTTCTGTCCTCAAAGATACAGTCCAAGCACTGGGTGTTGTATGGAAACCAATTTGACAATAAATTTCATATATTGGAAAAAAAAAAAAACCAAAAAAACCACAAAGATACAGTCCACCTTGTGTCTTTGTATTCCTCTCTCTGCCCAACTAGATAAAAGAATAATACAAGGACTAGGTCTGCATTCACGTTTGTTTCTACCACAGTTCCTAACGCATACCGTCCACAAGGCCTCTGCTCAACATGAGTGGTAGAATTCAATAAACTCACTTTTTGGGGTTATCTCCAACTAGAAAACAAGAAAGTGGATTCTTCCAGATTCTTCCCTCTCCTGGAGGGGAATGAATTATCCAAGTGGTAGTTTCTTCCCTTTGCCAGAAAGTTATTTGCTCAGACAACTGACAATCGGCATGGACTGGATCTTCACAGTGAGTTGGTAACTACTCTGAACCCCTTCATCATGGGGTTCAGCCCCCTTGAATGAAAGAATGCAAAATAAAGCCTAAAACAGCCCATATTCTGGTTGCTGTGATTGGCAACGGGAAGTATGAAGACATGGTGACTCGACAGGCTCTGTTTCGAAGGCCTCTCTGTCCCTTCTCTAATTTCCTCATCCCTACCACCAAATGGGAAAAGCATTATTCACCCCCTTTTAAAGACAAAGGAACTGAGCCAGGCACAGAGAAGCTAAATGGCTTGCCCAAGTAAATGGTGGAACCAAGACTCCAATTCGAGCTGACTGCAGAGTCCTCGCTTTTAACCATTCAATGTTGCTGGAGGGGTCAGGTGACAGGTGCATTTCTCACCCACTGCAGGAAAAGAGGAATTGGAAATATGGAAAAGACCCCCCCCCAAAAAAAAAAAAGGCAGAGAGTTGAGCTGAGGTTTTAGAGAGAATGAACAACAGCACCTCAGTAAGACCCTTCATGTGCAAATCAAGTAATTTTCCAACGTTCACAGGCTGGTTATTGGGCACATCGGTGACAAAATCAAATACATAGCACAGTCCCCAAACTGCCCTGAGCACCAGTCTCCACTGGCTTCTCCACCTCTCTGTTATTTAAATTCAATTACATTTAAGTTCAAGAGCTCCTATAAGCCATTCGCAGAGCGAGCCAAGAAACTGAAGTACACATTTGCTTCCTATTATTAGGAATTTGCCAGTTGGCATGGCCCCCAATAATGGGCATCTGTCAAAATGATAACAGTGCTTTCACTAGCTCGTTTTTATTCTCCCAAGAGAGGTGTCAGCTGTCAACAGATTCTGGGGTATGAACAGAAGGGTCATTATGACCTCTGACCTCACTGCCAGTCAGGATAGAATAAAAAGCACAGCCCAAGGAAATGATGTATATTGGGACAGGACCTGGGGTGAGGATCCATTCTCACAGGTGACAGTTTCTGTGAAAGGAGAAAAGGAACATTTTTTTCCCCCTGGGATAAATGGAATTCTTTGTCTGGCATCTATTTGGAGACATTAGTATAAAGTGAGCCTCATCCTGTTCTAAGTATGAAGACACTAGTGAGTTCCTAATAGCTAATTCTTACATGCTGTTCAACACATGCTATCTGAAGGCTATCTGGTGAATCTGCCCGGAGGTCTGGCTTCCTTCGTCAGCTGCAATACGCATCTTAGAGGCAGTGGGCACATTCTACCATGGATGACACAACCAAGTCATAAACCATAGGATTAAACCCAGAGACCACTGCATGCTTCACACCAAGAACAGAAAGAATTTAGTTTTCAACTTATATTTGGAAATGTGAAATACTGGCTGTACAGATTTGGAATCAGGAAATCAGCACATTTTATTTTATTCTAATTTTAATTTTTTTAAAATGTTTATCCATTTTTGAGAGTGCGCATGAGCAGGTGGGTCAGAGAGAGATAAAGACACAGAATCCGAAGCAGGCTCCAGGCTCTGAGCTGTCAGCACAGAGCCCGATGCAGGGCTTGAACTCAAGAGCTGTGAGATCATGACTTGAGCCAAAATCGGACGCTCAACTGACTGAGCCACCCAGGGGCCCCAGGCAATCACCACAGTTTAGCAGTGGAAGGGACCTCAGAGCTCATTTAAATAACCCCTTCCTTTTTACAGATGACAGCATAGAAAGCCAGGCGGGGAGTGAATTCACACACAGTTCTCAGCTGCTCACAACAAAGTGACCTCTGGAACCCAACTTCTACGATTCCTAGGTCACCATGTTTTCCACCCTGCAGGGAAACTGAGCATGCTGCCTTGTACCTATCAGCCACCAATACTCGGCTATTGAATAAACAGCTGGGTGATCTGGAAATCTAGAAAACCTGGAGGGGAGAGAGTTATGAGAGAGGCATCACCATCTGGGCGGCCAGGTCATGTCTCTCATTATTTCAACGAAAGACATGAGCTCACCCATTGGCTCCAAGTGGACAGATTTGCTTCAGGGTCCTCTGTTGGAAAGACCTACAGGCTGGATATCATTCTGGGGTGTGCTTTTGTGGGGAGCAGTTATAGTTTTGAACTCAGAGACCACTTGGGGGTTAACAGCAGGGGTGGAAATGGGTAAGGGAGCAGACAGGGCTGAAGTCCAAAAATTGTTTTACTTTCTTATTCCTCTCCTCCACGGAATCCTGGCTCCAACCGAAAGCAAGGAACCCAGCGCCCTACTCCCAGTCCACTGGAGTATTGACCGTTTTCTGATAAACTGGTCAAAGTTGCAGGAAAATTCAGAAGTTCTGGGAAAAAAAAAGAAAAGCAGGCCTGGGTAGTGTGATATTGGCATCAGTTAAAAAAAAAAAATGAATTCTAAGGGTATGGAAGAAAGCACCAGTATAATGGTGTAATAGGAGTCCAGGGACAATGTATCCGTTAAAGGACCAATATACCCTGAAAGTCTTTCTTTCCTAAGAAAGAAGATCAGGAATGCCCAGATGATAAGCACTAGAAACCCTTTAGCAATACGTATTTACCAGAGCGGGCAAGAGAACGTGTCAAGTACTTCAGAGAAAAACAAACCAATCAAAATAACCCTAGTCCCAACTGCCATCGATTTCTACATGGAGAACCTCATGAGAACCTTTACATAGAAGCTCCAATGTGTCTGTCTGCTTAACGAATTCTCTTTTTGCTTTTTCCATCTCAACTCTTCCAGGTTCTGGCTGGAATCTGAACTCACGGTGGCAAAACAGTGAAGCAGGGTTCTGACGCAGGTTCCTTCCTGAGAAGAAATTCTATTCAGGAATGTCCATGCTCTTGCCCTATTTGTTAGCCAGTTTTGAAAACTCGGATCATCCTGGGTCTGACTTAGCTTGGTTTAAGTCCAGACAGAGAACCTGGATGCTGATTACACTTGATTACTTTTCAAGAGGTACTCTTCCAATTTTGATATTGAGATTGCAACACCTACCCTCAAGATTTCTTCTCTCTTTCCCTGTCAGGTCTTTTTGCCAACCTAGGAAATAGGAAATTGCTTGGTAAAAGCTAGTTTCTTCAAGTTACCTTACTTTCTAACTGATGCTCTTAACATGAGACCAAACTTTGCTATATGAAGAAACTTATGTGTAACAGGAAAAGGTAAATTGGTAATTCTTCACTTTACTATACACTTTATTTCAAGGTGGTGGCCCTCTCCTACAAAATAAGCACCTTTTAAAGAACAATTTTTGCATGTTTGATTTCTACGAACTAAATACTCAAGCAACATTTCAGAAATTCAACACCTATTTTTTTTTTCCAAATCAACACCACAAACTCATCTAACAAAGCCAACTTAGGAATGGAAAATGGAAGCATCGTGCCTCTAACAACTGGCAGCTATCTAGACTTAATTCTAAGGACAACAGACATGGGTCAAATCACAGTTCATACAATTTCCTTTTCATTAAGTGATTATTAGCACTTTGATTCGAATTAAACACTGTCCCAGCAAAGTCTATCCACCACTGCCTACTACCCCCAGGACAGCACCTTCCTCTCCTTACCACCTAAGGTTATTTTCTTGTTTTTGTAATGTTTATTTTTGAGAGAACAGGGAAGGGGCAGAGACAGAGGGGGATAGAGGATCCCAAGTGGGCTCTGCTCTGACAGCAGCCGGCCTGATGTGGGGCTCGAACTCACAGACTGTGAGATTATGACCTGAGCCCAAGTTGGACATTCAACCGACTGAGCCTCCAAGGTGCCCTCTTTCCACCTAAGTTTTAAACTAAGCATTCAGTGAGGTTCTCTTGATAGTACAGTGAAAAGGCTACTCAATACCTGACTCAATGTCACGCACAGATTATATGCTCGCAAAACAAGTGTTTGAGAGGAAGGTAATGATTAACACATACTGAAACTTCCCAATACTGTCTTTGCCTGAACTTCACATGGTCATACACTTCTCTAGATGCCCATGGAGGCCAGGAATCCACCTTCTGGGTAATCTTGGGGAAGCTTCAAACTCTATGTTCCTTGTCTAGTGGAGGAAATAATAATACTCACATCCCAGTAAATATATGTCCTCATCTGTTCATTCAATCCATGAATACTTACTAAGCAATCAGGATGGGCTAGGAACTGCGTGCTTATCAAGAAATACAATTCATTAAAGATGGTAAAAGACTTATACACATTTAAACAAAGACAGAAAAAACAAGGGGCACATTAATGGGTCTCTACTTGGACCTTTTTATACATTGTCCCACTTAATTCTATCCTAAAGTCTGTATTTTTTTTTTCTGTTTTTTTAGGTGAAAAAATTGAAGTCTGTGAAAAGTTAACTGACTTGTTTAAGGTTTACAGTAGCACAGCCAGCATCTGAACTACTGTCTGCCCAGGGCAAAGCCCTTTGCATTCTACGTTACTGGCTCTCATCCACATGAAGGAAACATTTGCAAACCAGGGAGCAAATGACTGTGGCTTATAATCTTGATTATTGGCCAGATTCTTCTTCTTCCTTTTCTTTTTCTTTTAGTATTAGGAGTCATACAAATGGCTAGCAACTAACAGATCCCAAAGTAGTATTTTTATTACTAAACGGTATTACTGTTTGCACTGTACTGTGGTAATTCTGATCATACACATTGATACAGCCGGGTGATAGCAAAAGCCAACCCAGGAGATAAGGCTGAGTGACAGCATCTCTTTCTATTTTGAAAAGCTAAATTCCATTGATTTGCATTTTCTCCATACTTCTGTTGAGGTGATGGCTGTCCATCAGCCCAAAAGCTAGGTATGTGCTAAAACCAAGGTCTAGTGATAAAACATGAAGAAATTATAGAGTAAGAAATCCTTTAGGTGCTGGGGCTTTATTTCAAGTAGATCCTGAAAAACTTAAGGACTTTACCTGTTTTTTGGATGTCCTCCCCTGCCCCCAGTCCCTCTGAACAAATATAAGAATGTTTTCGTTTTTACTCCTAGGCCAATCAATCAGAGAAGATCCTTAAAATCACAGGGCAGGGAGGTAAAAACAAACAAACCAACCAACCAACCAACCACCAGGAAGGGTAGTTTTTTAACCTTCAGGGCATGAAGGACACACAATCACAACTCAGCTGTGCTCACAGAATACAAATAACAGTTGAAAGCAGGAGACAATCTGCTCAAGTGAATTAATCCATTGTAAAACAAATCTCTTTTGGTCCAGGAGAGTTTGCTTACTTAATTCTTTAATCATGTCACATTTCTACTAAAGATGGAATAGTAGGATTCCCCGCAAGAAGGCAGTGGACACGGCCAAGTGCACCCTCACTCCCAGATCATGCCTACCGAGCTTCAGAATCTTCCAAAGCTTCCAGCTTCCAAAGCTTCCGAATCTTCCTCCCGTAGGTCAGGAACGTGGGATTTCTGCCTTGGATTATTTTTATAATTTCTGTAAGCAGGGCATGAAGAGACAGAGCCACCCACACTTTTGTGATCTGGTACAATTACTCGTTCATCAAGCCTTTAATGGGTGTTACATTTCTACCTAGCCTTTCTGAGGATTAACTTTGCAGGGGGTATAGACAGATTACGGAAGATGGGAGGATTTGAGATAAATACAAGTGGCAACTCTAGAACTGGGTCCAGCACTGAAGTGTGTGGGGCGGGTGTGTGTGTGTGTGTGTGTGTGTGTGTGTGTGTGTGTGAAAAACACATTTAGGGAATCTCTCTCTCTTCCAGGACTTGGGACCAGTTTATTCTCTATTTATCTGCACCTTTATTATGGGTGGAACCTGTTCAGCTGTGGAAAAGCAATGAATTCATTCCCACTGCGATCATTTTCTCCGAGCAAAGCATACATTTATGAAAGGTGAAATTTGTGGCACCCATGAGAGAAACGGTGCTGAACTGTTTCCCATTGCATACAATCCCCACAAAGTGCTTTTAGGATAAGACAAGAGAGAGCAGTTGCACAGCAACTGGAAGAGGAAATTAGAAGAAAATTTAGGCCGAACGTCTTCAGGAAACTCTCCATACCTCTATCAGACTGTGGACTGCCCTCTAAGGGAATGCACTCACAACTTACATGGATAAAGCAAAGCCTTGTCAACAATGACCTTGAACGAGTAGAAAATGGTCTGCTCTAGTCCGTCACTCAACACTCACATGTTGGTTTCACTCCCTGTGGGATGTTTCACTCAAGGGTCATTTTGGGCTTTGGTTGCAAAGCTCCTAACAGGTGTTCCTAAGCATTACTTATGTCTACATCCTGATGGAACAGTTTGAAAATCAGATTCCTACAAACGTGGCGTCTACTCACCCAACAGTTTCTTAGAGCCTCGGGACTGGAGCCCATACGAGTGAAATTAATGTTATGTTTCTGTGTACCGTACGGTTAAGATGATGGGTGAGCCGTTCAGCTGTCAAGAGGCTCACCCTGTACTTCACAGTCTATCTCAGAGGGCATCAGAATGTTTAACACACTCAGCACTAAAGAACTAACTTCGAAAATAAGGAGTCTCCAGTTTCAACGTTAAATTTTATCAACAGATCTAACGACACCTGTTTTTATATGGCTCAGAGGACTTGCATCATTTTCCAGGAGACTGGAGAATACATATTCAAGACTGCTTATTTGGAATATAGACATTTCTAACGCCAGCAAGTTGACCTAATTACTTTTGAGATTTTGCTCACATTTATGGTGTTAAGTCTCTAGTTATAAAAGCATTACAGGACACTTTAAAAACTGGACCAAGGAGGACTAATGACACTGGAAGCACGTAGGATTTTTTTCCAGTGTAGTGCTCCTTACTTCGTCTGAATGTGCCTTTAAGGAGAAAAAAAAAAAAAAAATAGAGCCATAACAGTCATGATAAAAACGTTCATCAGAATAAAACGCAAACGAGAAGCCTGCTCTGCTTGTCCTGGTGTTGGCACACTCCTCCCACACCTTTTCACACCCTGCTCCTCGGCCACTCCCTGCACTGAAAACCTGGCATTTGTAACGGTAACCCCAGGCGTGGTTACGGACCACCATCCCCACGGACGCATTCCCTTGGCTCAGAATTAAGGGTTTTCGAAACTGCCAAGAACTCAGGACATTATCACCTTACGGGAGAGGAAAGTGAGGCCCAGAAAAATAAGGTCGTTTGCCGAAGGTTACGGCGTGTTCAACGGCAGAGCCAGAACCCCAAGCCAGATCTTCAACACACGTCCGGCAGGGCTCGCGCAGCCTTCCTCCCTTCCTTCACCCCGCCTTCTGCAAAGCCTCTTGCTATCAATAACCAAGTTGCACTCGCAAGGCGGGCGCCCCACCACTCCCCTCCTCCGTGTCCCCCCGTAAGCCTGAAATTCGGCTATTGGCTACCGATACCTCCATTTGTGGAGCTCAAACCAGCTCATTTACATTTTCCTCAGGCCTCGGAAGCTGAGAGCAGATAACGCCCACAATCCAAGCAACGCCCGACGTCCCATCAAGTCTCTCCCATCAAGTCTCGCTTAATGAACGCGCATCATGACAGTATACGCCTCGAGAGGCTCAGGGCACCCTTCTGGCTGGAGCTGGCGCTCTTTCAACCCCATTCTCGGTGCTCGTTATGTCGCCAACTCAAACTTCCCTTGTTATCAGTCACTACTTCACCGAATTCTGGGCTGCAGAACATCCTTATAAGGCTCACTTAAGAAACCACCAAGCAGGGAAAAGCAGCCGCGGATCCAGATCTGTCCGTGGGTATTAAAACAAGCAGCGCACACTTAAGGCTCTCGGGCCACATTTACCCAACTCTGGCGGGAGAATGTGTCAAGCCCCGCTCCCTGCAAGGCAGACGCATCCTCAGAACTGTCTTTTCTTCACACTGTCTGCAGGACAGGTTCTGGCCCCTTGTGCCGGTTGCTAAATCTGGACTCTCGGACCATCACTTAGTATCTACCATAAGGGCCCCGTATTGCATTCTCTTTGTTTCTGGGGCCCTTCCTCTAGCAGCAGCCAACTTTGCTTCAGCGAAGTGGGGCATGCGTCCGCCTGGCAATATTGTTAACAAGTTTCCTCCATCGAGAACCATAAATATTCCATCCACTTCTTAAAAAACCTAAAAAACTCATACTTTATGTCTACTGAACTTTAAAAACAACAAATGAAAAAAAAGGTTAAAAAAAAAAGGGGGTGCCTGGGTGGCTCGGTTAAGTGTCCAACTTTGGCTCAGGCCATGATCTCACCGTCTGTGAGTTCAAGCCCTGCATCAGGCTCTGTGCTGACAGCTCAGAGCCTGGAGCCTGCTTCGCATTCTGTGTCTCCCCCTCTCTCTGCCTCTTCCCCACTTGTGCTCTGTGTCTGTGTGTCTCTCAAAAATAAATAAATGTAAAAAAAATTTTTTTTAAACAACAACAAACCAAGAAATCATGACTTTTATTTCTGAATAACTCAAGATTAAAAAAAAAATTCTGAGATAATCAGTATTTTTTCATACTGGAAAAAAAAAATGGTACATCACTTTTAAGAACCTTTTGGCCATAACAGGAGGAAAAGGAAAAGTTTTCTTGATTTGCTCATTCGAAGATTGTTAATGTTAGCGGTAAAATTTTCAGTTAATTGAGTTGCTGTTCTCATACTGGTCTTTTTTTCTTGCCTAAAAAGTTTCTAACCATTATTTCATAGTATCTGCCCACCCGGCTCCTTGATGATCACCACCCTGAGATCCTAAGAATGCTTACAGCTTCTCACTCCCCATTTTCTGCTTGCTGATGGATGCAAGGATACACGTATTTTTTCCCCAAAGACGGGTCTCTAGTAAGTGCTAAACCAAACGGAAACAAAGGAGAGAGAACATACATTCGCTTTTTAGACCCTGAACACGTGAATTAATCTGCTTTATCCACACAGTAACCTTCCTTTGGGCTCCGTGCGGGTCTTTCTAGAGTAAAAGAGCTCCCACAGGCTGGTGCTGAGGCTCATGTGAGTCGCTCACAAACCTTCCTGAAGACATCTGTCAGGCATCCATATGCTGGGACTCCACACTCTTACTGCATTTTTACCCCTTCGTGAAGTGTCGTGTCACAGATCACCCTCTTTTGACTGGGCAAGTCCCACACCTTCAATCACTCTTTTCTGTTTAAAATCTGTACATGCACATGTGCGTGTGCGTGATGAATCAACGGGGTGCTGGAAGGTGGAGGCAGAGTGGGTGTTAGGCTTTCTTTCACTCTTTCATAAAATGCAAACACATCCTCCTCAGGTGACTTACAAATGTCCCTCCACACAGTGGGGCTCACCATGTCTCTGCCACACAGAAGAAGCGGGCAATTCCGTGGAACCTGGCCAAGTGACTGATCATTCGCTGGCAGGGCCAAAATATTAGGACAGAAGAACATTCCCCCCCCCCCCCACCCCGTTTTAACAGCGGCACAGTAGAAGAACATCATCGAAAACGTCTTTCGGTTTCCTTCGGAGTCAGGGAGGTTTTGGGGGGAACCTACATACCAACTACTTTTATGAGAAAATAAATTCCAAGGTTCAAATACGTGACAAACTTTCGACTAATCCGTTACATAGTGGCCATCAAATTGCTTTGCTTTGGATACCCAAACCTACGAATAAGCCACCGTCCCTACGTCTGGGCAAGGTAACCGGTTAGTCTTTCCTAAAGAAGTGGGGGTTCTGCTAGGCGGAGATTCCACTAGAACTTTGCCCATTTGATCATTCAGACTTGTAATGCATGATTTATACCTTTTGTGGCATTCGGAACTGCCACCGCTCTCTCAACTGCATTTGATATATTTTCGTACCCCTGCTTTTTATCTCTGCTTACACAAATGATGCCAATAACACTGGTTCACAGAGTGACCGCAGGGAATGGAAGGCATCTTTTAGTATGTTTCAAAGAAGAGCGGGTGATTTATTTCACACTGAATATTAATTAGGAAAACCATGAACAGCTACCAGACATGGGCTAGAAATCTTTCTCCTTAAGTCCACCTTGTTTCTAAAGCAGTGCCAAATAGTTTGAAAAACGAAAATTTCCATGATGAAATTTTACTTTAGAATAAGCGGACATACTTTCCAAGAATGGAGACCTAGGCTAAAAGCCAAAATCGCTAAATAATTTCCAATCTTTTGGTTGTTGTATTGTTTTTAGTTTTAACTTCGTTGAGCTGTAATACCCACTCTTTTTGAGTCTATTTTGAAAAATTTTTAGACCCCTCAGGGGGTAATAGTTGAACTTCCAGTATCTGATGACTGAGAATATACAAAAGGATACAAAGCCATGTTGAATTTAGTGATAACGTTAAAAGTTTGTGTTTTTGTTTTTGTTTTTACTGATCAAAGTAGTAACTAGATTGGACAAATGTTCTAACACAGATAAACTCACATATTACACATACTTCATATGAGAGTTGATAACCAAGGCTTGATGTGTTCAAAGATTTTAGAACTTGTGGTATTAACTCTGCAGCCCCCTCAGGGACCTGGGGTAGAGATGCTGGAAATAATTTCTTTAAAAATATCTTTTAAATCTCAAGATTCCAAGTTCTAGGACTCTTAGGAAAATATTCCCACTTTACATTTGGTGATGTTGTGAAAATGTTTTTTAAATTATTTTAAAGTTGCCAAAATAATGAATGTAAAGAAATTCTGAACTAAAGCTTAACTTTGCTTCAGAAAACTATGTAAAATACAAAAGCATGCTCGTGGGTACCCATGACACCACTCTGTGACCATCACCTCTTACCTGCACCCCAGAGAGACCCCCTCCTCTTCTGCAAGGTGGGTGTTAGTCAGATTAGCATGCTGCAAGTCTCAAGGCCATTTTCATGCCATGCCAATCCCCAACCAGTGAACCACAGCTACTCAGATATAAAGGTCCCCCCCCCCCCCACCTGAAAGAGCACATTCAGGGTAGCAAGTGTTTACGCACAGTGCCTGCCCTACAGAAGGTGGCAGCAAATTTGGTCAGTCCTGGAACTGTCTCAGGCTAGTAACTCATTAAATTGAATTGTGTTAAAAACCAGACAAGTCCAAAATGGAGTTGCTTATGCTAAGCCCCGTATCACCAAACCCAGACTTAACTTAGTTTCAGCTCTCCCAGAAATGGAATCTTAGTCAATCAGGAATTGCCAGTTCAGCCCGTCTTAGGCCATTTGACTTATAGACCCCTGCCCTCCCCTAAGGAAAAGTGACCTTACAATATCAACCTGCTCTTCTGCCTGGTGTAACTTCCTTGTTCCCGCTCCTTCCTACCTAATAAGTCTTTCACATCGTACAGCTCCATGGAGCCCCTTTCTACCTACTAGATGAGACACTGCCCAATTCCTGAAGAGTTGGATAAAGCCATTAAGATCTTAAAATGCACTCAGTTGAATCTTGCTTTTATCAATATATAAAATGCTAGAAACTTTCTGTAGCTCTTGTATGTTGCAGAGATTCCTAAAAGTTCCTTGCTGCTGCTATCTTTCTATTTTTAAATAAATGGATCAATATTCCTGGAAACAGTTACTGGGAAGACAAAATCTTGAGTATGGGGGGAGGGGAAGATCTCCCCCCAAAAAGCCTTCCTAGAGGAAAATGCTACAATACTTTGAGAACAAGTGGTCAAAGCTTAAGGGATAGCTGCGTCCATAGAGCAATCTTGGAGGCAAATGAGGTCACACTGAGGGTGGGCATTATACTTCTGACTTTCGAGATGTCCCAATATTTATGATTAAGGTATTGTGGCTACAATGTGGTATATTTTAGTTTAAGTATGCTAATATTAATTATAAAATTAATTAATTACATATAACTATATATATTTGGATATAATTTATAATTTGTTATAACTTATATACTGTATACATATATATTTTGTACAATACATAATTTATAACTTATGTTAGTATATATTTATATAATATATTCTCATAGGAGTATAATTTGTAAAATACATAATGCAACATAATCATGTTAATGTATGAATTATCATAGCATTTTAATATAGTTATTCAAAATATATTCTTTTCATATTTCCTCCATTTTAAAATGTATTTCAGGGGCGCCTGGGTGGCTCTGTCGGTTAAGCATCCGACTTTGGCTCAGGTCACGATCTCGCGGTTTGTGGGTTCGAGCCCCGCGTCAGGCTCTGTGCTGACAGCTCCGAGCCAGGAGCTGGCTTCAGATTCTATGTCTCCCTCTCTCTCTCTCTGCCCCTCCTCTGCTCATGCTTTGTCTCTCTCAAAAATAAACATTAAAATGCATTTTATATTTCAGGGACATTTGCTCCCACCGCCAGTGAATGCACCTCTGATTTATAATGAGAAAAAAGAACTCACCTAAAAGGACATCACCTAAATGGATCTTTCAAAAGGACAGTAATACTTGTTCAGATGTGTGTCTTTTTTTTTTTTTTTTTTTTTTAAGTACAGTCGACAATGTTACGTTAGTCTCAGGGACACAACATCGTGGTTGTGGTTCCACAAGTTTACACACGGTGCTGTGTTCACTGCAAGGGCACTTCCCAATTGTCCTGACCCACAGCTACTACAGTATCATTGACTGTGCTTCTTATGTGCTGTCTTTTAATTCCTGTGAATTACTCATTCCGTAACTAGAAACCTTATCCCCCAAGCCCCCTTCACACGTTTTGCCTAAGCCCCCACACGCCTTCCCCTCTGGTAACCGCCAATTTGTTCTCTGTATTTGTAAGTCTGATTCTGCCTTTTGTTTTTTCATTTGTTGCTGTTTGAGATTCTACTTATGAATGAAATTATACGGCAGTGGTCTTTTTCAGCCTGACTTATTTCACTGAGCAGAATTCCCTCTAGGAGCATCCATGTTGTCTCAAGTTACACAATCTCCTCCCTTTTTTTGGGTCCGTACATTCCATTTTATACACCTACACCACACATCTTCCTTATCCATTCATCAAGTGATGAACACTTGGGTTGCTTCTATATCTTGGCTACTGTAAATAATGCTGCAAACATAGGGGTGCATGTACCTTTTCAAATTAGTGTTTTCCTTTTTCTTTGGGTAAATACTCAGTAGTGCAATTGCTGGATCATATGGTAGTTCTATTTTTAATTTTTTGAGAAGCCTCCATACTGTCTTCCACAGGGGCTGTGCCAACGTGCATTCCCACCAACAGCGCACCAAGGTTCCTTTTTCGCACGTCCTCGCCAACGTTCGTTATTTCCTGTCTTTTTTATTTTAGCCATTCTAACCCAAAATGTCTTTCAAACTTAATGATTATAGTTTGCTAACTTTATCTGGGTAGAAAACTACTCTTGTGTATCTATCTGTGGCAAGGGCTGTTTGTTTTAAAATTCAGAGGGAGGAAAGATTAGGCTCAGGAAGTAACATCGACATCGTTTCCCCACCAGCCCCTAGTCTGAAACGCCACCCAGAGTTAGGACGGTCAGTTCTCAGACCCGTGTGTTCAGATGTGAGGCTGCTGTGGCTTTGCAGAGGCCAATGGTCATCCTCCAGCCTCACAGACGAGCACAGACGTGAATTTACGTGCAGAAAATAAACACCTAACTCCTTAACACCATTTACTGTGGCTGTGACACCACAATCTCCCCCTCGAGGCAAAGCAACACCTTGTCACATGCACTTCAAAGAGACTCTCTAAGCTTCCCTTAGCTGCAGAAAAGGAACAAAACTCTAGGAAAGCAAAATGGGCACTTCTTTCAAATTAGCGCCTTCCACAGGTTGCAAGGGCATATGAAACTGGTCCTGGGGAAAACCAGCCCACAAACAAATAAGCAATATTGTTCTACTTTGCTCTCGCCAACTTTCTCCTCTTTTACTTAGAGGTGCCAAATCCAGCCATACATGCTCGGTCAGCTCGATCCTCTGCGAAAATGGAACCACACCGTGCGCAGGGCCACTGCTAAGCCACGGCCGTCATCAGAAACTCTTCTGTTCCAATGTGGCATCGACCCAGCAGAATGATGCCGGCTAGGACTCCTGTTCACTCCATGGTTGTCCATATATAGAAGTCAAAACAGTTTACTAACATGACCCCATGTACTCAAGGATTTCAGATCAGAGTTTTTCCTGCCCCGGGCTCCTGGACAGAGCGCAGAGATGACACAATCTAGGGCGTGAGGGAGTAGAAGCGAATCTTAAACCTTCCACGTTCCCAGAGCCTCTGGAAGCAAACTCACCTTACCACTGCCATTCTTCAGAAGGACTGAGTCCAGCATGGCTAAGAGAAATGTCCCATAATGGCAACAGCAGGAAGGAAGGAGATCTTCCTGGACTCTGGACAGTCCCATACTGACAGACCATATGATTATATTACAAAGAATAACAGTAAAAACAACCCCAGGAATCTGGGTTTTGATTTGAAAAATCTCTTGTGAGGGGCGCCTGGGTGGCTCAGTCGGTTGAGCGTCCGACTTCGGCTCAGGTCATGATCTTGCAGTTTGTTGGTTCAAGCCCCACGTTGGACTCTGTGTTGACAGCTCAGAGCCTGGAGCCTGCTTTGGATTCTGTGTCTCCCTCTCTCTCTGCCCCTCCCCTGCTTACTCTCTCTCTCTCAAAAATAAATAAACATTAAAAAAAAATCTTTTGTGAGAAGCAGCCTGTTATTGTAACTGAGATTTTTTTTAATTGTTTATCTTTTGGGGGGGGGGGGAGAGAGAGAGAGAGAGAGAGAGAGAGAACGAACGAACGCAAGAGCTAGCTGATCAAGCAGGGGAGGGGCAGAGACAGAGAGGGAGAGAGAGAAAATCCCAAGCAGGCTAGGCTCCATGCTGTCAGCACAGGGCCTGACGTGGGGCTCGATCTCACGATGGTGAGATCGTGACCTAAGCCGATATCAAGAGCCCAGTGCTTAACCAAGTGAGCCACCCAGACGCCCCTGTTACTGTAACTCAGATGTTATCATGGGTAGGAGTCCCATCAGTGATCGGCTGGGCCACTCTCCTTCCTCCTAGATGTTGGACTGCACCGGGGCAACCACTGCTGAGCGTGGCTGCGGCATCTGTAAAATGCAGGTGATGAACCAACCTCACAGGGCCCTGCTGAGAAACAAAGTGCAGGGAACAGGCTGGGCGCTGGGTCCAACGGGCCTGTGCACCCTTCACAGCCTGATGACAGGAATCGGCACCTGTCCCAGCTGGGGGCTCGATCCCCAACAAAACCCCCCCAAACCCAGATGGAATCTGAGAAAACTCCTGACAGCTCACAAACATCATCAGCATTCAAGTCTCTGACAAAGGGAAAACATTTTGATGGAAACTAAAGCAGAATGAGCCTGGATAAATAAAAGGTAAGTGAGATTCAGTTGGCTGGTGCATTGATCACGTGGCCACGTGGTATTTCCGTACCTTCTCCCTATCCCCCTTCCAACGGCCACATTTCTCACAAGTTATCCACGCCCTCTCGTCTCACTTCCGGGTTCCACAACGAACCCAAACCTGGCCTGTAACCTCGTTGCTCTGCTGAAGCAGCACCCACTGAGGTTACCAACAATCTCCATGCTGCTCAGTTCAAAACTAGCTTTTTAAATAAGCATTTTTTTAAACGTTTATTTATTTTTGAGAGAGAGAGAGAAAAAGAGAGAGACAGAGGGAGGGGCAGAGAGAGAGGGAGACACAGAATCCAAAACAGACTCCAGGCTCCGAGCTATCAGCACAGAGCCTGATGCGGGGCTCGAACTGACAAACTTTGAGATCATAACCTAAGTCAAAGTCAGAGGCTTAAACCGAATGAGCCACCCAGGTGCCCCCAAAACAGTTTTTTAAAAATTCTCACTCTTTTCTGCCCCCGACAGGCAACAATACTGTAGACACCTCACTCACGTGACATCTGTTCCCTCCATCTTTGTTCACACAATGGCCGCAGGTTTTCTTCAATGACCGGGGTCACCTTTCTCTTCCTCCTTTCCAAGCACCTCTTCCTCTTCAAGGCCAAAATCATTGGTCCTCCCAGGGGCCAAGTATGGATCCTCTCTCACTTTATACTCTCCCCTGGGCTGGTTGCACACTTGCACGAGATTTTAACAACTAAAGATCTTCCACCCAAGTAAATGTGAGTGAATCACACTGTTAAATTTCCAGCCCAGAAATCTCTTTGAGGTTCAGTCTCACACACCTGACTGCCTACTCGACACCTCGTCTCGGAGACTTCAAAAAATCACCTCAAATACAGCAATCTTCCTGTGAGATGTAAGTGTGATAAGGCTGGTCCCTGCTTAAAATGCCGTGTTGGCTTCCCTTGCTCTGAGGATCAAGACAAAAATCGTCCACGGGCCTACCAAGCACGCCCAAGCACGCATCAGGTGCCCCCGGCTCCAGTCTCCAGCCTCATTTCACAGCCTGCCCTCTGCACTGCGGCCCCACAAGCCTGAGTTAATTCCTGAACTAAAACCCTGCCCCCGACCTCAGGACTTGCACATGTGATTCCTCTTAATGCCTCCTCCCTCACCTTTTGCTTCCTGAACCCCCCATATTCCAAGAAAGTGGTCAACAACCATTTACCATCTGTATCCAACGAGCCCTTTAATTTTTTGTAAAACTTTTTTGGAATGAATTTAATGAATAATTTACAAGAGAATAAAGGGAGAGTGGAAACAACTTTGTTAGAGATGTTAGAAAGGCTTTCAACACCAAACCCAAATTTGTATCTCCTATTTTCCCGACCTGAAGGTACAGACCCCCCAACTGGGTGGCATCCTTTGATTGCGACCAACTGTCCATCAATAGTCTTAAAGGAAGTGGACCGTACCCATCTTGCAAATGCCGATTCTACTGTTCAAATATGCATCTCTAGTGAGTTCTAACTTGTCATTACTTCTGCTGCTTCTGACAGTTGCTTCATCAAAACACAGTATCTTCGAACATTTTGACGGCTCATAATTTTGCGACGAGCACAATCATCTTCTTGGCTTAATTGTGCAACATCTTCCTTTTTAGATTTAGTCACACCGATTAGAATGACAATCTGATGATTATATTTTTCATTTCCACACCATCTATTTCTTCCAACTACCTTTGTGTGCACATCACAGTTGTTCACTCATGAAGCGTATGAAGAAAATGTTTGGTACAGAAACATCCTCGAAGATGAGAGAATATTGTCACACCTTTTTGCCAAATGGGACAGTCTAGGTTTTTGTTGCAAAATGCATGGAAAAGTACTTCTTGTTGGATGACTGACTGGATAAGAATACCTTATTTCTTTTGTCCTTTGAAATGTACTGTTGGCTCAGTGATGCCTGAGTTGGGGAAAATTCATGAAGACTATCTATACCTGGAAAATCGGTCTGAGATTTCACAATCAATTTGACCGTGATCACCACCAGAGTCTAGAGTGATTCTACAGATCTTTTTGCACTTGTCTTCCGATTCACCAAACAATCATGAGATGACTGCCTCTGTCAATTTTCTTTACTATCATTGGAGAAAATGTAAAATTCTGAAAGCTCAGTTATGTTCAACTGAAGATTTTTTTAGAAAATAGGTGTGGGGTGCTTGGGTGGGCTTGGGTGGCTCAGTCGGTTAAGCGTCCGTCCAACTTCGGTTCAGATCACGATCTCGCGGTCCGTGAGTGACTTCGAGCCCCACATCAGGCTCTGTGCTGACAGCTCAGAGACTGGAGCCCGCTTCAGATTCTGTGTCTCTCTCTCCTTCTGCTCCTCCCCTGCTCACACTCTGTCTCTCTCTCCCCCCCCCCACCCCGGCCCACTCAAAAATAAATAAACATTAAAAATTTTTTTTAAAAAGTAGGTACAAAGATGGTGTCTCCAGATTTCTTTTAGGTCTTCTTGAGAGTTGATACAAAAGTGCAGGTAGACAACTCAAGGATAATATAATAATTAACATTTATTTCAGTACTGGATCACTTTATAGATTACTCCATTATTCTCTGTGTTTCTTACAATTTTAGTGTTTTGGTTTTTTTCTTTTTTAGCATGGTTAGGAATAATTGATAAGTAGAGGTGAACTCATTCTCAGGTGATTAAACAGCAAAGTGTTTCAAGATATAGGAAAGCTAAGATCACTATGATCCTATAATGTATCTTAGATTTATACGAGTCCAGTGGAACCATATGGTAACGGTAAGATAGAAACCATTGTTTTCTGCTTTAGGAGAAGTAAGTACGCTTTTCCCCTGTTCCTTGGCAGACCTCTAGGAGAGCTAAAACTCATGAAACGGAAATGTGTAAAAACAGTTAAGGCTGCTCAAAAAAGGAATCCCAGGGGCACCTGCGTGGCTCAGTTGGTTGGGCACCCAACTCTTGATTTCAGATCGGGTCATGATCCCCGGGTCATGGGATAGGGCCCCACACAGGGCTCCGCACTGAGTGTGGAGCCTGCTAGAGATTCTCTCTCTCCCTCTGCTCCTCCCTTTCCCTCTCAAAATTAAAATAAATGAAACTCCAAAACCAAAAATGGGACCCAATGGTCCCTGAAGGTACTATGAGGGTTAAGGGCACCTAGCTCACATTTAAAGTCAGCACTGTTGCTATTCAGGGAAGGTTTCCTCGATCTTTCCGACTATGTCAAACTTCCGTGTTATGGTTTCTCCCTATCATTTTCAGAGCACTACACACAGCTCTGTTTTGACATTTATTGGTCAGATTAGAGTATTTACTCAGTGTCTGCCTTTTCACTAAATTGTCAAGATTGGGAAAGCAGAGAGTATTTGTGATCTTGATCTCTAGGGTAATCTTAGCACCTGGAGTCAGGCACATGGTAGGTTCTCAATAGGGATCTTAGGCAAAGGAGTTCAAACTCAGTTCTGTTTTTAGCTCCCCACTGTGTGAAATAACTGTAATTACCCATTACTGTTTCAGAGTTTCTCTTTTTATAAGATAATCTTTTTTCATTCACTACCCTGACCCCATCCCCGACTACATGATCACTGACCACTGACCAGCATGAAGGAAATACATGCTAAGTACCTACTGGGGTCAGGTGATTTACTGGTTTTTACAGTCTTGCAAAGTGTATATCACACTATTCTCATTTTATAGATGGGAAACTGGTATCCAGCGGTTAAATAACTTGCACAAGGTCACAGAACCAACAAACAGGAAAAGAGATTCAAATTCATGCCTGATCTGGCTCCAACCTGTATTTTCCCCATTCTATCCAATGACACATACAGCAGGGAAGCAAAGCTTATACTCTCCCTGCCTTTTGTGTGGCGTCTTATTTAAAAGTGGAGTATATGCCACACAAGCGCCGAGTGGCATTCTTTTCCTCGGAAAACAGAAAGTCAGCTCTGATATATTAGTGACAGCCATGTGCTACGTACATGTTACATATCTGTGGAAGTTTTCCTCAGCAAAGTCAGAAGTTCCCCAATGAGGGATCTGCCTTTTACCAGCACCTCAAAAATCTATTTCTGCTGGCTATCATAATGCTTGTTTCCATAAAACATAATAATTTAAAGCCCGGTGTTTTTAAATCTGTCAGACGTGCACATTTACGCACTCTCATAAGGTTGTAACGGCTCCCTCCTTAGGACCGACTTCGCCTCATCCATTTCTATTAGATGCTTACATCCTTCCTTTCAAAATGAAAAGGCAAATTCATGAGACGACATCCTCACTAGCCATAAAAAGGTTAGAGTGACATTAAGTGACTAATGACTGGATGTAGGAGGGAACTGAGAGTGAAGTCAAGTTGCAAATTCTACTCCCTCGTTATAATGTCTACCTGTAGGCAAGAGTATCGATCACGCCGCACGATGGTTACTGCACACCCCAAGAAGCGTGTCCCCCCGACCGTGGTATTTACTACCCGGCAACATGCACACCAGTGGTTTCAATGGGGAGGGGTCTTGGAATCAGCCGGGGTTGTCTCCCCCCACCCCTACTCTCGGGCACATAGGACACTATGTCATAATTGAGGGATAATCTGACATGACCCCAGAGATGATTCTAACAAATGTGTCCCTCCTACCCTCTGGAAGACACACATAGATCCATAAGGTACAACCCATGTACTCCCTCTCCCCAGGCTGGCCTTAGATCTTCCTTTAGTCAACCAGGTCTGGGGACAGGAAGGACCAAGGGTCCCGAGGCTGATGAAAAAGTGGGTTGCTCAACAGGATGTCTGTGGATGATGCAGGGCAGGGAGGGCACGAGTGTTTCACCACTGGGGTCAAGTGCCAGGAGCCTAGAGATACACTGCCTGGGAACGAGTATGGACTCTGCCCCTTGTGTGGCCCAAGGTCCTTGGGTAAGTCCTTTATACCCTCTAGATCTGTTTCTTTACTGATAAAATGGAGATGGTCATATCTACTGCTTAGACCTGTTTAAGGGTCACAGGGCTTCATCCACGTACCGTGACTGGCAGCTTACCCAACAAAACAACTGTTAGCTACTGTTGTTACACTCGTCATAGACATAAAAATAAAAATGAAGGATGGAGCCTGTGTTTCCTGAAGAGAAATGAAATTCAAGGAAAGAAAAAGTAGTTCCCAGACATCTGATGAGTGCTGAGACAGTTAAGGGAAGCCAGATCATTGTTCAAACAAGCTCCAAAGGCTTTTGTCACTGAGAGTAAAGCCAAAGTCCTTCCAAGGCCCTCCAGGCCTTATGTGGTCTCCACCTCCTCCACCTCTGTGACCTGATCTGCTTAATCTACTGCCCGCTCCTGTCCCCCCCCCCCCGCACCTTACTCCCTCAGGCTCTCCCTCCAACCAGCCAAGCACACACACTCCTGACATTTCCATTCTACTGCCTGCCCTACATGAACCACCTGTCTAAACCGCTCATCTCCTTCCTGTTTTTGTCTCCACACCCTCCCCTTGATGCAGCTCACCCTGACATCTGTTTAAAATCGCAACCCTTCCTCCACCAGATCTGACACTCCCAATTTCCCTTCCTCTGCTTTATTTGTCCCCCATGGCACTTATCACTTTCTAATGTAAATAAATTACTGGTTATATTTAGTGTCTATCTGCTATCTCCCCCACTGGATTGTAAGCTCCGGAAGGGTCAGGGGATTTGTCTGTTTTGTTCATGGATGCTCCATCCATAAATATTTGCGCAACTTAATGTTTTAGATTGCCTTTAAGTTTTTCCTTACTGCTTTGAAGAAAAAAATCTCATCCTTGCCCTTTTCCCATCCAGCCATGGATCCATCAAAACCCCTTACTATTCAAATGATCCAGGAAATCTCTAACCATCCCAACAGATTGTTGCTGGGTAGGAAATGAACTTAGGGGTTAAATTTATTTTTACCCATCTCTTTCGAAAAGAAACGTGAGGTCATTTCAGTGGCAAGGGATCTCCCTTCAGCAGTATAGGAATTTACCGTCAGATCTACGGCAAGAAACCTGAAGAAACCAGATGATATTTTTTTTTTTTTTTTTTTTTTGGCAAAAGGAAGCACTGTGATTAAGAAATATATATTTGCAAATACAGCAGAGTACCCGTTTCTTAGACAGGTACAGATGCTCTTAATGCAAATGACTGTCAAGCCCACGGCTCCCCCAAATCCCAGCACGTGCTGTCTGTCTCCAAAGAGAAAACCTTCTCGAACAGAAGGTGCAGTTCTCAAGTTCTAAATAGAAAACCAACCTGAAAATATATAAATTGTTAAACTGATCCATTTTTTTTTTTTTTTTTTTTTTTTTACTACCAAAGCACTTCGTGCTAATAAAGATGAGCTTTAGAGGATTAACAGGGATAGTCCAGGTGAGAAATTACACACACATCTCGAGGAAGAAATATTCCTGGAATATGCACCAGGCCTGCAAAGCTTCTGCAGTATTTTTCTGCCCGGTCTAAGTTTAGACGATCCTCTGACCACCGGGGAGCCTGCACGGTGCCAGGTTTACCCCAGCTCACGCGACAGATTTTCATCTCTGTGACTTCAGGTCACATTATCGCACGAGTGAACTGCTATTTAGGTCAGCTAAGAGTCTCTGCCTAATTGAATGTGCATTTTATCCTTGGTGTTCATGCTCTATATATCAGGATTTTAGACAGTTATTGGGGAATGGGGAAGACAGACAATATTGGTTTCAAGATGCAGAAGGACTGTGATAATTATACTCAGTTTGACACAGAACCCAAAACATCTGAATAATTTAAAGTCTCTCATTCTTGAACGTTGGGTTTGCTTTTAAACTGAATCACTACCATTTAAGCTGATATCACTTGCTTATATACTACTTGTTCCGCAGCGTTAAACTTTTTTTTTTTTTTTAAGTGAGAAGTATTGCTTCATTTTAACTTTGAAGCTTAGGGTTCTGGAAAAAAAAAAAAAAGCAGTGTGTTATTTGTTTCTTTGTAACAGGCAAACAAAAATGACTCTTTGGCTAGATGACCACAGAGCGTGATGAGGGGTGAACACTAGAAATGCACCTGCTAAAATTAGTGAATTAATCCAAATCCTACATGTGGTTGAGGAGAAATGGAATCCCAGGGTCAGAAAAGACGTCAAGTACTCTGATTCGGACAGCCTCGCCCAGACCTGAGGATTAGGTTCAGTGTTATCAATGCAATGAGATGGTGCTGTTGGGGGTAGGTTCAGACTTTGGGAAGGCTTGAAGGAGAATCTTTTACCAAAACCAAGAAATATAAACTCCAGGAGGCAGCCATCAAGACTCTCCCCAGCAGGTGCTAGAAGAGTGCCTGATACACGGTGGACCCTTAAAATATTTGTGGAACAGACTCTGGGATGAAGTTTCCTGTAGTTCAGTTGAGTGAGGGCAACCTTACTGGATGAACACGTTTTTAATGTTTATTTTGAGAGAGAGAGAGAAAGAGCGAGCGAGAGAGAGCACATGCAAGAGCAGGGGAGGGGCAGAGAGAGAATCCCAAGCAGGCTCCACACTGTCACCATGGAGCCAGATGTGAGGCTTGAATTCACAAACAGTGAGATCATGACCTGAATCGAAATCAAGAGACGGAGCCACCTGGGCACCCCCAAACACTGTTCTTTAGGAGCTACGTTAGAGGACCCGCATCGACAGTAAAAGGCACAAATTCCACCCTCCTCCCAAAAAATAAAGATGTTGAGGCTCTACCTTACAGTAAGTCTGACTTAACGGGTTGGGGCGGGACCCAAGCATCAGTGTTTTTATAGAATCACCCAGGTGATTCTAATGCATAGCAAAAAATAAAAACCACTGATCTATACACAACACTGAATTCTCAAACCTGAACATCTCGATATAATAACGTTTTATCTACGCTGACAAGCAAGAAGCATATTCCAAGGACGTTTCCCATCAAGTCAAGAAATAACCCTCATGTCTAGGATGCTTTAACTTCAAATGTGATTCGCAAATTACCCTGAAATAGAAATGCTCGGCACAGTGCCTCACATGCAATGATGCTTTCAGAGAAAACTTGGGAGATAAAACCCTACAGTTTTTACTCCCGGGGTGTCCATGTTTCTGGGCCAACATTTTACAAATAAACCCCCAAGCGTTGTGACAGCAGCCTGACCACCTCAAACCAGCGTTTCTTGTTTAACGATTTCAAATCACTTCACCGATCGATCTCCAGCGGGGAGCAGGCATGCACAAGGCAGCCCCTTCCTCCTACGTGCAGTGTGTTCCTACACAGCAGTCAGTCTCAAACACATTAAACAAGGAGGGCGCTCGAACTTGGAGGGGCCGAGGAGAAAGTTAAAGGGGGCAGGTCTGAGGCTATGAAATGCTGAGAACGTTAGGACATCAAGAAACTCTACCATACAAAATATTTCAAGTTATACTTTTCCTGGGGGCTCCTGGGTGGCTCAGTCGGTTAAGCATCTGACTTCAGCTCAGGTCATGATCCCACGGGCTGTGGGTTCGAGCTGTGCATTGGGCTCTGTGCTGACAGCTGGGGGCCTGGAGCCTGCTTCGGATTCTGTGTCTCCTCCCTCTATCCGCTCCTCCCCAGCTCATGCTGTCTCTCAAAAATAAACAGTAAAAAAAATAAATAAACCTACAAAAATAAATAGATTAAACTTTTCCTGTACTTATTTTATTTGACTGCAATGACCAAATCGGGCATGGGGACAGGTCACGCCTCAGGAGGTACGAACTGTGTTGGGGAAACCGTTCCAAGCTGGCTCTGTCCTGGCACAGCTGTGGTTCAGGGTCACTCACGCAGGATTTAGAAGCTGAATCCAATTACAAGGTGCACCGGAAGAAAGTACCACGCCCTCGGGCACCTCCGAGACCACAGGGCTGTTCAGTGACCTGAGGAGACAAACTGCAATTTGACTCTTCAAAAGCCCTACTGTCTGGGCCCAGCGGGTCCCCGGCCCCCTCCCCAGCCTGACTTCATCGCTCTGCGCTTCCTCGTCCATTTGGAGCACCAGCTTCTAACTCAGGGCAAAAATAAGTGTTTCCGATAAGCTCTGCAAGGAAGAGAACCCAGGACAGACAGCTATGGCCACGTCAGCTGTTTTCGCGTTTCTACTCTGCGTCCAGCCCCCAGAGCCTGAAACTCTCAGTTCATCACATCAAGTCAAATCACTGAAAGGCAAGGGTTCTAGGCCCTCACGAAAACCATGCATACACTTGAGGGATTTCAGATATTCGACAAGATGGGTTTGGGAGGCCTGGAGTTTCCTCAGGGGGAAGAACCACTCTGATCTCTCCTAGCTTCCCTCCGGCTGAAGGAATTCTTCCCGTGCTGTTCTCCACCCTGACTGCTGTGATCCCGGAGTGTGGGGCTTTTGCTTTACTGCGACTGCACCCATCCTTCCTTCCTCCTTGCCTCTCTCCAAGGTCTCAAGCCTTTGGTGTGCAGAAAGGACACTGGTGACACAGGTGAAATGGAGACAAGAGATCCCAAGTTGTCCTTCATAACCGGCTCAGCCTCGAGCAGCACTCCCTTCGTGGTGAGGCCAGGGCCCCCTTACCCGAGCACCTGCTTACGAAGGGCTCTTTAATTTGCTTTCCACCTCGTACCTCAATTCCCCCCACAAAGCCCACGAGGCAGGCCAAATTTATTAAGCCCACCGTAAAGACAAACTGAAGCACAGCATCACCACACCAAAACAGATATTAGATTCAAATCAAATTAAAAAAGTCAGGGATCGAAGATCTCTGACCAGATCATTTTGGTGGCTCCTTAAAACTGCATCATCAAGCGGTGAAGCCACAGGCTTCAGCAGAGGAAGATGGGGATCAGAACACCTGTATTCCAGGGGCTGTTCTGCTCAACTGTGTCCACGTGTCCCCCAGCTTCGCCCTCACACCCCAAATACAGTAAGCAGGGCCTCACCCAACTGGCTCACAGGGTGGCCGAAAAATCACGCTTTATACTTTAATATAACGCGTTAGCTCAGGTCATGATCTCGTGGCTCACGTGTTCGAGCCCCTGTGCTGACAGCTCAGAGCTTGGAGCTGCTTCGGATTCTGTGTCTCTTTCTCTCTCTGCCCCTCCCTCACTCGTATTCTGTCTCTCTCCCTCAAAAATAAACAAAACATTAAAAAAGAAATTAAAAAAAACCCAAACTGTTAAAGCCACTAGAAGCGAAGTAGAAAGGAAATATGATCTAACCCATTTCAAGGAGTCCTTTAAAATTTTTCATCAAAGAAACGTGGAGAGCCGTTGTAGCTGAATACGTCCCACCTCCAGGAGGAGGTGCAGAGGGTACTTACAAGGTCACTGAGTGCCTCAGCTCAGCCAACGGGGCCTGTTCTATTTCTCCTCTTTGGCATGCACGGTATTGAAATACTAAAGTCAAACAGGGCGGGGGCAAGCTGAATTCTCCCAGGGCTCCAGGGGAGGGCACTCGAACATTAGACTTAGGTGGGTTTTTCCCTTCAAACAATATATCCTCATTTGGTTGGGAATGCAGTTTTTTTTCATTTTGTGTTGACTCCTCTTTATTTCCAGGCATTCTGAGAGGTAGGAAGGAGAAGAAAGTTCCATTTAACACATGTCCTGCTAACAGTAAGAATTGGAATTGGTCTTGGGGTTTGGTTGCCTTCTTTTTTTTTTGGTCTTGCTTCTTATAATTTGATAACTGTTCTTTGTGATGGACTGCTGGCACGTGTCAGAATCTTGCTGGATGTGGGTTTTTTTTCAAGTGCATCACTCTGACAAGATGGGGGAAAAGATTTGGAGAAGCAGGCTAAGAAGAACTATTTCCTGGCTCTTGTATCCCCAAGTTAATACCCCAACAATCATCATCCCTCGTGAGGTCCTCACACTTAAAAAGCCAGGTTCAAGGACTTCAGCAGGGGGGAATAATATTTCAATGGCTTTGAGTGTATAATTAGTGTTTGTATCCATACAGGCCAGACATTCTTGGATGAACACTTATCCTAACGAAATCCTCCCCCACAAGACCCTGTCTGGGGCTTCTTTCTAAGAGCTCCATGGTGAGCAGGTGTTTATCATGCCACAAACTTGTTTTTCCTTTTCCTCCTGTCTTCTCCATAGATGAACATTTAGCAAAATGAAAATTTCCTCCAGGTAATTACCTGGCTGTATTTCAAGGCATTCGTGAAAACTACTGCTCCCTCTGGTGAGGGCTTCTGCTCACCGGGCACGAGAATTAGGGCAGTGGGTCTGGGAGCCCGCTCTGTGTCACCACCCTGGGCAGGCAGCCCCCTCCCACTCCCTCCCAGAGGCAGTGAGAGAGGCTCTCAAAGTCCAGGGCTCATTAGCTCCGGTGCCATCTAGCTAAAAGTCGGGTCTGGGACCTCTTGTTCCTTCCGGGGCTCTATCTGCTGCCTCTTGAGATGGATTTCTCATCAGGGCAGATGGCTTCCCTATTATCCAGATGGTTCCAGAGTCTACTGGCACAGCTGCCTGATCTTCCTAGCACAGCCTCCCCTGGGCGAGCTGTTCTGGACTCAGTTGAGAGCAGGTGACTGGATACACTCACTCAGCTGGTCCTGACGCCCTCCTCCTCCTGGGGGTCGGGGGGAGGCCCCCTCCCCAGAGCGCCCTTAGGGGCCTGGCCTTGGCACTAGATTCTCCCCCCAGGACCCTCACCTTTCACTGTATATAAAATTCCCCTAGTCCTAGGACATCTAGGTTTGGGCTTTTTTTTGGGGGGGGGGGGCGTCTAAGGTTCCAGAGTCATTTCTAATGTCTATGCCCTTTCGGAATTCAAAAAAATTTTTTATTTTGAATTCCCTAATTGATCGCAATGATTCTCTTCGAGCCCTGGTTCCTGATCTTCTTCACCTCTGCTGAGAGTCGTGGTCCACTCTTTTAATGAAAAGAAATCCTCCAACTCTGATTCCTCTTACGTGTTCTCTGAGGCTTCTATCAAAAAAACAAATCCACACTCTTGGCAAATATTCCATTCTTATTCGTAAAATGTATCACCCTTGACTCCCTTCCTTTACAAGGCAGACACTCTCCCTTTCTGTGTAAGGGTTCCTCAGGGATCCAACTCCATCCCATCTCCCGCCCGCCCTCTCTTCCTCTCTCTCTCATTTTGCATCATGAGTGCATCTTCTTGAATTTATGCTTATAACTGCATTTTACACTTTTATCTTGTACAGAGATGGTCACAGTACTGAGAATCTCGGACAAGTTACTTGAGCACAAACTACACAGCATGCTATTAGCCATGTATTCCCAGCTACGCATTTTACAAAAGGCAGAAGAGGATCTAACCATTCCTTCCAGCCATTCCTATCCACTAGGAACAACCAGGCCTCATTTATGGAATAACCCTAGAAATACCACTGAGTGTGAAAGGGTATATCCTATATGAAGAATGAATTGCCTGCATGATTTCTGTACGATTATAAACTACATTTTAAATAGTTGTATAGGCTAATGGGACATAAAATACAATGATGTGAGTATAGTTCTACCTGCAACAAAAAAATCTCCAGTTTCCTTCAGAGATTTTTATCTACATGGGAGCGCAGTATTCTCCATTTTCAATGGACAAACACACTGAAAGCGGTTCTGTTGAAAACAAACAAAAACTCTTTCTAAATGCATTTCTTGGATTTAGGCCATTGTCACAAAATCACTACTCTTCTGTGTGGCTCCCCTGGCTGCTTTTAAAGCTTTGTTTTCAAATACAAAAGCAGATTTGAGCATTGCTGGTAGTGAGCGCTGTCGATGGGATTTAAATAATACAGCAGTTGGGACTGAAAAGGAACCCTTAGAAACGGCTAGACAGGGGACAGACCAGATGGGGAGAGGGAAGGCTGAAGAGCCTCGCTCGCAAGATGGTGGCCAGCGTTGGCACTGGGTTTATGGAATATGCCATGCTTTTCCATTGCTTTCAAGAGTTTGAGTGAGCAATTGGGTTTAAAATCAGGTCATGTTTACCAAAAAGATTGTGTTTTTCTCTTCAGAATCCATTCTACAGAACATGAGGGTTAGATTAGGTCTTAAAAACCACTGAGGACCACCAACACATCTATCCTACTCGGCCACTCAGGAGCCTCTAAGGCATGAGGGCACCTGGATAAGATCGAAATTTTTGGAAGGAGGAAATATACTTATGTGAATTTATATTATCCGTATCTCTGTTAAAACTATTCCTTAAAACAAAAAAATTTTTTTTTAATATTTATTTTTGAGAGAGAGGCAGAGGGCAAGCAGGAGTTGGGGGCAGAGAGAGAGACACACACAGAAACTGAAGCAGGCTCCAGGCTCTGAGCTGTTAGCACAGAGCCTGATGTGGGGCTTGAACCCACAAACTGTGGGATCATGACCTGAGCCAAAGATGGATGTTTAATGGTCTGAGCCACCCAGGCACCCTGTTAAAACCATTCCATATGAAATGATTATATTCTGTCAGGCCAACAATTCCCTTTATCGTTCTTTCAGTTATTCCAATTCAGAAACTTGGTAGAATCAGGAATTTACAGTATTTATAACCGGCTGTTATTATGATAAAACTGTAGTACTAACTGTAGAATAAGAATGGCTATCAATTGGGCTTTAAAGGCATTCTACAAACGTGTATAGTCGACCTATTGTTTTGTGTGAATGTGAGTATATCCGTCACCTATATTAACCCTATGCCAGTAAAGGACACAGAGAGAAAAGACCCGTGAAGCATGAGTTAACACCTTTCCCATCAACATTTTTTTCCCAGTTTTTCAGACCAACTAGAAATTTGTATGACTGACACATCTGACACATGGAGTGAAGATTATGACCATTATGTTAATATCTACATTTCAATCAATTTCACCATCTACTATGGCTAGCTCATGGATTTGTGTCTCATAGAATATTCTGGAAAAGGGAGTCTATGGTCTTCCATTACTAGTATCTTAACCCTCTTGCTCAGACCTTCATTTGACCTTCACATTTCACTGAAGCAGGGCCTATCCACAGAGTCTCCTCTGGTCTGTTGTAAAATAAGATCAGGAAGGGCAATGTGGTAGGTTTTTCATAAAGCGAAATTATTTAGGTTAAAAGACAGTCCTATTAATATTCACTGAGATGGTCTCCAAAAATTTAAAAATTATGATGAAAGCTGATGCCAGATTTTCTTCAACGTCCTTGATTTTCTTAAATCCTTGACAAAATAAAACCTTAGCACCTTATGCTGATCCCTCCCTCCAGGTGTAAGAGCCACAGCCCTAAGTATCAACCACCTTTTCCTGATGACATGATGAAACAACCCAAAGGAAGATGGAAGATGAAATCGCTGGCACAGGAGATTAACGATGGAGTAAGAGGCGTGGCTGGATCCCATGACCACCGCTATACAAACATGCACCGGCTTCACAGGCATCATCAGGGCTCTGGCTGCGCACAACCTGTGCGCAAGCTCTGTACTGAAGAACATAATGCCACTACTCACAATCTGAGGATCTGAGCTCAAGAATCTGCTGCTTTCTAAAGATGTTGGCCATTATACATGAAAATTAAATGTGGCTATGTTTGGACAGGACCAAAATGGAATATTGTTTTTCTGTATGTTTCAAATGATCCAAATGTAGTTCCACTATTTACAATAGTATCAGGAATAACTATAAACCAAACTGCCAAAAGTACATTCAAGATGAGCTCATACGGAGAAGAACCGGCGTACGTCGTCGATGAACGCCCAAGTAAATTGGGTCAGTCTCTTTGCAACGTGCTTCTTGGAAGAAGAATGACAGAAATTTGTTGACAAAAGTTAAAAAGTATCCTTTCACCTACAAATGGCAGGAAGAAAAAGATAACGCGGGAGGTCTCCTCCTGATCCGGCCACAGCACACAGCTGAAACTGACTGGGAATGTGTCTGAATTGTTTTATCCCCTTGGGAGTCTCTCAGGGGGAAGCGCAGACCGGCGGCCATTTTCAGGGATGGATCGCGCCCTAGGAAGCCTTGAACCAGACCAGCACATGCATCTACTTAATTGAAGAGACTCTGTTGAGGAAACTAATCAACTGTTGATCCGAGGAACAAAAGAATATTCCTGTGTGACATTTTGCTGAGAAACTGGCTGTAATAATAATGATAATAATAATAATAAGTGTCCAGAGAATGCCACATAATTATAGTGTTTATGGTTGATAATTTAAAGGCACAGATGAATTGGATTCGTTCTGAAGGACTCTTCCAACCTGTGAGAATTCAACTTCCTACGTTATGACCTTGGTTTCAAAAATCTTTGAAATAATGAACCCTCTACTATAAAATTACATTGAAGAAGATTTAAAAAAAATAACTCAAGCTTCAGGCAGGAGGAAAGTTAAATAGAATAACATGGGATCTCACTCTAAGGACAGCAACGGGCTCTGAGGCGTTAGTATGGAGCAGTGTGTTAGTGTGAGAAAAACACTAGATTCTGACATCAGAAGACCTCGGCTACCTGACTTGGCAGGCTTCACCTTCCTGGGCTACAGTCTCCCTCTGAATCCCACCGGAGTAACTGGACCATCTAATTCGCCAACCTGTTGTTTAGATCAGACAAGACACAGGCTGTTTAAGAGCTTTCTTTTGCAAAGGACCCTGCCCTGTGTGAGAGACATTTATAAGGACCCAGAGAAGTGCCAATTAACGACAAGACCATGACATCATATAAAGAGAATTATGTTTTATCTCTCTGCAGTTTCGTTTTTCACTTTTAAATACGGCACTGCTTGGTTCCGAACAGGGCAAAAGTCCATTTGATGAAGCCACAGGACGGCACCCAAGGCCCCTGCAACAATGATCATCTCCTAAGCAAACACATATCAGCACGTTCCAGTCTGGTGCTTTCTAAGGCCAAACAACATAGGTTGGTAACTGTATAAAGACACGTCTATCTTTGTCTGGATCAAGCCAGGTCGGGTCACAGCAACTACAAACTAGACCGTATGAACTAAATTCTGCAATGTCTTTGAACAAGGGTAATGGTCTCCATCGGCTAAAGTCTTCTCCGGGTTCCCCCGAATGGTCCCCAGACCCAATTTAACAAAGCCCAAAGTATGAACAACAACAAATAGCACACGTGAGAAATGAAATCTTGGAAGTCTAGGAAGCAGTTCGGGTCATTAAATTGCACAAATTTAATGCAATTATATAGTAAACAACAGGAAGATAAAAAAAATTTTTTTTTTTTTTTTAAGTTTTTGGGGCACCTGGGTGGCTCAGTCGGTTAAGCATCTGACTTTGGCTCAGGTCACGATCTCATGGTTTGAGAGTTCGAGCCCTGCTTGAGGCTCTGTGCTGATGTCTCAGAGGATAGAGTGTGCTTCAGATTCTGTGTCTCCCTCTCTCTCTCTCCAAAATAAGTAAACATAAAAAACTAAGAAAAAAAGTTCTTTGATTTTGAGATAGGGTAGATCAGGGGAGGTGCAGAGAAAGAGGGGGAGAGAGAATCCCAAGAAAGTTCTGCATTGTCAGTGCACAGCCTGATACAGGGCTCGAACTCACGAACTGTGAGATCATGACCCGAGCCGAAACCAAGAGTCAGACACTTAACCAGCTGAGCCCCCCAGGCACCCAAACAGGAAGATATTTTATATGTAGCTTCAGCATTTCATCCTCAGCACAGCTCCACCCAGAATTAAATCAAATCCCTTGCTTATACATCGGAAACTAGTTCATAATTATGGATTTGGGTCATTATCTGATGAGCATCCGTCTTCCTCTCCAATGTAAGCACCACGAAGGAGGTCACTTCTGTCCTGAAACCCTACCTAGCCCTCAGCTTGGTGCCTGTCCCCCAGCAGGCATTCCGTCTGCAATGAACCACGATATCAAACGCAGGATCTGACTGGAGGAGGCGCTGAGTTGAGTTTCATAAACAGGCACTGCTTAGCTAGGTTACCACGTTTTATGTCGGCCGGCTGAGCTGGAGAGGCAAGCCCACAGGAATACTGGCTGGGCCCCTGACCTGCTGGGCTTCAATATTCCCCGTAAGTAAGAAATGGATAAACGTAAGACAACCGTGTGCGTTTCCGTTGTTTTCAACGTCCAAAATGTAAGTTGGCATTCCACATGGCACGTGGCAGAAAGGATGCTTTCAAGATAGCATCCGCCCCATTGTACAGCCCCTATTCAACCCCATACAAGTTCTCTCTCAAGGAGGATCTAAAAGGCTAACCTTTTTCAAGCAGAGCTACCTTTCTAAGAAAAATTAGAAACAAAAGACAAGGGAGATGTAGCTTGGAGCCCTCTCCCAGACCCCAGCACCTTCCCCCTTTAAGAACGTCCCCGTGCCTAATGAAGACAATGCGGGGCCCCACGGTGGACCCACTAGGCTTCCAGGCTTCCACGTGCTGAAAGCAGGCTCGGTCTTGAGAAGAAGCAGGTGGTTTCTGTCGGGGGTGGGTTCCTTGCGCTCCCCTTCCCTCACGAATGGGAGCTTCGTGCAGAGGGAGCCAGGACGCAGGCAAGGGGGTGGGCAAGCGAGGGACACATCCACCAGGCTAGTGGGTGACGGGGAGCAACAAGCCGTAAGAGACACCCGACAGTCTGCAGAGCTCTGAGTGCCAGAGGGGGACGTGTGAGCACGGGTATTCAGAGAAGAAGCCTGCCACCCCCAACCCCAATGGCTTTAGTGCGACCGGTCTGGCCATGGGAGCATGGAAGGGACCGGAGAGGGGACAGTCGGGGGACAGAGAGACCACGTGGGAGAGACCATGTGGGTCAGGGAGAAGGGTCCCGTGGCAGTGGACCCGGCCCAGCAGAACCAAGTCAGGCCCACATCCCGGCTCAGGAAAGGCCACATTCTGATAATACAAATACCCCCTACCTGCCTCAGTTTCCACCCCTTTGTAGTGTCCAAGCATCTCCTACATGTCCCAGAAGTCTGTGAAACCCAAATCCATCAAGATTCCCCAACACTGTGCTGTAATGATTTTTACATAGTGCATTTTCTTTTACTGTTCAAAGGGGATCAACACAGGCAGGATGTTTTTATGCCCTTAAGCTGGATTTCTCTCTGGGAACTGCAGGGGCAGAGTCTGGGACACAGACAACGCTCTGTTCTCAAAGAGCCACATTTTCTGTGGTTCATTAACTCCTCCCAATGCCACTGGGTTCTCTGCCCTTAGCGGGAGGCCAGCTTGTCAGTAAACCCAGAGGGAACCGAGAACTACAGGAGCCCAGCTGGACTGCAGACCCCAATGTAACCACCGAGGAACCATCCGTCCCTGCGGACCCCCAGAACCCAACCCACAGGTGACACGTGGGACCAGCAGCGCCCATCACACCCATGAGGGGGCACGGGGACGGCGCAGATCCAAGAGGACCTGACCAGTGCTCCGTACTGTCCTCCTCCCGCAAGGACATATATAAACGTGTATATATATATACATATATACATATATAAGCAGATGTAAGTATCTGTTCCTATTCCCACCCCCAGCTGTGACAAGACAGTCTGTGAAGGCTGTCCCACAGACCATCTCATCCCCCTCCCCCTAACACCAGGTATGCAAATACAACCTGTTCAAAGAGAAAAACCCAACCACCTGAAGTAGGCAGGCAAGACATTCCAATCAACCACCTCTCTGTGGACCTTTCCATCCTACGTACACTCTGGCAGGAGGGGGCACAAACAAAATGACAAAGTAAGCTTGTTTTGGACAGGAAAAAAGAAGCAAGAGATTAGAACTCAAGCAAAGGACAGGAGAGACAAAAAAAAAAATCATCAAGTTGGAAGAAAAAGGGAATGAAAGGCAGTTGTTGAGTGGCTCGGGCTAAGGTAAAATCAAGGTCCAGGCTTGCAGTTTTGCGGGGGGGGTGGGGTGGTTATTTTGGGGGTTTTCTGTTGGTTTGTTTTTGGGGTCGTCTGTTTTGGTGGTGGTGTTTTTCAGACTGTGTCCTTAACCCCTCCCCGTCTATTTCTGCCATGAAACGATGAGATACGAGCAGGGTACCCATGCTCAGGCAATCCTGCTGACACCAGAAGGCAACAGAGGGGCCATGATGGGATCCAGCCCATTTGAACACACTGTTATCTTCCCCGTAATGAAAACACTGCTAAAAGTCAAGTTGCTGGGACTCTCAGTGCAGGCTCACATCTGCATCTGCAAACCAACACTCAGGAAATTGGGGCGGGGGGGACATACACAGAGATGTGCTTTCAAAAAAAAATTAAAAAGGCACACAAACCAGGGTAGCTATCAAAAACAAGGGTGAAATTTGTTCCCCCCCCCCCAGCAAGAATAAAGGAAAGACAGAACAGTTTGTTCAAAGTTACATAAGAACATGCAGAAAACAAGAAATGATGTCCTTCTTGCCAATGTTTCAGGGTAATAGGTTACACCCCAGATCCCACTCAATTCTGTACACATTTTGCAGCTCCTCTAAGCTTCTGATACATAAAGGCAGCGTGCAGGGACAAAGAGAGGGCTGTAAAATCCCTAATTTCTGTTTTCACGACAGCTTCAACGATGTCGTGCTCTCTGTCATTCATTTCAATTAAATCTTCTGCGCTCAGAACGTTTACATGCAACACATCCGTGTGTGTGCGTTTTGTTGGAGTTTTTGACTAACTAATTCAGATACCTACACTGGTTATTAGAGTCACTGAATAAGAACCAGATTGGCTGAAACAGAAAATGACAGTGCTCTGTAAGACATCACGTTAAAAAGTTTGGATTGCCCCCCCGAGAAGAGAGAAGAAGACCGTGTTCTTAAATTCTATCTTTCCATGTTTTATGGATGTGTTTTCACAGCTCAGTGGATCTTAACGAGCATACTGTTGCTGTCCAGTGGGGGTGATGTAACTCCTTCCAGATGCCAATATTCCTCACGTTGGGGGTGGAGGTGGGGACAACAGAAAACCAGGGCTGGGGAGCACTGCAACGTCCACCATCACAAATGAACACCTTGAAATGTAGTAAAGTTGCACAAGTAACTGATGATGCACGGAGTACAGAAAGCCAACCATCTCTGTATAAAGGGCATGTGGTTTCATCTTCTGCCACGTTTATATATGTATACGAAACGGCTAAAAATGCATATGCTGCTCATTGCCAATTCTAAAAACGCAGCAATCGCCCCCATGCAAAGGAAAAAAAAAGTCAACTTTGCTATATTTGGTAGTGTTAATAACCTGCAGCTAGAAAACTCTACTCTTTCCTCTGACAGTGCCTCAGAGATTAATAGCCTCCCCAGTTCAAACTAGACTTCCCTGGCATTTTCTAGTGACTGAGAAAAGCAACATGACGGGTGTTGCTAACTGGAATATGGCCTTGGTTGGGGGGGGGGGGGGGGGGTCACAGGAAAAACCATGAACTTGAAAGAGTACAAACCGGCAAGCAATAATTCTGACATTTGGGTATGTGGCTTCGTGGGCTTGTTTAAATTATGAATGACTGACTTCAAATGCATATTAACTTGAGTTTTCCATAAATTTGGAAGTTGACATCCCAGAGGGGGGTAAAAAAAAAAAAAAACCAAAAAACCAGACTTGTGACCTTTCTGCAGTATTTCACCCTAGAAGTAATTTAGCCACAGAATGCCAAGTGAATTAGGCAGTGAAATTTTGTCTAAATATAAATAATACAGAATGAAATTTTCTATATTCCAGAAAAATTTCACCAGAAGCCAGCATTCAGGACCTTCGGGAGTGACAGAATTACTGACAGAGTAGTTTCTTTCGTATTGTAAATTTTCTAAAAAGCATTAAATGTTTGCCTGCTTTGGAAATGGAACTGAAATTGTGTCTACCACATCTGACTGCACAGAAAAGAGCAGCTGTCCATATCCTTGATCTCTGAGGCTTCTTTAGGAAGCACAGATGATGATACTACCAAGGGTTTTCACATTGTTTCCCAAGGTATGCTCTGCGGGGGTTCCAGAAGATGCTCCATCAAAAGTTTCCAGGACCACCAAAGAGTCTAGAAACACCCCTCTTTGATGTCCACATGCCTAAGAGCCACGTTAAACGTTCTGACAGTCCTGAATTAAAGTATTAGAGACACTTTAAGCCTGCATCTGCAAGCTTGCCTCATTTTTCCTCCAGAAGCCTTTTCATCCAGCCAATGCCCTCCTGGTGTTCCATGGAACCCACTTTGGGAAACGCTAATCTAAAAACCCCTCACGTGTCAGCCGAGAGAGCAAAGAGTGAAAGTCAAACTCAAAGACTCAGCAGAAAACATATTTAAAGGTCTTCAATATCTCTGCACAGAAGGCTTCCTTGCCAGTGGTCACGAGAAACTGAAACTCAGAGGGGTTCCCCCCCCCTCTGTTTTCATGAAGGAAAATATCACTTTCCTGCATAATCTGATGGTCAAAGAGGAAGTTTAAAGGACGTGCAAAACAACCACCACCCCCAAAATTCTTTTCTGGTGAAGATATATCCAAGTGCTCACAACTCAGAAAAACAGGAGGAAATAAACAATGAGCTTGGGAATACGGTAATTCCAAACAATCCTTCCTCTGCAAGTCCGATTTGTTTTTTATCGACTCTCTAATAAATCTTTTTTCTTCTCCCCAGTGACTCAATCAAACGTTAGCTTGGTGGACGCAATTTCAATCAAATTTAAAATTTTAGAAAATGAAGCAACGACAAGCTAAAAGCTTCAGCTTTATGCTAATGGGGAGGAGACACAGGGTGAAATGAGATCAATGACGAGGGACTTTAACAAAACTCTTTGGGAAGGAGGTATAAGGCTTCTCATTCACGTATTAGTCCTGAGGGTTCTGTTGGCTATTATTAGTGTTCTCTGTAAAATGAGTCAAGAAAAGAAAGGGTAAATGAGGAGAACCTTGGAGAAAATGAAAATGATAGCACATCAGGGACATACAAGCCATGAAAATTAGCACTGAGCCCACATGCCCAGGACATAAAAGAAATCAGGACACTCTTAATGAGACTCAGGCAGGGCACTTAATGAGAACCTTAATATACCTTATCTTCCCTTTATATTTCATTTTGGTGTCATTAGACGCAGCGAACCAACAAGTATTTATTGAGTGCGTACTCTGTGCCCGACCCCAGGGCCCAGCGCTCTGGGGAGGGCTCCAAAGGCGAGCAGCAGTGGTTTGTGATGTCGGATTTCCTGATCTGCAGCAGCAGAACCACCCGGGAGCTCATCAGAAATGCAAATTCTCAGCCCCACTTGGGGCCCACTGAATCAGAAAGTCTGGGCACGGGCCCTGGCATTCGGAGCTTCCCGCATGCCCCGCAGCAGTTCAATGCTGGTGTGCAGTGATGTTCGGGAACCACTGGCCTGCAGTGCGGTTGGAAGACAGGAAAACCTTAGACGGTAGCGGGTGACAAAACGGAGCTGAAAAATCCAGACAGCTCAGTGTCATTGAAGGTACAGCTCCTCAGGAGCAAGCCGTTGCCTTTAAGGACAAACCCAGGGTGTCTGAAACTCTGTTCTCTTTCTCTCCCCGCCACCCCTAGAAGCTTAGGCAAAAAGAGAGAAGACCGTGGACTCCCATTACAACTAAATGAACACACAAGCTAATGGGTATTCCGAGCATCTCGGCCAGATGCGGCGCTACAGAAAGATCGATTTCTATTCTTTAAATAGGCTATAAACATATATGGTACCTTAAGGGGGTCTCTATCTGTGTTATATTTGTTACTTGCAACGAGTCGAATGAGATACGGTTCTGCGTTCTAGGGGAATACATTTGCACTTTACTGCCCTATTTAAAGCCCTTTTACTACTCTTTACCTGACAGCCATCGTAACATCCCTTTACTCAAGAATATTTCTTCAGACTGTGCAAATGTTGTCAGATAATAATAGTAATAATAAATGCAGTTAACATTTATTGAGCATTTTATTACGTGCTACGTACCTGATATAAATCACCTCCTAGAATTCGCCAACTCATGAGGTAGCTGTGATTCATCCCATTGTACAGGTGAGGAAATTGAAGCTGGCAGAGAGAAAATCTCACTGGTACGCAGTGCCCTCAAGAGTGAGGTTAAGGTTCAAACTCGGGTGAACTGGACTCTAGAGAGCAAGTCCTTAACCACTGCATCATATTCTCCTGAATTATTTAGTGTACTGGAAGGCACTGGGACATTAGCTTCACCAAAGTTAGTATCAGCCTCACTTATTTTTGGCAACTGCATGAAACGAAATAAACAGACAAGAGGAAGGCTGGAAGGTACCTGAACAATCTGGAATCTTAGGTAGTGATGCACAACACCACAAGCAGAATAAAACTAACGTACAAAAATACATGGACTTATTTTGTCAATATCCTTTTTGGTATTATGGTGTCTCAAGACCACAATTAGGTAAGATTCCCAATAGCAGATTCTTATCCTTGGATATTTATTATAAAACTATTACAGCTCTATGTGTATATAAGTGAGGTCCTTATTAGTAGAACCACAGTAATAAGATATTAGTACAATATTATATCCTAGGGTATTATAATACAGGGCTATTATCACGTACTTGGCTAATAGGGTCCATACTGTTATAATGTATTAAAGCCAGATTGAGTCATAAAAATGACAATAATATAATCATCATCTTTGGTACTTGGGGGGAAAAACATTTTTCAGATGAGGCCTCCAAAGCACCTGCCTAGCATCAGTGCAAATGCATACGTGGAGAAACCGTGCTGTAGAAAAGGCTTACACGAATTGAGGCGTAAATGCTTGGAAATCTTTTGCAAAATGCAGGAAAGATTAAAAGCCCACCAATATAGGTTGACAGCAAAAAAGATCCGGAGTGATGTCAGGAAGAATAAAATAACCTGCTCGCTGCACAGTCATCTATCGAATGCGCCCTGCACGTGCTGAGTACAACTCCAGGCAGGAGCACACAGTAGCGGCCCAAAGACAAGAAGCCTCTGCCGTGTGGGGGGCGGGGCGCACGACCCAGAAGGCGAGGTGGAAAATGAACAAATAAGTAAACAGACAGACGCTGTAGGTTCCAACAGTGAGAAACGGCATTCAGGGAGATGGAGGAGGGGAAGGGGATAAAAGGAATGGGGAGGCTATTTTTGACAGTGGGGGTCAGGGACAGTCTTCCGATGAGGTGACAGTTCAGGCAGACACTTAAAGGAAGTGAGGGTGCAAGCCGGGGCAAAACGTCTGGGGGAAGGGGTGCAGGGCACCCGAGAGGGGGTGGAGAAGGCAGGACTGAGGCCTCGGGACAGTGTAAGGACAGCGGATTTCTGGGTCGGAGTGAAGGGGAGCTGCTGGGCAGGGGACTGGCGTGACTCACAGCCCCAGGGAAGACCAGGTCCTGGGGGGACGGCTGCGGCTGGCGTGCGGCAGAGAGAGCAGAGGGGCCTGAACGACAGCATGATGGGCACGGAGCCCACGGGACGTGCCCATGAGCTGCACGTGGAGAATGAGAGAAACGGACGAGCTGAGGGCTCTGCCCTGGCTGGCTGGGCACCCAGTATTAGGGAGACGGGGACAGGAGGCGGGAGGGGATCCAGAGTTTGCTTTGGGGCAAGTCTGAGCGGGGACAGTTGGCTACTGAAGCTGCGGCTGGGAGAAAGGGCCGAGTGAGAGACACAACAGAGGTCACCACGGAGAACGAGGGCACAGACCACCTATTCTTAGGATGGGCCAATAAAAACAGGTGATTCCACAACAATTACTCTGTCATGTTTTTTCGCACCCACTTTTCCCTGAGGCAGTGCGGCAGAGAGAATGGTGGGTACAACTGGAGACACGCATTCTATCCCCGGCTCTGTCCGGGACGCTCGGGTTTACCTTCCGTATCCTACCCTTCTCATCTGCAAGAACAAACACGAGGAAAGACACGGTGACAGACCGTGACCGGTGTTGGTGATGACGCAGAGAACCCAGAGCCTCATTCCATCCTGCTGGTGGGAAAGTCAGATGGCCCGCTCACCGTGGACAAGAGTCCAGCAGCCCCCCCAAAAGTAAAACGCTGAATTACTGCGGGACTCGTCAGTTGCCTTCCTAAGCATAAACCTTACCAGAAACACATCCGCACCAACCCTTGCATGGTGGGGATACTCGCAGCGGCGTTGGCCTTAACAGCCAAAACCACCTAAACGCCCATCCGCCGGTGGAGATCAGGTGGGGTCCACCCACAGTGGAGTAATACTCAGCCGTCAAGAGGAACACAGCACCGATCCACGCTGCAGTAGGCAGCGGCTGCCTCGGGGAATGGCAGGCGGGCTGGAGGGGGGCAACGAAGGGGGTGAGGAAAGTATTCTCAAAGTCCACTTTTGGGGTGATGATGGTTGCAGAGCTTTGTAAATATACTCAAACCCCTGCACACTTTAGAAGGGTGGCTCTTACGGTATGTGAATTATATCTCAAATTTAAAAAAAAAAAAACCCAAACATGCTAGAAAAATATGAGGGGGAAGAAAGATCCCCCCAGTTTCTCAGAGGAAAAGAAAAGCAGGCCGAAATGTGCTGTGGGAGAAACCTCAGCGTGACTCTTTCAAGTCAAGAGGATGACGAAGTCACTTGTGAGCTGGTACGTCCGTGACACCTGCCAACGCTGTGTTCAGGTCCCCCTCAACCACCACCCTGGCCTCCAAGCAACTTGCACCTTCGAGCACCTGGTGTATAGTCGTGTGACTTAGAGCAAAGTTGTCAGGCTTTGAAAAGCTCTGAAGTAAATACAGGGTCTACTATGGAATGCGAACAAAAATGAACAGAAAGGGGATAAATATAAAATGTCCTTTCTTCCCCCCCAAAACAGAAAACAAACCTCTTAGTAATTTCCTGATTTTTCAACCCAGTGCTAAGCCCCCAGCTTTCCTGTTCGTCCTGTGAATAAATTCTAATCAGGCAAATACAATTCATCGCAAACATTCCAGATTATCCTGATTCTAACCATTGCTAACCATGTACCCACAACTGTGTCCCAATGATTAGATCATAATGTAATTTTAGTAAAATCCAGATACAGGGTAATGAGACTAATCTCATGAAGCCAGTGCTAGGTATGATCCAAAGATATGAAAATCCACATAATCCTAACAGAACTCTTTTTACACATACTAACAGGACTGTGAATGTCTAAACAGATCAGCTTACACACTTTAAAATCTCCAGGATCCATTCAACTCCAGAGGGATTACCGTTATGTCCTGATGGAAGGGTTGCAAAGATCCTACTGGGTAAACATCGTGGAAAAGGGCCCAGGGAGATCTTTTTATACAAAGTAATCTTAAAAACAAAACAAAAAAACAGTCTGGAAAACCCAGACAAGTAAGTTTGTGTAACTTAATTGAGCAGAAAAAACTGAACCTGTGTTAAACTAAGAAATAGGAGATTTATTAATTATTATTTGAGAGAGCGAGCGTGCATGCACAAGCGGGGGAGAGGGGCAGAGGGTAAGAGACAGAGTGTCCACAGCAGGCTCCATGTTCACTGCAGAATCCCACACAGGGCTTGAACCCATGACCCTGGAATCATGACCTGAGCCCAAATCAAGAGTCAGACACTCAACCAACAGAGCCACCCAGGTGCTCTAGAGTTGTATGTTTAATACGAAATCTTACACTCGATACCATCTACATCTGCAATTTTAATGCTATTTTCTCATGAAATGAGAGGGTTTGGGAACTTTCTCTGGCATGGTTAAGGACTCCTGCTCCAAGCTTTAAGGGGAAATCCCAAAGAATGTATGTTTATACTCATAGCACATGGGTCTTAATATTACACTATTCACCTTCCCAGCTCTGTCCTACTTAGGAGGACAGATGACTGTGGTTCCTCTCTCTCTCTTTTGGGGTCTGTTGCTATGTCTTTATGATGTCACTACCTGTTATGGATGGAACATGTGTCTCCCCTCTCCAAATTCCTATTTTGAAGCCCCAGCAGTCAAAATGATGATAGTTGGAGGTAGGCTCTGGTGAGGTCATTAGGTTGAGACGAGGTCATGAGGGTGGGGCTCCTCTGATGGGATTAGTGCCCTTTTAAGAAGAGGAAGAGACCAGAGCCCTCACTCTTCTCTGTCCTGTGGAGACACACAGCAAGAAGGTGGCCATCTACAAATAAGAGGGGCTTTACCAGACATTAGATCTGCTGGTACCTTGATGTTGGACTTCCCAGTCTCTACGGCATGAGAAATAAATGTTGCGTAAGCTGCCCGGCCTGTGGGGAATTGTTATGACTCCCCCCCGCCCCCAACTGAGTAAGACCCCGTTAGTGGCAGGAGGTCAGAAGACTAGCCATTAACACAATCTATCACAGAGGTGGAGCTCAAGAGCAGGCATACTACAGCCGGATCACAGAAGGGCCCAAAAGGTAGAAGATAAATGGCTGGAAGAGAGATCACGAAAGAGGAGGCTAGTAAAACATGATCTTTTCTGTGAATGGGGATACAACTTTGAGGATGCAGGGTTCCCCCAGCACCTAAAATAGTCCCTGGCAGAGAAGCAAGCATTTAATAAATATTTGCTGAACCAAGAAAAACAATTAAGATCATTATACAGGGTAAAGGGAGAGACCAACCAGACCAGAATGACAAACAATGGAAACGAAATAAATTACTACATAGGAAATACAGCATAAAACAGAGTTTTCCTGGCAGCTCAGGGTTCTACCGCCCCGTGATTAAAATTCCGTCTAATTACACCTTTAAACTTTCCATAAACCATTGTTCCTTGCATTCTATGATGCAATTTATTATACGTGAAAATGTTGTTATAGCAGATTAAGGTCTTATCAAGTACTACACAGAAGTCAGTGTGTTTATATAACAGACAGCCTATTTTAGATCGTCTCCAAAACAGTATCTCAGTCTTGTGAGTGCTTATTCTGTATTATCTCCATGTTGCTGGAGGCAAATCACACAGGCCACACCGAGAAAATGTGGCCAGATATACGAATAGTGCCATTTCCTTCTGCCCTGCCCTGGCGTGGGCTTTCACTTCCTCTTGGGCCGGCTTTCTTTGGAATCTCATGGTCCCATCGTCAATGACATGAAAATTATAAAGTTTTTCTAAATCTGCCACTTTCCTAAGAGACCCTGAACTCTGAAGATGGGAAATCTTCAATTAAAACTGTGTAACCGCCCAAATACATGCCCCCAACACATTCTGTTCTTCTCCATCCCTAGAATGGTTTTGAAATCCTTTCAGAAATGACACAGTAATGGTGGCATGATGGAAGCGGAACAGAGAAAATAATCCTTCTGTCCTCCCCGCCTTGGCCACTCGACATATACCACACGTCCCAAAGTCACCAGGAATTTAAAAAAATGTATCTGCATAGTTGAATTGCCTTGGGCCCAGGGTCTCCTTCAGGAGCCCTGGCATAAAAGTCTAAATTGAAACAGATATATAATTATTCCTCATTTTGTAATGAAACTAGCCTGCAAAACTGATATGTGCAAGTTCTCACTGCAATGATGAACGTTATGAAGCACATTTAACATTTACCTTCCAATAAGTGGCTTTCAAGAGAGCTTCAAAAATAAACCTGGGACTCAAATTTCTTCTTCAATAATGTTCACTGAGGAGCTCACGAAGCTTCCGCGAGGAACAAAACGTGTATGCAGGCAAGCACGGAATATGCAAAGTCGTGTCTCTTGGGGTACATAATTAAGCCCACAGCCTAGGCCCTCAGGTGGTGTCCCGGGGCACCGTCAGCGCTCCCTGTGACCCCAGAGCTCCCTGTCCTCACAGCTGGAATGCAGAGATCTCAGGAAGTGCTGGTGTTTGGTCCGACGACACACTCTTTGTCTTTACGTCCCACATCCTGGCAGGTGGTAGGAGCTCCATGTGCTCAGGTCATTTCAATACTCAGCACTGGAGTTCTCGACTTTTCCCCCGTTTTCTTTTTTTTTTTTTTAATTTTTTAATGTTTTATTTTTAAGACAGAGAGAGACAGAGCATGAGTGGGGATGGGGCAGAGAGAGAGGGAGACACAGAATCTGAAGCAGGCTCCAGGCTCTGAGCTGTCAGCACAGAGCCTGACGTGGGGCTTGAACTCACGAACTGTGAGATCATGACCTGGGCCGAAGTCGGACGCTCAACCGACTGAGCCCCCCAGGCGCCCGTCCCCCTTTTTCTTTTGATTTGACACAGTTGCACCTTCTCTGTGCCATATGGAGCATTAGGTGCTGTGGTCAGAGAGCTCTCACTTCATCTTGGTTTCTGTGCTCAGGGTCCTGCAGTCTAATGGGAGAGCGTGACCAGGACCCAAGATGCTGCATGACCACGGTACATGCCACAGGTGCGCACTGTGGTTTACGTGTCCCTGCACGTGCGCAGGCACAGTGGTCACCTTGGGGTGGGGGTGGGGGATGTGGAATGAGGAGGCCATGCAGCTGGTTTCCTACTGAAGGGCCCACGTACCCCTCCTCCAGTTCAAAGATTTTACAAAGGCTTCCATTTTTAATTCCAAAATCATGTTTAATAAGGAAGTTTCATTACTGCCAGAAATGTTTTAATAAAAGTGAACCCAACCAGTGTCATTTAAAATAATTATTGTGATTTCAAGCTCTTATACGGGGTTCCAAATATTAAAATGGTTTTATGTGGGATATTTATACAAAGGTTATAGCACATTTTAAAACCGTAATCCTTTGGAAAGAGTGTTTCATCCCCCCTCCATTTGTAATTTATGTAGAATACATAAATTTTAGGTGTAGTATGTACAAAATCAGGGCTACAATGGATATTGTAAGTTTCACTCCAGAATTCATTTTTCGAGCTGTGTAGTGCATAATATTAGATTGATTACAGAAATCCTGTCCGAATTCCCACTGTCCCTGCACCATAACTACTACTCTTTTGATGCATTTTGGTTGAAGAGTGATTATTCTCTAATAGGACTGTTCACACCTTGCCTAAGTGGACAACCATCCTGTATCAGTAAGTTAATAAGCACTACAGTTAGAAAGACTCTTCCATTTCACACACCACACACTCCACCTGCATGCCCTGGTGATGTAACACGGCAAAAACCACCTCTGATGCATTCTAAGAAGAGTCATTCTTCTCTTAAGAACGTAGGTCAGAGGGGGGTGCCTGGGTGGCTCAGTCGGTTGAGCGTCCGACTTCGGCTCAGGTCGTGATCTCTATGTTTGCGAGTTCGAGCCCCGCATCAGGCTCTATGCTGACAGCTCAGAGCCTGAAGCCTGCTTTGGATTCTGTCTGTCTGTCTGTCTGTCTCTCTCTCTCTCTCTCTCTCTCAAGGATAAATGAATAAAGTTAAAAAAATTAAAAAAAAAAAGAATGTGGGTCAGAGGGTATATGCAAGAGGACTCAACCAGAAGCCCACACACAGGTGGGGAACAGAGACCTCATTTCTCAAATGAAGCTGACGTGTACCCTCTTGCTGGTGTGGCTTGGCCCTCTCATGGGGAGCCACCTCCAGGGACGGAGGGACACAGCATTTGCCCACATATGCTGGGGCTCCCCTGCCCATTACTACTGTCAGAGGAGGCAGACTTATAATTCAGCGTGGCTACCTACCTGGAGGTGCCATGGGGCATTTTTACAACATCCAGTAAAAATCACAAACTAAAATTACTTTGGTTTTGCCATAAGCCTAATAACGAGGGATCTAAGGTTTTATACTTATCCATACCTCATTAACCCAACCTGTATCTTGATTTTTTTTTTGCTCTCTACCTTTATGATTTTTTAAAAAAATTAAAAGTTCTAGGGCTATGGACCAGAAGCACATCGTGACATGAAAGCCAAGTATCCTGGCAAATCCATTCCAAAATGCAGACTGGAAATGTCAGTAAGAAACAGCCCAAGCTGGGATGGGAGGGAACTTCATCTTGTGAAGTACTGAGTGTAACAAACAGATGAAGAAACAACTCTTGCTATTCTTTCAGTAAATTACAAAACCCTTTGTGGGATTCATAATGCTCTTAATAAACTGTTGGAATGGGACCGTGGCCAACTTAAGAACACTCCAGAAGCAGCCACCGCTGAGCAGACAGGCTCCATCCACCACCTCCCGTGACTGACAGCAAGCCCAGGCTACTGAGGCAGAACACAGCTCACAAAAAGGCACCCACATAAAATGGACAGATGAAATGGGGAGACCCAGCTTCCACTGACCCCCATCAGGCTAGGGAGGGTAGTTGAGGATATAAGCTTTCTAAGAAAGAGAAGGTTGAGAATAACAAGCTGAAGCCAAAGAGTGAGTCATGCGAGATGCCCACAGTCAAGAGGGCAAGAAGAATCGGGTGTGGGGAGTTTGGGGGTGAGAGGCCTGAAGAAGCATTAGGAAAGTAAAAAGAACCACATGCCACAGAGGTCAAGTGAGGAATACCAAGGAGACAGGCATTTTGCCAAATACCCAGAAAAGACATGCAGTGAATACGTAACGACATAAAAAACACCGAGCCATCCTGACGCTTCCCTCAGCCACCAGTGAGGAATGAGGTTCATTTTAAATCCCCAGAGAGGACTTCAGGGTCAAACTAGCCAAGGAACAGACCCAAGGGTACCATGTTCCCATGAGGAATTGGTCTTAGGGGGCTAAAAGAGACCAAGACACCACCAGATGGCAGCACAGAGCCAAATACGATTCCCATTTATTCTGGGATATAGGACAACACTGGATCACAGGAATGGCCAATGTATCACCAGAACGTCTACTTTTATGTTTAATAAAAGGTAAGATTAGAGAAATAAAAATCGGTCCCCAAAGAAAGGTAAATATTGAGGCTGAAGAAGCCTCTTGTCATCGCACAGAACAGACCCTCAATTAGTAACTGTACCTTTGCTGTGTAAATGACAGGGGAGAGTAATTAACAATTAATAGAAGCTGCCCTCAATTTAAAGCCTTGAAGGGAAGTAATTAAATTTAGTAGAAGCTGTAGCCTCTAAACAAAGATACATAACACAAATACAAAAGGAAACACAGATTTGAATAACAAATGCAAATTAGAAACAAGGTTTGACTACAGACTGAAGAGAAATGATCCTAAAATTATTTTCCCTAAGAAACGCTCAGTTCAAGAGACTAGTTTATGAACCTATTTTAATCTAGGCCAAGGTTTGATGTGAATCCTGGCTGATGTTTCTTAAGTACAACCTTGCTTCCTGAGTGTTTATGCATGCAGATCAGACAGCTTCCCGCGGTTTGAATTAGCTGTACAAGTACCTTTCATATCAATGCAGATATACTTGATATATACAGTGTCAACACTACTACCAGGCATGGAGATCGCAAACACTGCTCTGCTTGTTGGTCATGAAATAAAATTGCCAAGCAGAATTTGTGTAGCTCCAGAGGGTAAATTAATGCAGGCAACACAGTTATCAGCAGTCTTTAGCCTGCCTCTCGAAGCTTCTAACAGAAACATATAGGGAACAGAAGCGTTACATCTGGCTACAGCTGCACATTACATGGTCCATTGAGACTCAGATGCTGATGGCTGAACTGAATAACAAACAGCTGGGTATAAATGTAAAAATCAGGAAATCGATTTTAAACACACCTACTTCACAAATCCTCTGAAATCCCAGCACTGAATGAGAAAGAGCAGTTAGTACTGAAGAATGCAAAAGCATCGCTGAGATTAGAACTCAAAAATATACCTGGGCTCCCCGGTGTCATTATACCTAGGCTGGGCTCTCCTGTTACTCTTTCACAAAGGGCAGTGTGGTCACACACAAAGGCAGGACCATCAGATCATTTTCTCGCTCTGGTCATGCTCCAGTTGAAAGCAGAAGAAACTGAGCTTCCTACTTGAGCTTTCAGAACGAGGTACTGTTGTTTCATGAGTGTAACTGAATTGAATGGAAAGGTTGCCCTGAAAAAGTGGGCCTCAGGGTCCTCCGATGCTGAAACCCTGGGCGGTGGGAAGGGTGTTCAGACAAGGCTGTAGCCAGGCAAGCTCGGTACGTGAGATTCAGGTCAGAAAGACACAGAAGTTACCGAGACAGCATGTCTCGAAGTGGCCGGCAGGGTGCACACACATGAAACGCAGAATAAGCTTTTGTTAAGTTTTGTTACATTTGCTTTGGTGAAATTTCTTAAATTTTCTATCCAGGAGGATTTAAGTATGGGAATGGGTCAGAGAAAGAAAGGCTAGAAGTTCCTTTTCCTGAACGCTTAAAAGCAGGAATAACCCTTTTTGTGGGAAGGTTTGGGTTAGTCCTGTGTACAGACTTTTAAAAGCCGGCGAATACGTTTGTACTATATTGAAGAAGGGCTAGTGACACAGGATCAGATGCGAGAAGATCACATATTTTATCACCCAAACTTGGGACACTTTTTAGGCTGGAAGAGGGACGATAATGATGACTGCATGACAACTGGTATGAACTGGGAGCATCCCAGCTAACCAGGACACCTACTCCCTGTAACTTGAGCACCAGGTGCATGGCAAGGAGCTTGGGGTCCGATATGGAATGCCAGTTAAGTGGCTATTATCCCATCGGCTTATTTTCATTCTCTGTGCCCACTTGTCCTCAAGATTCCAGATCTAGTGTAAATTAAAGAGCACGTCTAAAGGAAGCTCAGGGAGCAAAAGGGTCGAGTTATAGGTGAGATCTTGCACAATGCATTCTGTGGATCACACCAGATCCAATCTGACTTCATGGAATAGGGCACTGCTATGCTCTGGCGGCTGTTTTAGATGAGAAAGAACTACAATAGCACAGGTTTTAATAATTAATGCTGATTTCCCCCCATCTCTCACACTACCTGGATTCTACAATCCAAATGGCCAAGATCATGAAAGTGCTAATGTACATGAACACTTCCACCGAGAAACCCTATTTTCTCTACTGGGTTCTTGGTAGTAAGGAACACGTGAAATATGATTGTTAAGAATTCTAGGAAGGATCCAGATAAAGCAAAAAAAAAAAAAAAAAAAAATTGGTGAGCAAGTATTACATTACTGACCCAATGTGATCTACAAGATGAAGAATGAAGGTCGTCAGAAAGATAGAACAGTAACATTCTTATTTCCCAAGAAGAAAATCCTTTATTTGCCCAAAACAACACAATTGTGCAGATCCCTCTTTCTTTAAACCAGTGTTTCCCCAAAGAAACAAAGTCAACAGTGATGAATAAAGCTCAAGTAACCAAATGGAGGAATTACTGGCAACGCTTTATAAAATTCTGTTACACACGGAACAGGCAGCAACTATCCAGTCCATTATGAGACTTTAAATATTTTTGTTGAGAATGATGATTAAGGCAGAACTCTTGTTCAAGGAGATGCAGTTTAGAGGAAAAAAAAAAAAAAAAACCGAAACAGATTTCAGTTCAGAAAATCAGAAAATGTTTAGGTGGTTTCCACATGACAAACAAACTGATCGATTCAGCCAAATAATAGGTCAGCTGTGACTCATAAATCCTAAACTCCTCAGCTGTCCAACTTAATTTTAACTATTCAATCTGTGGTTCAAACCAGAAAACTGCCGTGCTCTTTCGGACTTGCACTGAATTTACCACACTGCCGTGGAATCAATTCACTATTGTAGGGGCCAACAAGAAACCTCGAGAATCAGATAACTTTAAGAGCTAATTTACTTTGGTTCTGGGCTAATTACATTTCCTAAAGTAAGTTTTGCTGATTGGTTAAGAACCCAAGCTATCAAAAGCCCAGGTATTTAGAGACATAAACACATAACCTGTCAAAAAAGAGCCCTGAACATAAGAGAAGGTTATTTGTAACTCACAGAGGGAATTTATGAAATACACAAATTGAGTTGCCCTCATTTATACCTTGCAACCGGGCAATTATATTATGGAGACTGGCTACACCTCACAGAGGCCTTGCTTCAAAAGCTGCAACAATCCATTTAAAGATAAAATAAAAACCCACAACACTTGTTGATGTACTGTATTCCACAGAAGGCATTTTACTTGGAAACCAGAGTTGATTTCAACTCTATGAATGTTAAAAATACTGAACACAGTTACTTTCACGTGATATATAAGGTGGTCTATTCAAAACCCAACACACCTTAAGAGTTTATAATTTATGTTACGAAGGAACATCCAATTCACCAAGTACACACTAGAGCTCAACAGATTTCAACTGTTCACAATTTAATTACGACCTGATAAATACTTCTTCGATGACACTTCTGTCCTACCTGTCAGGGCGGGGCCTGACAGAACCAGGAACAGTCTGGGGCAGCTGGGTGGCTCAGTCGGTTGAGTGTCTGACTTTGGCTCAGGTCATGATCATAAGGGTGAGTTTGAGCCCCACGTCAGGCTCTCTGCTGTCAGCTCAGAGCCTGCTTTAGATCCTCTGTCCCCTTCTCTCTGCCCTCTCCCACTGTGCACCCGTGCACTCTCTCTCTCTCCCTCAAAAATAAACCAACATTAAAAAGAATCAGGAACAGTCTGTGGGTTTTCTGAGCAACCTCAGTCAAGTGTTGGTTCTGCTTCTACTGTGGATTAAAGCTTCACAATGACTTTTCTTCAGGTTCTTGTCGAATTTGAACTCTACTAGGGTCTGGAGAGGGAGGTGTGACATTCTGAACTATCACCTAAATGACAAATGTAATACCTTCAAAACAGTAACGATAAACAGAGCAACGACGTCATCAGAAAACATAATGTGACAGCGATGGAACGGAACTGGTGCGGGAAGGCAACGGTGTCTGTATCTCAACCAACTCTCTCAAAGTGGCCCACTCAAGCGTGGATCGAAATCCAACTGTGCTTCCTCATTTTACATCCTGGATATAGAGCATTCGTGAGAGGAGGTGCCACTGTGACTTAGGTGACAATGGAGCAAACCAAGCGCTGAAAGAGTAGTAGCATTTTCTTCCAATTATGTGATCATCCTTGGGAACCTAGCATTTTGACAAAGTGTTCAAACATCGAAGAACGGAGCTGATATTGCGCAGTTGAGAGCCATGGTATTGGGCCTTATAGTCTGATTCCTGAAAGCCTTATAATGAGGGTGGAGTGGGTATACATTCCATTCTTTGGCTGTATTTTTGTTCAACAAAGGCTGCAATTTTCAGTCACTTGAAAATGTAATTATAGATAATGTTTGCATCAGTAGCAAGAATACAATAAGCACACGGGGCATGAAAACTCCACTCAAATCACATCCTCTTAGGTTACGACGCTTGTCTCCTGCCAAGAGTAAAGGCACGTCGACAATCTCATACTCGATATGAGATGGTTTGAGGGTTAGACCAGCCCATGCACGAATTCTCCTCTAACCTGTCCGTATCCCTTCCTTTACATTGGGTATGTGGTCATGAAACAGCTATCTACCATTTGCTGAAAATCCAGAGTCCCCTCAAATGTTTAGACACTTGAGCAAAAAGCTACAAAGAGGGCCAAAGTTTACAGACACTTGAAATGGATGGGATACCATGTTCAAGGTGGTCACAACTGTCAGTCCATTTGTTCAGGGACTCCCTTATGCTACTGCCTACTTACTTGGCCCACTTATGGAGGGATAAACCTGCATGTAGCATAGAAAGGATTCTGCAAAAAGTCACCAACTGAGGGGGACAGTAGAGATTGAATACCACCTGAGACCCTTTTTCTAATTCACAAGGCGGCCTGCTCTGCGCTCAAGGCGCCCCTGAGAAAGGCCAAGTGTTCATCTGAATTAGAGGTAAAAATTAAGAAGTTGGAAGTACACAGGGGGAAGGCCAGGTGCCTAATGAAGTCCTCACGAGAAACCTCTTCATGAAATATATGGCTATCTCGAATGAAGAACAAGGACCCGCCTTAACAGTCAATGTTAACTGCTTCTTTATCTCTGCAGTAAGTGAGAATCTGAGGCATTAAGAGATCTTGACATTGCTATGGTGCCCCTTTCTACTGACATCGCTCACAACACACTTGCCTTCTAGACTCAGAAATCGGTCTCGCTATGAAATAAAATCAAGAACAAGCAATTTATGTGAAAAAGCACATAAAAAGCAGATTATTACTGGGTCACAGCGAAGAAATTGTACTTCATCCTCAGAACCCGCATCATCAGCTGCCAAGTCACCAAAGTAACCAGAAATTCAGCGTACTTATGGTCCTAGAAGTGTCTAAGAATCCCTCAACAGGCAAAGACAGCCTCCTGGACCAAAATGCAAGGTGGCCTGAGAGAAGGACCTCAGGCTTTGTAAACAAGCACTTGGAAACAGAGGACTACCATCCCCCTTCCCCCAAACCTCTTTCTTGTTTGCAAAACAGGAACGATACAGCTTAATCTTGCAAAATTTTTCTGAAGATTATTGATATTTTATATAAATTCCTTAGCCTAATGGCTGGCCTCCAGGGTATCCTCGGCTACTATCATAAAAAATTTCACAAAGTACACTCAGGAAAGAAGGTAGCGTTCTTTAAAGCGTCCGTAATCAGGAGAAAAACATTTAAAAAGGAGTATTTATTTGTCCAAGAATTATAGCTTTGTTGACATGAGAGAACATTTTTTTGGCTTCTGGGCAGACATCATTATTTTATTGAACAGACAACTAGAAATCCCAAACTGAATCAAAAGTATCATGTTCTGAGTAGACCTGAAAAAAAAAAAAAGACACAGGAGCAAGATAAAGGCCACCACGTGGCTTCTGTGGCTGACCATGGTCCAATCTTGGTCACTTTTTATAACTACTGGAACAAAATCTTGGCCCAGCTGAAAGGCTGCCTACAAGTTAATTGGACTTCTTTGATACTGTGATGATAAAATGAGCCGATTGCAAAGTACCGATCAATCTGTCCAGGAATGTTTGCAGTATGTGCATGGCTGGCCCCTTCTCCAAAGGCTTTGCCAGCTTTGGGCCACAGGCCTAGTTTTCCCTTCCCAACAAGCTCAGGACCAGCAGTCATCTCTGATGGGACAGTGCTCCCACTGCATCAGGGTGACAACGTTCACCCTGATGCCAAGCGGTCTGTTCCACAAGGAAGGGGACGCTTAGCTTTGGTGGTCACGCTAGTGACCTGGAGATCCGCAGTCAACATCATTCTCTCAGCCGGAGCGGGTGCCGAGTGTTCCTCTGGCCCATCACCGACAACACCCTTCAACCCACGCACGCGGGCAGGCTGTATAGGCTTCCCAACTGAACCTGAATACGCGTGATCTCAAGCAATCAAGCAACGTGCAACATTAGGAGCAAATCTTCACCTTAGCTGAGGCAGCTCTAGGCTCTTAGGACGTCAAGGACTCGGTCAGCTATGTTGGGAGAAGTGCCTGTTTATCAACGCACAGACCAGAGTCACTGTGCCACCTCCTGCTGTTGGGCACCACCCGAATACACACCCTATACCCACTGTGCCACCTCATAAAAATCCCTGATTCCCTCTCCAAGTCTTTTCCTCCCTCAGTGACTCTCCTTCTGTGTTCTCTAGGCACTCTGTGGCCTGAACACCTAAAGAGGAATTAGGTACCAGTGTGCACCATAGTCCCTCTCCATATTCACGTCACCCAAATTGTTTTCCCAATGGCTGAGTTTCTGCTAGGGCTAGGAGTCCCATTTTCGGGAACCAGCCTGCGTATTGTGCTGTTGATTCTCTCCCCATAAGAAAATCAAAATCTATTTCAGCTGGTGTAGAGATGGGCTTTTTTTTTTTTTCCCCCAGAAAGCGCATAAGGGGATATTGGATGAAGATATTGCTTTTTGCTTCAACCCTATCCCAGAATGGAAGGTCGGACCACGAGTTCACAGTTGGAAGATGAACTGCATTTCATTTCTCAATCATCATGCAGAAAAGGGAGAGAAAAAAAAAATCAGTCTTTATAATGTTGTCCTGGGGGCTGAGCATTTTCTGGAAGTTTATATGGGAGCAATACTGCTTTATGGGTCTTTGGCTGAGACTTTAAAGCACGAATGTTCTGAGGGAGAAAACATTAACCGGTCAATTGTAATGAGGTTTCACTGTACTTGACTCTCCCAGGAAATGGAGGTGAACTTGTGGTCAGTTTTAAGTACCATGAAGCTAATAAAATATTTAGGTTGTCATTCCTTTCCCAACGTTAGCCTCACAGTAATTCTGTGGGACAGGTAAGGAGCATATCTTATTATCCTTATTTTCTAGATGAGGAATCTTGACAAGTCAGCCAAGACCTTAAGTGGGCATGGAACAAACCAGAAGACAAGCCAGGGGAAGGCTTCAGACTGCTGTTTAGTAAAGGGTCTTTAGTCTTGAGGAGCAACCTCCAACCCTGTAGCAACATCCCTAGTGATCCCGGCCTACTACGCCCAAGCAGGGCCCAATGCAGGACCCAAGGCAGGGCAAACGTCCCTGACGAGCAGAAACAATCTAACAGGAAGTTATTTCTAACAAACAATTTAAACCCACACACACCTCACGGCATTAACATGGTTTCGGTATGAAGAATAAGGTTTCCTGAATTCTTCTCTGGAGAAAAGTGAATTCTGTGGCCAGGGTCCATTCAGGAAAGAGACACAGAGTGCTTTGCTTGGTCTCCACTCCAACAGAGTGCTTCTTAAGGGGTCTCGCAGGACCAGGAGTGAAGGAGCACCTGTTCAGGACTGCCCTCGTGAATACAGGACAGGACAGGAAGAAAGTAGATATTGGAGGCGACCCTTTGACATCTAAGAGTAAGAAAAAAGGCAGTAAAAGGAGAGAGAGAGAGAAAGAGGGAAAAGGAGTCGGGAAAACGTGGCTTTTTGTGAAAAGAGAGAATCCTGACAGGTAGCGTCATCATGTAAAACAGACGCGCCTGGCAGAGGTACCAGTGGTGGTAACCAGCACGCAGGCTTTCTAAGAACTGGCGTGTAGCCTTTAAATCCTGACGCCCAAGAGAGATGGCTGCGTGGACAACGGGAGTCACGAGGAAAGAGGTCAGCAGCATGGACGGAAGGGAGTAATTGCAGTTGGAAGCCTCCTGGTGACGATTCTGAGCAAGCAGACACAGCTGCCGAACATCCAAATATAGCCGCCGCCCGAGACAATGGCATCCGTAAAGTTAATCGTTCTGAAATACGCTCCCCTTCTGCTCGCCCAGAAAACTCAACACCCCTTCTGTAACGTATGAAGACAAAATACAGCTCCGTGCACAGAAACGCGCAGCTACTCTGCTTGCAGGAGTTGACTACAAGTGACGGCCGAGGGCTTTCCACGCTGCCCTCCCGTCAAGGCTCCCGTTGGGAGAGACGTGTTGTGGACACACGTGGCCCCTTCTCTTCACACGGAGGAGAACTCTTCGGGAAGGGCCTAATCAAATGGGCCTAGAGAAGATTCAAATACAAGAGCCAAGAAGACATCAATCGGGAAAGCCTAAGGAAGGCAGGAAGCAAACTCAGAAACAGCTATCCTGTTTAGGACCACAAGGAAATGAGCGGGTGCAAAGAATCAGGAGTGGAGAGCCGAACAAAGCAGCCTGACTACATGAATATACCTTAGTCTTCTCCCCAAGTCTTCCCTCCTCCTGCCTTTTCACCTTATCTTTGCCTTTATCACTCCCCTAAGGTTTTCAAGGAACAAAGGGGATGTCAGGTTTCCACATTACTTGCTCTACCTGCTCGACACCCAACGTCTTACTCAGGAGATGCAGAGAGAAACCAAGTGGATGCAGGAGCGCATGTGTGGGTTTCGGATGGTTTACGTCAGTTTACTCTCCCCCCTCGTAGGTCCCCACATCTGCTCTAAGGTTAACCTTCTGAAGATGTCCTGGTAAGGTGCTGAACTCCCTTTTAGGCACCATGGAAATTTCAAGGGCTCTGTACAACAAGGACAGCAAGGCATGGATAATGACGTGCATCAACGAAGAGGGGGGGCAGGGGCCAAGAGGCACGAGGTAAGGGACGTAATGTGGTCTGGCCAGTACCAGCTGGGACCACCCAAGAAAATACCACTTAGGGCCTACTGTCCAGATCGCTCTGCGAGGAGCCTTTCTTCCTACTTCAAACCTAGAAGATCCTGATGGGAGCGACCTGTTGATCACAACGGAGCCACAGGAGGGGGCCCCCAGGTCCAGGGACTTTGCAGCAAGGACAGAAAGGACCACTCAACCCTCAGCTTTCTACTCAGTGAGAGGTGACAGCACCATCAGGAGGGGCTTTTTTTTCTTACCTTTAACAGAAACTTGGGGGTTCTGGGCCGAAGAGTCAGAACATCGTCTTGAGACCTGATTTGAATACGTCTTTGGTCAAGATGCTAAACTTTTCTAAATCTTACAGTTTTCAGTTATGAAGATAATAATCTGTAAACACAGGCTGTGTCATAACAATTTCAGAACTGTTACACCCAAAGACCACTAAGGGGCAGATATTTCAAGAAAGTAAAGACTTATGCCCAGTGAGGTAGTTTGTCATGTATATGTACTTTCACACACATACACACGTGCATATATGTACTCATGTGAACACACACATACACACACATTTTATGCCTACTGACCACAGCCAAGTGAAGAACGCTATTTTGCTCTTAACTTATGAAAGGACCAGCTGATTTTATTTTTGGCAGATAAATGTGGCACAACTTTCTAAGCTACGGGGGGAGATAGGAGAAACGGAGACACAATTCATGGAAAAGGATATAAAAATGCCACCTTAAAATTTAATGAGCTTGTGTGCCTGGGTGGCTCAGTCGGTTAAGCGTCTGACTTTGGCTCAGGTCATGATCTCGCGGTTTGTGAGTTCGAGCCCCGCGTCGGGCTCTGTGCTGACAGCTTGGAGCCTGGAGCCTGCTTCGGATTCTGTGTCTCCTTCTCTCTCTGCCCCTCCCCCACTTGTGCTCTGTCTCTATCAAAAATAAATAAAATGTAAAAAAAAAATAAAAATTAAAAAAACTTAATGAGCCTAGGTCAAACTACGAACTGTCTTTACAAAAAAGTATAAAAATTAAGCATTTCAGCATAAAATCATACAACTTCAGATCCTACTATGAGAGAACTCGTGACTCTCCCATGGTACCCCTCCCCCCCAAATGCTTTTAAGCTGTCCAAAAGTTATGTCAAAATGTCAAATCAATCAGCTGAAATTAACTGCATTCCCTCTGAGGAGTCACCACCGTCATCTGTGAAAGTGGGCGATCTTGAGGCTACTGGAGCCTATAAATGTCAGACAAAGCAGCTAGTGGGTTGGGGGAACTTAATGTCCGCAGTTCTAACAAAGGCGTGAGCAGAACCTCCTCTTACCAAGGAGACAAACCTCTTTGACTTCTTCAATTATTAAGACTTAAAATCAGGGGCACCTGGGTGGCTCAGTTGGTTCAGCTTCTGACTTCAGCTCAGGTCATGATCTCATGGTTTGTGAATTCAAGCCCGCATGGGGCTCTGTGCTGACAGATCTCTCTGCCGCCCCCCCCCCCCCCTTATGTACTGTCTCTCTCTCAAAAATAAATGAACAAAAAAAAGAAAAAAGACTGAATATCAAAACATTCCCCATAACCCCATTTTAAGGCACTGTTACTATTAAAGGAATCCCATGATCTGGTCATCTGTCTGTAGGACTCCTGCCGTTCGGCTGACCAAAAGGGAGCACTGATCATTTAAACTGAGTCCTCCTCAGGATAGATTTATTTAAAGCCTGACCTTAAGTAAAAGGCCATATGAGTCTGGTAGAAAACTTCGTAATAATAAACCCAAATGATATTTTAGTCTAAATACAGGCTAAACTTAATTTACATAAATCTTCAGGAAGAAAAAAAAATGGGTCTAATAATTTGCTGGCAAGTTGGCTCTGAGGCATTCATTCAAATGGAGTAATTAAAATTTAACCAAAAACGGAATTTGTACTCATCTGTCATTTTGAGAGCCGTAGGATTACATATTTATTAGCATTCCATTTTAAAGGATCAGCTGATTTTAAAGTATCACTCTCAGTATCTGAACATAATATACAATCTGCAGTTCATAAAACAGACCGTTCATAAAACTCCGGGTGTAGCTCTGTGAACGTGTAAATCTCAAATATGCTCACCAGGCATTTCGGCCATGTAACTGGAATTGTATTTCTATCAAACCAGTTGGAGTAATCATTTTCTGTCCCGATTCAGAACAAATGGCAAGGGTGAAGCGGTTCAAAATCTCCCTGTCACCCCCTTTCCTTTAAAAGTCCTTTCTAGAAGGAGACTAAAGCTCCCAGTAAATGAAAAAGAAATCCCCGGGAGGAGAGCGAGGTTTCCTTCCCTTCGCATCTAGATTCAGAGCATGAGAATATTGGATGGCACAATTACACAGTGATGATGCTAAAGGGGGATAATTATTTTACAATTACCTGAGAGCATCACATTTACTGCGCTAATTAGTTTTTGTTTCCCACAAAGGTTTTTCCAGGAATGCGCAGCTCCATTTCTCTTCGCTTTAGCAAGAGCTTTCTCTTAAGGAAAAATAAAACTACGTTTTCTGCACTGCCACACAAGTGGCCAGTGACGCTGGCCCCATTATGTTACCAGTCCCTCCCTGACAGTGGAAACAGACACGGGGGCATGGGAACTTCTTGGTGTGAATGAACCGGAAACCGTTAGTGCTTTCCAGACCCTCCCTTCTGCAGTGCTTAGCACACCTATTCCACCAAACAAACAGCTGACTCCTTCTGGTGTCCTAATCTGCAAACAAAAAGCAAAAATGTGAGCCGCTGAAAAAAAACAAACCAAAAAAAAATAAAAAACACGCAAAAAAAAACCCCAAAAACAGAACCCCTCTGGTATTAATACTCTAAGTGGGAAATAAAGACTTCTGAAGTTTGGATGAAGTTCGGCCCAGGAAGTATGCCGCGTCAGTGGCTTATTAATTTAGCTCCTTGAAACGTGTTGAAAATATCAGGTTTTCCAGTGGAATGCAAATCAGACAGAGGATGCTTACGGTATTGTTCAACAGTCGTGAGGATGACTGAGAATGTGCGACAGTGACATTCAGGGCTGTGGACAAGTCTACATATATCAGCCTCAACAAATGAGCACTACCCCGAATTTTGGCACAAGAGCTAGATCGTGCCCCGTGCTGGCTACAGAACACTGAAGTTCATCAGATGGTTCTGCGTGCCACAACAGTACCTGTCTTGAATGAGCATTTAGTTTAGAAGCAACAAAACCACAAAGTAGGGTGGTAAGGAGAAATGAAAAGTTAGCAAATTTATGTTAAAAAAAAAAAAAGGAGGGAGATTGCAGTCTTTTATCAGAGGCCAAATATACTGTTGTTACAGCTGTTGGCGAAGGGGGGAGGGTGAGAACTGCTCTGAGGTGGAAAACATCCTAAATGATCCCATGAAATCTTAATTACTAGGTTCATATCAGAAAATCTTATCTCCTTTTTTATCTTGTCTCGCAAGGTTCTTGTTCCCCCCAGTTCACGGTGTCTCATCAACAGATTCCAGGGTAATCTCAATCCAGCAAATTACAATTAAACAGCAATACTTAACAATTAACATAATACCTCTAACCCAGATCAAAGATAACATTAGTGTTCCAAAATGCCAATATGGGAGGAGTTTTTGTTCTCAGGAAGCAGCTGATACTAAAATATGTATTGCTCACTGAAAAATCCCACTTGAAAGTAGACTTTAAAAATCCATATGCATAACCCTTTTTGCAGAATCTTCTCTAATTCCTTGCACGATCATCAAAGAATCAGGTGCTAAGTCCCAGCTATTGCTGTATTTTATTATTGGTAATGGCATTTTCTGAATATACTTCAAATCCCATCTTTATCTTACTGGTACCTTGTAAACCAGAAAATATTTTTAATTAAAATATATTCTCTTTAATGAACATATGGATAATAGTGTGAATCTGAATCAAATTAGAAAGTCAACTCTGAACGAGTCATACATGTTTCCTATAATGCTCAACCACTCTCATGTGGCATAATTTTGGATTTCTGGTAAAAATCTACGTCGTATATTTAATCCACAGTTCTCTCTTCTCTCCCCATCAGCATGTGAACTTGCATTTATATAACACACACACAAGCCAACCCCAGCTTTGCTGTTCACTGCCTATGAGGCATGGGCAGCATGTAACACCTTTGAACATGACCTGTAAAATGGGTATAACCCGCCCCCCAGCAGATCTATCGCTAAGGTTAGAGACAGGTAAATAAAGTGCGTTGGTACACAGTAGGTATTCCATTAATGACTCACGTTTTCATCATTTGAGGGAAAGGGAGAAAACAGTAATTACGACGCCTTCCGGAAGTGGTCACGCTGCCCCCTATGATAGTTTCTTCATCTATAAAACGAGGTCTGTCCAGATGGTCTCTAAAGCCCCTTTCAACTTGAGCGGTGAAAGCCCCTAGACCCTCCCCCCCCCCTTTCAGTTTAACTGGACACTGACATTTTTCCAGCTATCTTAACTCGGGAGGACCTAATGAACAAAAATGGTGAATTCACCAAACTGATGAGTTTCCACTCAGGATAACTTTTCTCATTTCCAACAAGGTTACTTACTGAATGTGGGTGGATGGGGGGAATAAGATTTCATTTTAATTTGTTTCTTGATGTCTTATTCTAACATCACAAATCGAGTAATTTTAAAGCTGCATTTATAGATTTTTTCCACCTGCAATTTCTCTTTTCTAAGACGTGATTTCTTAGATTCTTCTGTTTAAAAATTCAAAAGCATCTAAAACCCCTAAACGCATATGTGATCATTGAAAAGGTTAAACAAAGGAAAACCCTCATCCCCACACCCATCCCAAACCGACTGCCCAAGCTTAAAATAGAATTTTTGAAATCAGTTCCTACTCTACCTTCATTATGCTTTGTTGCAATCGATATTCTACAGTAGCATAAAGACAACAAAACGTCAGTAGTTAAGATTATTTAAAAGGTCTATTTCCATTTACAGTTTCGATACTGAAGGCTTAAAACGCCAAGACTTTGAAGCATATGTCCCAACAATTCAGAGCCACTGCAGAGCCTTAAATGATCTGGGCTCTTTAAACACTGGATGGCTCGTGGGGCCATCAAGCGTAATAATTCATCTCAAAAGCTATTTGTTCATCTGCCTTGAGGACTCAAACATATTACATCTTGCAAACTTATGTAATATATTCTTGTGGGAGAATGCCATTGAAAATATGTCCTACTGCTTTAGAAAATCAACACCAGAAAAGCCCCTATGCTTTATTTAGGTCCCTTTTAGGAACAGGCCAATATTTAGCCGCCTGCAATTTAGTCCAAATGGCAATATACCATATGTGACAACCAGTCCCGAAAACAATAAATCTGTACAGCTATCTTCTCAACCGCATGCATATGGCAATAAGACACAGTGCTAGGTGGGCTTCAAGCATTTTCAGCTTGTCACACGCCCTCCCACACACCTCTGTTCCCCAAAGACAGTCTCCGATGTGAGTTAATTACAAACTATTTTGGAAAACATGCTACAGTACTCTTAGGGCTAAGAGGATATAATAGTTATCTTGGAAACAAATTATTTACAAATCCTCTATTTTTATTTTTTTTTAAAAGTTCAATTAAGCAAGAGTTGGCAAGCGCTGAAAACAATGGGGGTCTGATACCAAAGGATATCATTGGGAAACAACTAGCATCTGGAAGAGAAGTGGGGGTAGTAAGTTATACCAGGGTTTGCATAGGAGACTCCATGGCTGAGATACAAAGGCTCTATTCAGAGCAAACAGTTTGAAAAAGCCACATTCATCCACCAAATGAAAAAGACGAATTAAACTTTCATAATTCATAATTTAACTGACAAGAGACAGCATCTTTCGGAGACCATTAACACATTAAATTCACAGAGCATTCATTAGATGGAGATCTTCTGGTCACCTAAGTAGCAGGTGACTGAAAACTCAATCATGATCAAGCCACTTCCTCCTCCGGAGAGCAGAAACCACAAAACTTTCAATAGCAGATGCACAAACAAGTATTATATATCCACGCACACGTATATTTTAAGGGGGACAGGACAGAGATCTTGTAAAACAAGTATCACGGGAATGTTACTAATCAAGATTAATTTCCCAGAGAAAATTGCCAAAAGGAAATTCAATATTTTAATTTACGTTATCTGATTGTCTTAGTTGGGACAATGAACCTGATCGTGTGTACAAGCAAGTTAACATTCTTCATATCGACTGGAAGGACAATTCGCACTTAACAGATTCTATCAGCCAGCCACCCCCCACTTTTGTTTTTTTAATCCTAGGGGCTCAAATAATTGGCCACCGTGGAACTTCTCAAAAATCTCTTCACTCATAACATTTAACATGCTAGCAAATGAATCTAGCACCGTAGGGGAAAGCGAGCTGCCAGAGAAATGGATCAAAAAGCTGTGAATGGTCTAAAAACTGCAAAGGGTACATAAGGTGCCAGAAAGAATATGGATGTGAAGTCGTAGAGCGGGTAGAATAGGAAACATTTTGTATGTACTCTCAGCAAGGATAACCGTCGTTTTTTCACTAGATTACTTGTAGCCTAGATTCACTGGCAGAATTCTTGCCCGATAAGAGACAATTTTGTACATTCCAAGTCTAAAATGGACACAGACCTTTCAGACCCGCTTCTGGCAATCCTTTTAGGTTTCTTTTTCGTAACACGCCTGAAATACAAGTGGATGCTATTGACTCGATAGCGCCCGAGCTGATAGAAGAAACTTTCCTATCGAGACTAACGAGCCAGAGAAAAATTAGATATACTTTCCTTTGCTCAGAAATCCCAGCTCCGTACTTCTCCCAAAAAACTCTCCACCCTAGTTTGGCGACGTGTAAAACAACCAGAACCACATTAATTATTAAATTATAGACTGCACATCAGACGAACCACCATGATTACGTAAAAATTACCTCTAATTTCTGCAATAGAGTACACCGGGCTATTTTAACGCTTTATAATTACCCCCCCTCTCCCCCCTCCCCCCGTTTTTTTTTTTTTTCCTCTTCTCTCCTCTCCTTCCACTTCTCCCACCGCCGGCGAAGAGTCTTCGCAAATGTAAGTCAGAGGAGCGGGTAATATGGTAAGAAGGGATCTTTAAATGGGCCACGAGAGCTCCACCAGACCCGCATTTCAAATGACACGAGCGTGCACGCGCGCACCCCGCCCCGGGACGCCGCGCCCCGCCGACCGGACCCCACGCCCGGACCCCCGGACTCCGCGTCGGGCTCGCCGGTCCCCACCTGGTCCCCCGCTCGCCGGCCGCCGCCTGAAACCCACGCCCCGACCCCGGTCCGGGTCCCGGTCCCCGCCCCGACCCCGCTCCCCGCACCGCCCGGCGCGGCACGTCCGGACACTCGCCCCGCTCCCCGCGTCCAGCGCCGGCTCACAAGCCCGGGGGAGGCGGCCGAGCCGCAGCCGCCGGCCGCTCTCGCCCTCCTCGGGGGCTCCGGGAGCGAGACCTGGCGGCAGCCGCCCGGCCGGGGGCGCGGGGAGAGCGGCCGCGCGTGCCCCCCGGGGCTGCACTCACATTCTGTCGGGAACTAGCAGGCGGCCCTCGACCATCATGTCCGGGAGGAAATCCAGCTTGAAGGCAGAAGTCATGTTCTCGGCGCGCGCTCTGCGCTCGGGCGGCGGGGGGCGGCTGTGCGCGCGTCCGAGCGGCCGCGGGCGGCGCGAGATGGGCAGGGACAGGTGCGCGCGGCCTCCCGGCGGCCGCCCGAGCCGGCACTTGTCACATTCTCTCCCCTCCCGCTCTCCGCCAATCCCCTCCGAAATCCAGCGCCCCGGCGACGGTCTGCGGAGCGCCAGGTGCGGCGAGCGGAGGCGGAGCTCCGCGCCCGCCGCGCCGCCGCTTAACCCCTGCGGGCCCGCCCGCCCGGCCCCCGGAGGGAGGGACCCGCCCGAGGCCCGCGGCTGGGGAAGCTGAGCTCACCAGCTTTTAAAAATAGCCAGACTTTCCTGGGGTCCCCAGCCTCCAGCAAGGCAAACTAGTTCACCACGCAGCCTCGGTCCAGTTCCGCTCAGTTCCCCCATTTGCACGGCGCCTGGCACGAGGCCCGAATAACCGCTGTGGTAGATCAGTGCCACTGTGTCGCCAAAGCCTAGTTCCCATGACGGTCCAAACCCAAGTCCCCAGCCGAAGCCGGGAGAAAGGGCACCCTCAGGAGTGCTTGCTGAAACGCACCTCGGTGCGATCTGCTAGCCAGTGTATGAACTCCCAACAATAACTGATCTAGCATTCGTGGGTTGGCCAAAGTAACTATCAGATAAACGGCCCAAGTGACATTTAGGGACTTATCTCAACGCTTTAAGGACAAAGAGGGCTCAATCTGCACACAATTACATTTCCTTTGTATCATCTTGGAAAAACGCACAAGTTCGGATAAGGGACTGAAAAATGTGAATCACAGTAATCACGTTTTCTTTTAAAAAGGAAACACATTTGTCCTTTTCTAGTATTTAAGGATGAAAAACCAACGGACTTTATTGAAAGACTGTGAGAGCTGTAATGTAACGGCCATGAGGCCTAAACATCCATTTAAGATGTGTGACTTGACTAATAGGAATGGTGAAAAATGGCGAAAATCTCAAAGGAATAAAGCAGGGAGTTGAATTTTCCCTAGCGATTTGCAACAATTCTTGAAAGGTAAGTATACGGTGACGTTCTAATTCGCTGTTGTCATTGTTTTGTTTGGTTATTTACATGAAAGCAAACTTTTCACAAGGTCACAGGATGCAAGGATGTAAAACTTCTCATATTTCATGTGCTAAAGCAACATCATAAACTGCATACCAGAATTACAGTTTGCCTCTTATGGTAATCGCTCTCATTTTGTAAGGACATAGCACACGCCTGGGGATACAGTCACGGTAGCCAGAGGGTTAAACAACTAAGTCACGTGTAGTTAAATACACCAGGTATAAGCCTGATGTATCAGGCACCATTATTCAGAGAAACGATCTTTTCTCACAACTTCTTGTGCGATCATGAGACCTGACCATCTTTTGAGATTATGAATGAAAACAAATATTTATATACCAATTTTAAATCCACCTATCAATTTTAAATCCAGGCTTGATGGATGGCTTGAGTAATATGAAGTAACAGGCCCGGAGTATTCAATTAAGTCCATACATACTTAATGGACTTGATTTCCTCCTTCAGCTGAACAGTATATCTGGCTTTGACCAAGGCACTTCTAATTCCAAGACAGATGCAGGGCTAGGACTAACCTTCATTTTAAAATATTGCCTTTCTGAGGAATGAGGTCTAAGTTCACAAGGAATTGAAAAACAGAAATTGAAAAACAGATGCAATGAAATGAGTTCTTAGACCCAAAATGCCCAAACTTTTCCTGATAGTATCGAGTGCAGCTTACTCCCTCTCCTCGCTACTATTGGCTGCCTTTGAAATGATAAGAATTTTGTTGGTCTTTCAATAACCTTAATAAAGTAATTAACTGGATAAATGAGACCAACCTGGTCAGTTCTTGGTTTTCGTACATTATTTATATAAATCCCAAATGTATATAATGAGCCGACTGTATAACAAACTCATTTTAAGAATGAGCATAGCCGGCCTCCAGAACAGAAGCAAAACACAGCCGCGTTCATCAAAAAGAAAAATATTTTCCAATCAGCTGTGGAATAAAGCTCCATACGTATCTCCATTCTATAAGGTAGAAGACGCTTCATTAACATGTACACTTCTGAAATATTTATTTTCTCTTTAATTGCATGTGAATTGGTTGGGAGAAGCTGTAGGGAAGCCCTCTTACTGACTTAAGCCTTCTCAGCAGTTTGTTAAATTCTAGTCTCAAATCCCTTGAGGCAATAGTGGATTCAAAGCAGCTTTTAATCACACTATAAGGAGGGTGAAGTAGTATGTAAGTAGGTCATAGAGAAAGAATTACAAGTGCATAGGTTATTGCCTTATTTAACAACTACGGTGTATGTACCAGAGTTTTCAAAGCACATTTGCTTCTGCCATTTAAAGTTAGAAGCAAAACCAGGGTCAAGTATAAAAAGAAAACCCACTCTTACATGGGATACCGTGATGATGTGAACCAAGGAACGCTTATGGAGTATAGCTGAGTTTAAATCGTTTGGCTGCCAAATACATAAATAATACAGTGATTGCACAGGCACTTGATGCAGGTGCCAAAGAGAAACAAAATACACACATACACCCTCCACAGGGTGTTGTTTCCATGATCATAGCACATACACAATAGTCCTTTTAAAAAATACAAATTTCAAAAGCTCTTGAGTCTAGAAACGAAAACAAAACAAAAACACCCAACCAAATACCACCTGATGAAAAGCGTAAATTTCCCGTTTCACTGCTTTGGCAGAAGGAAAAAACAAAATCTAAAAACAACTCAATGGGGCCCCTTTTTTAATTTTCATGCAGTAATGAGCCATCAGGTATCATGTTTTGGCAGTTGGTGTTATTTGGCAGACAGCTCCGCTGGGCCGCTGTTCACTCGGGTTCAATGGAGCTATTTTATAGCCAAGGATCTTATCAACAGCAGTGAAAAGGGATGAGGCCATCAGCGGGCCCCTCTCGTGGACATGACCTGGTTGGTGACACCACTGTGTGCTGACATCACTGGGGACGGGTCTGTTGGGAACAATGAAGATTCCTCATAGTTTTAGCTTCATTGTAGAAAAACCTTAAGCTCTTTCCTAGGCCCATCCCCCTACCTTCTCTAATTGTCTATTTTTTTTTTTTTTAATCAACTTGCTATTCATTTCCCAAACAAAAGGCAATTCAAGAATTGGAAGCACTTCAAGGGAAAGTTTCTGAATGACCTCATTTTATATGAGGCCTTCCAAGGCAATCGGGTGCTCTGTGCTGTTTCAGCAAGCTGCTTCCCCCCACCCCCATGCCTCCTCTCAAACTGAGTTTTCTCCAATGGTCATTGTTTGCGCACTGAATTATCACTGGCATTAAAAAAAAAAAAATCTCAATAGAAAAAGCATGCTAATAAATGCATTTGTACATAGAGTACACACTGCAGGGAAAAATACTATCCCAGTCACCCCACTCAATCAACAAACCAGAATACAGTCCCTTGATCGTAAAGCTTTCAACATTTTTGCAGAAAGTTTATACCGTAAGTTAGAGACTGGTGCTTGCTATATGGTGATTCGTGTTTATAAGCAATTTTCCCCCTACAGATAACCTTGTATATTTCATGATAAATTTCCATTTTTTAATTGTTCCTATACACAATGTCCTACATTGCAATCTGTTTAAAAGCAGAACACTATCAGCTATGTTATCATAGATATCATATCATCTTCACAAAAGCGTCTCCCCCTCCCCCCCGCCCCCCCACTTCTGGCTCATCATTACAAACTGGAATCCAAAACATCTTTGCCCTATCACATTTTCGAATTCAAATTTTATTAACATAGCTGTTTCGGTTAAAAAAAAAAAAAAGCCTAATGTGCTCAGGGCCATTTGGAGCAAGACATACAGGTCCTATAAGGGGATTTCCTATCGTTTCTAGCCAATAAATTTGATATCCACATGAATGTTATCTACCTGAGAGAATATCTGACTTTGTGGCCATGTGTTTGTTCTTGGCTTTCTCCAGTTTCATTAGTAACTTGCAAAAATAAACAATGGTGTTTTTTTATGTGCTTCAAAACACCCAAACAGATCCTTAAGCGATACACTGAAATACATCTTTTCTTCATCCCATAAAGGCATCCCTTAAAAAGACTTTTATCGCCAATTATAAATTTAAAATGATCACTTTAATATTCACACACGCCCCCCTCCCATTTTCCATTGAAAGCTTCTGGAATGGTGACTTTGTCATATCCCTAAAATGACTTAAGTAAAATTAAATGCCAATAAAGATGAAGTAGTTATTAGAGTCTTATTTTACATTTTTACGGGAATTTTAAGTAGTCACTCTCCCTTGAGAACAGCTGCTACTGGCTTTTTGCAATCTTGTGTTTTTCTGAATCTGTTTTTAATAGAGCAAAAATACATAATGGTGAATTTATCTTCCTTCTGAAGAGGCCCTCAAAATGAAGACGGTTCTTTGTATACATACCTTCGTGCTCCGAAATGAGATGCCCCTCTAGAGTTTCCAGAAGCTTCCATTCCAAGGGGATGAAATGCTAACACTGTGGGTCTGTCAGACCCAGAGCCCAACCAGCTCATCACTTCTCTCTCTAATTTGCCTTTCCCCTTGCCTTTCTCCATGATACCGCTGCTGCCTTCTTTTTGTTCCCCCCTCTTAGCTTTCTCTCTCAGATGGAAGCTAAACAATGCCAGAAGCTTCCCTCTACAGCTGCGTGTCTGAGGAGGCAGGTGACTACCCAAGTAAAGAGAGTTGTGGTTGGTTGCTTATCTGTGAGAGAAATCAAGTTTGCCTTGCCCTGACCAAAGCTGGTTTCTGAACTAGGAACAGCTGTCTCTGGAGTGAGCCATGAGATTCCTTTCCAGACATTACCATTGGGTGGGAGGGGGAGGATGCAAGACTGTGTCCCATGAAGTGAGTACATAGGAGATGAGCATGGGGAAGAACGGAGAAATCGGAGGCAGAGGAAAAAGGTCTAGCGTGGTGATTCGCACACGAAGGCACTCGGTTAAAACCTCTGAAGGAATGTTCCAGTGGCCTCTTGAAGATCCTGAGATGTGTCAGGCTACACGCGGTACCCTTATCTGGTACCAGTCTGGCAGCAGGGACAAAATTTATACCTATCAGAATGAGGCGTTTAATTCCCTGGCAATCTGCCCTCCGACACCCCCCCCCCCAACCCCCACAAAAGGTTTTCCCCAATTGGCCACAAGTTCTCATCTTACTGTCACGTGTTGTTCAATTAAAAAAGAGAAACTTCTGCTTGACAAAACTCAACAGCTGAGTAGCAACAGCTGGGTGGGTCCAGGAGTGGGGCGGACATGAGGTCCAGAGAGAGAGAGAAGCAACAGGTGGGGGTGAAGGAAAAGAAATGGGAGTTTCAAGCCTTGGGGTGGGGCTGTCTGAGACAGATCCTGGCAACCATCAAAACTTCAACTCAATTCGAGAGGCAATCTCAGAAGGCATGACAGCCCCATTTGCCCGAATGTTAACTCTCTCTCTCTCTCTTTTTTTTTTCTGAACAAATACCTCTTGAGGAAGAGTGAAGATTAAGAGCAAAAGCTTGGGTTTCTGTAAAGCAAAACACATGAATCCACTTTACCCACAATGATGACGGATGCCTTCAAAGAGCTTTGGTTACCAGGATCAGAAGCCACCTGATACGGGGCGTGCAGATCAGATTCTTGAAGGCAAATGCTACTTTCAAACTGAATGAAAAAGATTAGAAGATTTAAGAGCCCAACCTGTTTGATTGTGCATTTGATTCTGTCAATGACACCAGGGAACGTGTCATTTAATTTACTGATTCATCAGCTAGACCTTTGTCATATGCGTGGCCATCATTTCCTCATAGGGATGAAGGGCTGAAAACTCAAACTCTACCATGATCTTCCCATAAGAAGTGCAATGTGTTAACCTAATTGTTCCTACAGCAATTATATAACAAAGCTATTAAAATGACATGTAGGTTGAAAATACATTAAGGTTTTGAGTACAGGAAATTTATTTTTTCCCTATAATATGGTTCAAATCTCTAGCTATTTTTAGCTTATGATAGACGGTTTTGAAAATCCCCAATGACTTTTTATTGAAATTTGCTTTCGATGCTAATTCCCCTGAAGTCCATTAGGGCCAAAAAAAAAAAAAAAAATGTTTTTCTTCCCCTTATAAGAACTACCCAAAATCTTCGTGGAAAAGTGGCATAGCTATCTACCCACACTAAGTGGCATGTGTTCTATCTTATCTCCACTGCTGGATGTCAACTTTGACGGTACCCATAGCTCCGTCTCAATACTCTCTGGAGGCTACTAGCTATATTTGCCCTATTTCATAGGAATATGGCAAGGTCAGGGAGCAGGAGAGGTGGGAAAGACATTGGGTCCGAGGAAGAAAGGAGAGGAAGCTTAGGATTTTGTTTTGCTTCGTTTTAATAACAAAGATAACTCCAGGGTGTTATCTCCAGGGTGTCTAAGGACACCTGCTCTCTCCTCCTCAGTCACCTGCCCTTCCAGCCAGTTCAACTACCCTTCCTCTGCGTCGCACCACTGGTTCATTTCTCCCTGCTGTTCTCTCTCCTTTCATGACCCTCTTGAGTTTCTAGAAGGCTGAGACTACGTCTCATGTCGAGCACAATATATATTTGTGCCTTGACCGGTTATGATTACAATAGGACATCTTTTGGCCCCTCTTGTAGATAAAAAGTTACATTTCAATTTCATAACGCTTTAAAATTCTCTTTTCCCTGCCAATGTCTATTCCCATTGTACAGCTTAAAGCCTTAGAAAAGTGAGGCATGGGATGCTTTAGTTCAAAGACCTCATGAACTAAAAGGCAGATGAGTGAGGATATGAGGGAAGTTGTTAGAAGCCAGAAGCAAACACCACTGAGATTTTTCCTTTCTTGTTCGTTATTTTTCTGTTGTTACTGTACAACTTCCTCAGTAGTGAAACCATGGAGCATGTACAAACCAAAGGCCATGGCGGAAACGCAGCACCAGAGGAAGACATGACTTTCAAGTGTCAGACATTCAATAGTTATACTCTCCACTTGTCAGGGAAGGAGTCTGGTTGAGTCCTGAGTTTGAACCCTCCGCTGTGAGCTGTGTGTCTGTAGGCCTCTTCCTTTACCTCGGTCTGCCTCAGTTTTCCATCTTTAAAATGGTAATAACACAACTACCACTAAATGTCAGATGTCTGTGAGGATTAAATGATATCAAATAAAAGAAACCACCTAGCGTAGTCCCAGGTATGGGTTGCTAGTAAATTTTGGCTTTATTCCCCACTTCCAGTCATAATCCGCCCACCATCTTTGTTTAAACCTGGAACTGACAGGTGGAAAGGAAAAGAGAGGGCCGGTACTAATCCTATTGTTCTTGTAGCATCCAAGTGTCACAGACACTTCTAAGGCCAGCAGCCCAGGTCAGAGGCAAGGGGAAGGCTATAGCTCACGGAAAGCAGGCACTAGACATCCTGGGGCTTGGGGTAAGGTCTCCATCCCTTTTCTTCAGGTCAGTTTCCAAAGAGAAGGTCCAAATGAATCCTAATCACTACCGTCAGGAACTTAGGCCTCTCACCATCAACTCCGGGATGTTTCATGTTCAGAGCTGCTTCCTAAATCATCTCTGAATGAACAGGTAAGCCATTTTACAGAGCCCAAGAGAGAGCTGGGGTTCCAGACCAAGATGTGCAAGAAGCAAGACATTTACAGACCAGGACCTCGCAGGGCCTGCAGCCCTGGCGTGGCCGGGACGAACCGCTTTCCAGGAAGGTGAGTGGCACCCGATCCGTCTCTACTGTTCCAGTCAGTTCGCACACGGGCCAGAGGCCAGCAGTACCATCCATAAGCTCAACACAGGCTTTGTACCCTTTTTTACCGCTTGCAGCTGCAACCTTTCTCAAGCCAGGGATGAAAAAAGCCACGATGTTGTAGGTGTATCATTGTTATAACTTTAAACCCCAAGCTCTCCTTGACCAAGACAGCAAAGTTTGTAGAACTGAACGATTGTTCATTCAGAATTGAAAATTCAAGTTTTTCTTTTTCTCTGAGGGCATGCTGGCATGCTGGCAAGTTCTGCTTTCTAAACCCCAGTGATTCGTCACGATCCTAAGCAGCCAATCATGGGTGGGTCAACTTGGAATGGAACTGAAGGTGGTGGCTCGAGCTGCCCTGGTAATCGGTGTCACTCTGGGCTGGTGTCATCTTCTCCCCACAGACACCATTTCCCGTTAACCATGATGGGCTTGACATACAAGGGAATGTGCTGACATGAGTCACGGCCCGAAAGAAAAGCTGCAGAGACGATACCTGTGCACGATAATCCCTAATGACATTGCATGAAACATTCGGAGTGTGGGGACAAAGGGTATCTCATCCCAAATCAAGGTGAAAGAGCATATTTCTGAGTTGAGTGGAGGTTCACACACACACACACACACAGCCTTATGGATCTGTCTAGCTTCCACGTCATTCCCATCTCTGTAGATGGCTGCCACGTGACTGGAAAGGCGCTTCAGCTCCAGCTTTAGTTCTTAATGGGCAACCACATTAAAGCCTCACATATGCCTTCCTTCCTCTGACACCTTCTTCCCAATGTCAATTAACTAAAATGCCATGAATTTCAATCCTTTCCAAAACACTGCCTTGTCTTTCCTACAGAACGAGTCACCGTGAACCAAAAAAACCAAAAAACAAAAAATGAAAAACAGACAAACAAACACCTTCCAAAGCCCATAACCATTAGACAAAGCAATAGTTTTATGAAAGGGGAAGCCTGCCCCTCTCAACACCGTCTGCCAGGAATTACCAGTATGTAGAAATAAATTCAGTGAATGCTGCTAAAGATGAACCAAGGCACCATTGCAACTGATTGGACTGTATTTGCTCCTGCTGGAAGAAGTGCAGATAAACGCAGTGGAGCTGGGCGGGGGTGGGGGGGGGGGGCGCTGGGGTGGCTCAGTGGGTTAAACATCCGACTCTTGGTTTCGGCTCAGGTCATGATCTCGAGGTTTGTGAGATCAAGCCCTGCGTTGGGTTCTGTACGGACCCAGCTTGGGATTCTCTCTCTCTGCCCCTCCCCTGCTCACGTGAGCCCTGTCTCTCTCTCAAAATAAATAATAATAAATAAACATTTTAAAAATGCAACAGAGCTGGGGAGATGCCATTGAGCAAACTCCGCTCTGTCAATGACTTCACAGACATCTCTACAAGAAATGAAGTTGGATATGTCTCATTCCCCCACTACCGTCGTTCTACCAGTTCATGATATGGTTTTCACCTGTAAATTCTGACCCCTTACCTTCAGAGCCACCATTCCCACATAACCCTACTCCCTCTGCATTTTACCTGCTTTTCATCAACCTGGGTGTTTCCGGGGCTGTGCACAATGAACTTTCCATCAGCCACATTTTCACCTAATTAACCACCCTGATGACAATAATTAGTATTGAGTCGCTCTTGGAATGACTTCCTAGGTATTCAAGCACAATCTGCACTTGCTATAAAGTTCTACATATAAATATTAATCAAATGCCCTCCTTTGTTTTTCAGCCCCAAAGGGATATTTTGCAATCATACACACTCCTATTTTTAAAAAAAAAAAAAAAACACAGTGAGGTGTCGTTTTAACAAATAAAAAAGAGAATTAATACATTGAGGTTACAGATCTCAGTCTGTGGTCTGCTGAACACATCCATGCGAGTATTCCCAGGGCTCATGTGTGAAGGGAGTCTGGGTAGAATCTATTGAAAGAAGCCATTTTCCCAGTTTGAGTCTTTTGCTCTTCCTTTTCCTGCAAGTCTCAGCTTAGAATTAAAATTTACTTTGACGTGTGTTTAGGTCACTATGGAGGGGGCTCATCACACACGGAGGCTAATGGAAGGATACAGATTACATATCTTCTTACTGCTGGGGAATTAGATGCAGGCAAGTTTGTCAACTTCAGGCAAGCTCACACCGTCCCCAGCAGGCTAAAGGAAAAGACACCCATGTGCTGAATACTGGAATGAGGGTCTCTGAATTCTAAAAGCTGATGATGGGTCAAACCACAGGAGAAACAAAGTAAGAAAGGATTTCCCTTGTTCTTGTACCTAATTATGAACACCCAGGAATTAAAGTGAATGGATGACAGGTAAATAATTATAATATAGTCAAAAATTCAACATGGAGGTTTCCAAGTTATTTCTTTATTTCAGTGTGCCACTGACAAGCAGCTAGGGAGCACATAGGACTACTTTTCTCCCAAACCACAAAAAAATTGCTTTGCAGCCTTTGTTTGGAATAAAAATTTCCCATGAAAGCAGAATCTAGGTGTGATGGTAACAGTGGGCTTCAGATATAAAGCTTCGCCAATTACCTTTTATGAGCTCATCCTAAAAGCAATTATTGGCGTGCCCGATGGAATGAGCAGTTCAGATCCCATTGGAAGTAAGAGAACATAATAAGTATGCATTTAAAATCCACTCTATTCACAATGGATAACTTTCAAAATATTATTATACTATACAGACCCTTTTGGGGTCCACCCAGGCTCTAAATATACTGTCAACAGAAAATTTATACTTGAGAAGGCAATTTATTTAGCCTGAAACATTAATCTTACTAGTTTTGAAGTAGATATTTCATGACATTTCAACTTAAGTTAAAAAAAATTAAAACGCATGTCCAAACTCTAAAAAACAGTTACCGTTCCATACTGTGTTTTTATAAGGAATGCATTTTCTTCCTTATTTACTGAGTGTCGTTAATTTGAACCACAATACAACCTAAAAGGAAAATTTGTAACTAAATATTTTTTTTTAATTTGCCCTTTAAAGTGATTTCCCTTCTTTCTGTGTTTAAAAATTAGGTCCTTAATCTTCCTTCGTAAATTTACTAATATTTTTCAATGTATTGCTCTGGCATGAACAAGTAATTAAACAAAACACTAACGTATTAGATAAGATATATTCTATGTAGAAACCAACATTAGTATGATGATTTTCAATGTAAATCAATGGCCACTGAATATTCTAGGACCAGTTCTCTTACATTACGCGTGAGAATAAAAATGGTTTCAATATTTGAGAAGTTTGAAACAGATTTTCCCGTTTTCTCTTTTTGAACTCTGTTTTCACCTTAGAAACCAATGCTTATGTTATAAAATGAAAGATTTTTGAAGACATGAGAAATGTTTGCCCTGCATAAAAATGCATCTTATGAGCACATAACCATATGTCAAAAATCAGTAGATTCCACAGAGATCTTTAACTTAACAACTTAAATAGGCTATGTAACAATAGTTTATAGGTTTGGTTAATGACCAAAATTCTAAGGGCAAAAGTTCTCACGTGTCCTTGAATTTCTAAACTCTTTATCTACCTGGATGTCAAAAGAGGAGGTAGAAGCTAGAAATGATAATTTCCTTAAACATTAGAAATATTCCCCTTAACTTCTTTTTTATGCTATGTTCCGTGAGTCCACCAAATAGACAAATTTAAAATCCCCCAGCATTAAACACTGTAGAGGCATGTCTGATAACAAGGTATTTGCCAGAATGATAATGGTATTACAAGCAGTCTCAATCAATACATTTCTTTCTGTAGTTAACAGAGAGGTAAGCAATAAATCTCTAACTTAATCCAACCAACATAGCTGCAAAATGCAAAAAGCTTTATGAATGGTAGATATTAATTTTTTTAAAAGCACAAAACCACAAACAAGCAGTTCTAAAAGCTCTTCATTCTGTAGAGTCTATACAAACAAGATTAAAGCAGATAAAAAGGGTGTTGAGAAAGAAAAAAAAAAAAAAAAAAAAGCCCCAGACATGCATTAAGCTAGTTTGACAGCTCCATTGTTCAACCGGTCCCATTGTCAGACCCAAAGATGTATTCAGTGCTACAATGTCTGCTAGCAAATAAACAAAAGACTACATTTTTCAAAGCAGGATGCCAATTCTATCATAATTCTTTCTCTGCTTCCCCAAAGGTCAGTGGTGGCTCCTCTCGGTATGTGATCGAACCCTAACACAGATGCAAGAAACAAATATTTGCTTTCAATACATAGGGACCCAGGACGCCATGCATGAACAGAGGTCTTTAAGCAGGTACACATTTTGGCAAACAGGATAAAGTGATCCAAACCTGGTAACACAGAAGGACTATTTAGGTAGGCTAAGTCCAGATTAGAGCGGTATTTGGAACGCAAGTCTAATATGGAGTCTCCTTAGCTCCTTTTTCGGTGATTATTCCATGCAGAGTGCATGATAATGAAAGAGGCTTAGACATTGCAAAGGAAAAGACAAACCAAGAGCCAGATTCAGAGCCTTTAAAATTATCCACTGGCCACTCACAAATAGCAGGGAACAAATACACGGTACGCTTTCAAAAGGCAACGGGTGCAAATATAACTCGCACAGGGCAATCCTTTTCCTTTCTCTTGCTGGCTCCCTTTCTCCCAGTCCTTGGTCTCGATTTCGTTTCTCTCTCTCTCTCTCTCTCTCTCTCTCTCTCTCTCGATTCTTTTTTCCCTAAGATAAGGAAGCTACTTGATGCCGAGCATGATTATTGTCTCAGCCAGCTCTAGAAACTAGAAAAGCACACATTAAAAACAAAGGACACAACAACATACCTTAAAAGCAGCTCTTCATTTCTCATAGTAACAGCGGATTTGGGACAGCGCATGCTTTCTACACTGATACACTGATAGTCTCAACAAAGCCAGTTCAGAAGTGCGCTCAAACATCAATGCCACAGTAGCTGTTCACTAATGCGCTCCCTCTCTCTCTCTCCCTCTCTCTCTCCCTCTCTCTCTTTCCCCACTCTCTTCTCTAGTCAAATTCTGAATGGTGGAGCAAAGGGGCTCCTGCAGATTCACTAAGTAGAAATAATCCTCTCTGACAAGTTATGTTGTCTAGGCATATTTTTACATTAATACACTGTGCTGCCTATAGGGGTCTTGCGTGCATTCACTCAAGCCTGCCTGGTGTTAATTCTCCTAATTACCATCTTAAAAAATTGGAAAGAAAAATAAGTGACTTGTTTACCTTTTTTTTAGACATATAATAGCAAAGCCAGTGTCACATTTTCTTTTTTCTATCCACTATCAGCACACATTGCAGACGACCACCAGAGGATTTGGATAGGTCAGTGTGTGCTAAAAAGCATTTTTTGCTTCTCTTTTCTGGGACACTGAACTCACAGTTGGATGCATCTATTCCTCTCCTCTTGTCCTCAGGAAGAGTGACAAGGTCAAGACCCTTAGCCCCACCCTGGGTCATGGATGCAGAAGACAGAGATTGGGGGACCTGGAGATATTTTAACTCTATGCACACCAGAGCTCTTGCAGACGACAGCATAATTCACCTGAAGCAGGGCATCTAAAGGAGGCAGGCAGTGCAAAGATTGTGTGGTCATGTTGAAGTCCTAGTTGATACTGGTGCATCATCCTCGAAAGACCAATTGGATGCTCTTTTCCAAAATAAGAAAAATCAGCTTCCCTACTTCATTATACTCAATGGACTCAGCATAGACAGCCAGCCGGGGAAATATGCATTATGCTTCTGTTTATTGGAATTAGAAGAATTCCGCACAGATTAGCCAAGTAAAGCAGCAGGTGAATCGCACAGAGAGAAGACAAGATGCTATGGACAAAACAATCAGTAGGCCAAAAGTGCAAACTAAGACATCGTTCCTGGGTGCTCACAGGAAGCCAAGAACGCTCTCTGCTTAGACGGTACAATACAGAACGCGGCCCAAAACAGAGCTGGATCACTCAATACTGAATTCCTCACCCCCAGGCTCAAAGTACGCCCCTGTCCTCCATTAACACGGCCAGGCACCTCAGGAAGAATCCGGAGTCACAACATCTATGGGAATAATAGTGAGGTGGGGAAACAATGGCGTGCTCCATTTCCCTCCCCTTTGAGGATCTGGAAAACCACCCAATATCTTGCTAGATCTGTGATCTCTTGGCCCACAGCCAGGGAAAAGGAGATGTTCTGTTAAGAGTTCCTCCACCTACTGCAAAATAATCTCTCTCAGTTTATCAACTGCACTGATGACAAGAAACAGCAGTGGCTGAAAGCAGTGACCCTTCCCATTTCTGAATGACAGTGAGACAACATGATGAATAACTCAGCAAAGATCAAACGATGAAATAATGCTTGTCCCTAAAATAATCACATTTCTACATTTCCTTCCTTCATTATAGCACATGGAAGTTATGGAATGAATATATAAAAATGAATTACTTTGCCAAAGAAAGTGATCACATAAAACCTATGATATTCTTTAGAAGCAAGACAAACATCATATGAACGAGTGTGGAACCAGAGAGACCTTGGAGAGAGAGAGAGAGTTAGTCATTCCCTAGTGATTTGTGGAGGTAGAAGGCACTTAACTTCTCCATGGCTCCCTTTGGCCCCTGCTCTTAAATGGGGGGCGGGCAACAAATGCTAATTTGTCTTAAAGCATCTGAAGATCCTATAATAAAACTGGGTGTGTTTTTTTGGTGAAAAGATGAATAAAAAGTGGAATGAGTGGCTGGACACTGGTGACAGTTTTGTCTATTAGAAAAAGGTGGGGCACCTGGGTGGCTCAGTTGCTTAAGCATCCAACTCTTGATTGCAGCTCAGGTCATAACATCATGGTTCATGAGTTTGAGCCCTGCACAGGCTCTGTGCTGAGGGCCTGGGGCCTGCTTGGGATTCTCTCTCTCTGCCCCTCCCTTGCTGCTCCCCTCTTTCTCAAAATAAATAAATAAACTTAAGGAAAAAAAAGGTAAAATTATGCTGCTCAGACACAAAACTCCTTTCTTTTAAAAAACTAAAAAAAATTAATTGGAGCATAATTGACATATAATATTAGTTTCAAATATACAACATAATGATTTGATATTTGTATATACTGCCAAAGGATCATTACAGTGAGTCTAACACCCATCACCATACATAGTTACAAAATTTTGGTAATGAGAACTTTTGAGACTTATTCTCTTAGCAACTTACAAACATGCAATATAGTATTATTAACTTCAGTCACCATGCTATACATTAGATCCACATGATTTGATTTGGTAACTGACAAGTTTGTACCTGTTGACTCCCTTTACCGATTTTGCCCGCCTTCTCCTCTGTTCTCTGCATTTATGAGTTCAGATTGTTTTGTTTTTGTTTTGTTTTGTTTTTAGATTCCATATAGAAGTGAAATCATATGGTACTTGTGTTTTTTTCTGACTTAACTACATTTAGCATAATGTCTTTAAGGTCCAACCCGGTTGTTCCAAATGGCAAAATGTTATTCTTTTAAATGCCTGTGTGTGTGTGTGTGTGTGTGTGTGTGCGCGCACGTGTGTGTGTATTTTCTTTATCCGTTCATCCATTGATGGACACTTAGGTTGTTTCCATATCTTGGATATTGTAAATAATGCTGCAATGAACATGGGGATTCATACATCTTTTTGAGTTAGTGTTTTCATTTTCTTTGGATAAATACCCAGAAGTGGAATTGCTGAATCATATGGTAGCTCTCTTTTTAATTTTTTGAGGAACCTCCATCATTTTTTCCTCAGTGGCTGCACTAATTTACATTCCCACCAACAGTGCACAAGGGATCCCTTTTCTCCACATCCTCTCCAATACCTATTAATTATTATCTTCCTGATAATAGCCAATCTGACAGGTATGAAGTGATATTCGTTATGGTTTTGATTTGCATTTCTCTGGTGAACTGTAATGTTGAGCATCTTTTCATGTACCTGCTGGCTTTCGGTACTTCTTCTTTGGAAAAATGTCTATTCAGATCCTTTACGTTTTTTTTGTTTCTTTTTAGAGAGAGAGAAAGCATGAGCAGGAGAGAGGGTCAGAGGAAGGGAGAAAGAATTTTAAGCAGGTTCCACACTCAGCGTGGAGCCCGATGTGGGGTTCGATCCCATGACCAAGGGATCACGAACTGAGCCGAAATCAAGAGTTGGACGTTCAACTGACTGAGCCAACAAGGCATCCACCTTTACCCATTTTTTAATCAGATTGGGTTTTTATTTTGCTATTGAGTGGTATGAATTCTTTTTGTATTTTGAATATTTGACCCCTTATTCAGTACTTTGCTTTTTCATTTTATTGATGGTTTCCTTTGCTGGACAGAAACTTTCTAGTTTGATGTAGTCTCACTTATTGACTTTTGCTTTTTTTGCCTTTGGTTTTGGTGTTAGATTTAAAAAAAAAAAAATCATCACCAAGACTGATGTCAAGGAACTTAACTGCCTATGTTTTCTTCTAGGAGTTTTATGGTTTCAGGTCTCACATTCACATCTTAATCCATTTTGAGTTAATTTTGGGGCATGGTATAAGATATGGGTCCAAATTCATTCTTTCGCATGTGGCTGTACAGTTTTCCAGCACCATTTTTTGAAAAGACTGTCTTTCCTCCTCTGTATATTCTTGGTTCTTTTGTCATCAATTAATTGACCATATATGTGTGGGTTTACTTCTGGGAACTCTATTCTGTTCCATTGATCTATGTGTCTGTTTTTAGGATAACACCATATTGTTTTGATTACTATAGCTTTGTAATATAGTTTGAAATCAGGAAGTGTGATGCCTCCAACTTTGGTCTTCTTTTTCAAAATTGCTATGATTATTTGGTGTCTTCTGTGGTTCCATATAAAGTTTAGGACAGTTTGTTCTATTTCTGTGAAAAATTCCATTGAACTTTTGATAGGGATTTCATTGAATCTGTAGATTGGGGTAGTAAGGACATTTTTATAATACTAATTCTTCGAATCCATGAGCATGGTATATCTTTCTGTTAATTTGTGTCTCCTTCAATTTTTCTCATCATTGTCTTACAGCTTCCAGTACACAATATTCATCTCCTTCATTAAATTTATTTCTTGGTAATTTATTCTTTTTGATGCAATTGTAAATGAAATTGTTTTCTTCATTTCTCTGATAGTTCATTATTAGTGTATAAAAACACAACAGATTCCTGCATATTGGTTTTGTATCCCACGATTTTACTGATTTATCCATTATGTAACAGAATTCTTGGCGGAGTCCCATGTTTTCTTTATATAATATCATGTCATCTGCAAATAGTGACAGTTCACTTCTTCCTTTCCAATTTGGATGCCTTTTATTTCTTTTTCTTGCCTAATTGCTCTAGCTAGGACTTCCCATACTATGTTGCTTGAAAGTGGGGAGAGTGGGCATCCTTGTCTTGTTCCTGATCTTACTGAAAAAGCTTTTAGCTTTTCACTGCTAAGTATGATGTTAGCTGTGGGCTTGTTATATGTGGTCTTTATCATGTTAAAGTACATTCCTTCTATACCCACTTTGTTGAATACTTGTACACAGTTTCTAATGGGGGTTAAATTATGAGGCAAGTACTAATATATGACAAGAATGCATTTGCTTATCCATAAATAGATTCTTGGCATTAGAAGCCAGTGCTGCAGTACATGGAGATATTCCTATAGGGAAATGAATTATGGATCCACAGTAGTAAGGAACGGAAGTGAATCAAACCATTAAATATTTTCTCCACTTCCTTTTTAGTCTAGGGACCTAAATAATGAGAAAGCGATGGAGGCAAGACTTTAATATTCGTCCAAACTCCACTACGATAACAGACTGAGGGGTTTCCACCTGCTTGTTGTATGTGCTGAAGTTGGGGTTATAAAGATGAGTGAATAGAAAGATGTGTTATTTCTAACATTTATATATTGTGCAGTAAGGCTTTGGCTGCAAGGCCATGGGGATTAATCTTTGTACTTCTTAATCCACCCAATAGAATAACTTTCCCAAAGCTAGTACTTAATATGTATTTGTTAAATAAAGGAATAAATTTATTTTTAACTATTGGAACTTTGGGGAAAGGACCGTTTCATCTTCAAAATTCTTTATGTAGTTTCCTTAACAAATATGTGGCAGAAACAAACCCACCTCACTTTTTATTTTAACTCATGCATTCAGTTGGCATGGCCAACAACACTCAGAATTCCTTACATGTTGCTATGTTTTAAATTACAGGACCTTTTTGGGGCACCTGGATGGCTCAGTCAGTTAAGCATCCAACTTCAGCTCAGGTCATGATCTCGTGGTCCATGAGTTTGAGCCCTGCGTCGGGCTCTGTGCTGACAGCTTAGAGCCTGGAGCCTGCTTCGGATTCTGTATCTCCCTCTCTCTGCCCCTCCCCCCTCCTCTCAAAAATAAATAAACGTTAAAAAAATTTAAATTACAGGACCTTTTCACATCTAGCAACTTATTCAATCCCCGTAACAATACTGTGGGGCAGGTGGAAATGGTACCATTACCTTCTCAGCTAAAAAAGTTCACATGCAGAAAGACTGAGCAGCATGCCCAGAAGGTGCAGTGATAACTGAGTGTGGGAATCCAGTCTAAACCAAACCCTGGACCCATATTCTTTCCACTGCTCTACAGTGTGATCCAGTGCTTCTGCTCTGCCCAGGGGTTCACAGCACCCCCAAGCAAGGCATGGCTTTGAAGGAGTGTTGAGTGCAACGAATCTTATTACACTTTTCTAATGCAATAGTAATAAACGTAGAGGACAGTAAATTAAAGGAAAATTGATTAAAAGATTATGTTTTGGCTACTAGTATTTACTAATTCCCTTCAAAACTCTATTTCCAATGAAGATTGAGTTGCAACTAGACAAACTAAGCACTTTGGGGGATTTTTATTTTTTGAGGTCATCTACAACAAGAGTTGATTTTTAGCAACCCTGATTACTACATTTGGTGTGTAGGGAAATTTTTTTCAAAAAGATTATAGCAGTAATTGGCCAAGGACAACAACAAAAACGTAGTTTATCTCATTGCCTTCTGTATTCCTCTGTTTTTAATTATATAAATTAAATGTTTAGCTAATAACGCAAACTTGCGGGGGCAGGGGGAGGGGAACGGAAAAATTCCTGCAATGTGGGAATACAGGAGGGAACTGAGAATCAGCCAGACTTCTTGACCTTTCTAGATTTGAGCTTCCTAAAAATGTTTTCAAAGGTAAATTCTATGTGCATTTATTTATGTTATAGGGAACTTCTAGAATTAAAAGCTGAATTTCTAAATGCAACATTAACAACTCGCAACTTCTTTCTTCTAAACCGTATCTTTGCACTTTGAAAGTTGCATGAAAATGTTAAGTAGAAAAGAGCGTTTCGATGGAAGTGTACAATATGAAGTTTGCTAGAGAGGAAGGGCCAGGCAGTACAGATTCTTTTTTTTTATTTTTTAATGGTTATTTCTTTATTTTGAGAAAGGGAGAATGAGAGAGAACGAGTGGGAAAGGGGCAGACAGAGACGTCCAAGCCGGCTCCATGCTGTCATCGAGGAGCCTGAGGTAGGACTTCATCCCATGAACCTCGAGATCATGACCTGAGCCGAAATCAAGAGTCAGACACTGAAATGACTGAGCCACCCAGACGCCCCAAGATTCCTTCTCTGATGAAGGATGAGACACTACCAAACTCTAGTCGGCCTCTTAGATTCCCATCCAAAAAGAATAATCTTGGAATTTGCAGGAGCCAAGGACATTAAATCTCTTTAGCTGTTAGTTTTAGATATTGTCTTAGTCCATTTGGGCTACTAAAACAAAAACATTACAGACTTAGGGATTTATAAATAACAGAATAAATAACAGAAATTTATTTCTCATAGTTCTGGAGGCTGGCAAGTCCAAGATCAAGGTGCCATCATGGTCACGTTCCAGTGAGGGCCCTCTTCCCGTTTCATAGCTGGCCCCTTCTTGCTGTGTCTTCACATGGTGAAAGGAGCAGAGGATCTCTGTGCGGTCTCTTTTATAAGAACCCTAAGCCCATGCCTGAACGCTCTACCCTCACGACCTCATCACTTTCCAAACACCCCAGCCCCTAATACCAACACATTAGGCTTTAGGATTTCAATATATGAATGTGGGTGGGGGACATAAACATTCAAACCATAGCAGACATGAAGAATTTCCAGATTTAAGCAAGAAAGTACATTGCTACGAAAGATGGAAAGATCACACAGAGAACGCATGAAGTAAATATGAAGCAATAACCGAGGTCTCCAAGAAATGGATTTCTAGCATACTCCGTGAATGACACATAGTATGTGCTCGACAAAGTTGGTACATCTGTGTGTGAATGGATAACTGTCTATCCAGAGCTGGTACCAAGCAGAAGACACAGAGTTTCTCTGATCAGCTTCACCAGCCTCAGAGGAAGGGTCTCTGTGGGCAAAAGGGAAGCAAAATAGTCAAGTCTGCGCACAGGGGCGACTAGAGACAGGAGACGGAATGAATGCACTATGGAGGAATCCTGTCCCCTCGGGCTCCAGGGCTCTCTCTTGCTTGAGGGGAAAACCCTCCAAAGCCAAAAGGACATAGGTATCACAAATCACTACCTGAAACACAAAACTGACAGTTGGTTTAAAGTAAAGCCTGGCAGAGCTGGTAAATGAAGGGTTTGACGGTAATCCGAGGATCTATGTAACACGAGTTCCTGTCACTGGAGCACTCAAACGTTACCTCCAAGTCAGACTTTAGAAACAGGAGGCCACTATCGCAGTAACAAGCCCAAGGCCCCTAAGTTCTAAAGAGGCATTCCTTCTACAAGCCGTGGGACTACTTACGCGTTTCAAACACGGAGATGTTTACCAGGATGAGTGGGGCATGGGGTGAGTAATAGCAAGAATAATCGTAAAGCCCCTTAAAATTATAAAGTGTGGTATTTATTAATAAGTAGATATAAATAATAAACCATAAATTACTTACAGCTCCAAGAAGCCACTTGAAAATATGCACTAGATAAGTTTAAGAGGTATTATAAAGAGTAATAATGACTTCTTATTATAAAGGAAAAGGGCTATGGAGACAGACACAGGAAAGTGGGTTTGGAGAACTAATTCTGTCTAGGTAGCAAAAGGTCCATGGAGGACAAGCTGAAGAAAGTAAAGGAATTCCCATGAAAAACACAGACTACCTACTTGATAAAATAACTAACTTTGGTTCATGAACTCTTATGACTTAGCAAACAACATGTTCACAATTGAGCAGTGGTTTTTGACCTAATGTTTTGTCAAGGACCACTCTCGGGCAGATGGGAAATCTTGAGAAGGCCACAGGTGACTAGATAAGTTAGCCATTAATTTTTGCACGGAAAATGGGCGAAGTTTATCATCGCTGTTTTTAAGACAGACCCACGCACACACACCTGCCTTTCTGCCTGTGCAAACTGCCACGTCAGACAGGTTCTGTAACTTGACTCTTGTCCACGAGTCCCCAATGGACATGTAGAATTTGGTGCACTTGGGGACCCCTGTTGCTTAAGTGGTTTTGATCCTAGGGAACTGTAACAAGTTAACAGCACATGTAGAATAAAGGTTGTGGGTGAAGCTGATGAGTCCTCACAGGAAGGTGATTCACACGACCCTATGACAGAGATGGAAGAGAAACCCAGATGGTCCGGGAAAGTGGTTCTGAAAACCTCACAACACATTCACAGCTCTTACAGAATCTGCAGGTGCTTTAAATGTTACATTTCTTTATATATAACTCTGAGATTCAATCATCTGCTTGTTTACGTGTTTATTATCTTTAAATCATCTGAACCTAGGGTGCATGAAAGCAGGAACTTACTCCCTTTTATATCCACTTCAGAACAACGTGTGGCATATGGTAGACACTTAATAAACATTTGTTCAATGGCTGGATTTCTCTGTGAGGCACATTCTTCTTGTTAAGTGACCTAATCTCAGTGGCTTACAGCTATAGGACGCAATTTGTGAGATGCTTTCCAGGCTCAGCTGTGAGTACTCATTAGGTGAGAACCTCAGAGGGACACAAAGATTAGGAAGGTCTGTTCCTGACTTTAAGTACGTTATAGATTCACTGGGACGGGAAGATAATCTTGCTGTTTTAATACGTTTTTTTGAACTTTAAAGTACCATTTAGGGGCACCTGGGTGGCTCAGTAGGTTGAGCGTCCAACTCTTGATTTCCACTCAGGTCATGATTTCATGGTTCATGAGCTTGAGCCACGAGTCAGGCTCTGCCCTGACAGTGTGGAGCCTGCTTGGCTTTCTCTCCCTCTCTCTCTGCCCCTCCTTTGATCATGCTCGCTCTCTTCCTCAAAATAAATAAGCTTTTAATGTATGTGTGTGTGTATATATAAAATTACCATTTATATGGGTTCATAGAAAATAAAACGATGCCTCCTTATTTTCCATAATGCTGAAGTTGGGGAGTTAGTAAAGTCCAAGCAGGTAGGACTGGGCATTGAAGGTGAGATGCACAGACAAAATTTTCAGCATCGAGAGCAAAGCGAATTGCATTTTTTTTTTTTTTTGTGATGTCCTAGAAAAATCAAGTGTCCTTATGGATGAGGAATAGGAATCAGAGGCCGGTATCATTTTCATATCACTCAGTTTCAGGAGGAGATCTGTGCTGTGTATTTAACTCCGTAGTTAACTCTGCCACGGCTCCAGGAGCTGGCAAGTAAAGGCATCTGTGCCAGGGATGTCCTGCCTTACTTGCCTGTCACTCACTGGGGTCCCCGAGGTCTATAGCAACTTATCTTCTTATCACTTCCATCCTCTGTTTAGAAACAAAACAAAACACACATTTCCTTAAGTCAGTTCCTCAGGAGATGTGTCCTCACTTTTAAAAGTGCATTAATTTGATTTTGTTTGATGTGGTAGGGCTAGCTGTTAAACATTACTTTGACTTTCTATTCCTGATATAGATAGATGGATATAGATATATATATATATAGATATATATATATATATACACATATATGTGTATATCACATAGTATATATCATGTTACATATATTAATCATATTAATACTATATATAACATGTATATATATATTATGTACATTGATGTTATATACAACATGTATATATAATAGGTACATTAATGCCACATATATAACATGTATATATAATATGCACAATATATATGTACATTTATATATGTTTATATATGTGTGTATATCATATAGTATCTATTGTTACATATATTAATGATATTAATATTATGTATAACATGTATATATAATAATGTGTACATTAATGCTGTTCATCAGGTATCAGGTATCAGGCTCCCAACCTGATGGAAGTCAGGCTTTTTCTCTTCTTTATCCCACACTGTCCAGGCAGTAGCTATCTAGAAGACAGAAAGGGGGGTAAAAGATACTTTGGTGATGGAACTGTTACATGGACCACTGAATGGGTAGAAGAGAGAAAACACTAGAGTGGAAGATGATTCTGATGGCGCTAACATGATGGTTTGGCAAATGATATGCCAACTGAGCTGGAGCTAAAATGCACAGTGGGGTACACAGGAAAGGTGAGGGGTCCACAGGGAACACGCTGGGCCCGAGAGGCTGGTGGCAGCCCTCCCACGTGGAGGAAACAGGCAGAACTACCTCCGGGCGTGGATGACATCAGCCAGAAGGAGCACTGTGGGCACAAAACGAGAAGTGAAGCGAGACCAGAACCCCAGGACAAATCAGAAATGGAGGAGGCACAGAAAGATACCCAGAGAAAGAGAAGGGCAGATACATCACTAAGGGGCTTAGACTCCAGTGGAGAGAGAAAAAATCTGCCCATGAAGTTTGCGGTGACTTTGTTGGCCAGGCGAGCATGAATTATTTGTTTGGATGCTAAATGGAAAAGCAGGGCAGTACAAATATGAGGCAGGAACGTTCTGAAAGTTCCAGGAACCAGTTTCGAACCATGGTGGTAACTCTAGAGGGCAGCCTAGTTTGACAAGGAAGCAGGCTACCCCCGCACCTGCAGATGCTGAAAAGGGAGAGGGGGCTGGGCTGCCTGAGAGTCGCAGGTGAAATTGCTGCTTGCTCCAGGCAGGCTCCAGCTGAACCGTCAGATGCTTGCCCTGACTCCTGAGACAGATCGAAAGGTGCCCGGCCATTCTTCACCGCCTCCTTTAATGCAGAACTTTAAAAACAAGGAGGCCAGGGGCCAGGGGGGGCTGCATCCAGCTCACAGAACAGGAGCCCCCGTGCGGAGCAAGTTCATACACTACCGACGGGCCAGCTGGACCCAGCAGTTCAAAAAGGCCCAGAGCAAAAAAAGTCTTTTTGAAGGTGTTTATGAACTTTGCCAGATAAGGATTTCCAAAACTACAAGGAACTGTAAAACTCTAGACGTGGATAACATTTCTGGGGCCAATTGCTTTAAACTTTTTAGCGAAGAATCATATACTTAGAAAAAAGTGCCCATAAGCGTTCAGCTCCCTGATATCCACAGAGTGAATGCAGCCATGCAATCAGCACCCAGGTCAATAAAACCTTTTTTTTCTTCTTAAACCAAAACTTGCTTTTAATTCCATAACCAAAAAAGAATTTGATGCATCTAAATATCTAGGAACTGGAATGCTTGTAAGTAAAAATTGCCTGAGAGACAGCAAGAGTGCGTTGAAGACTTTCTCAACAGCTCACCTACTTTTCACCACCTGCACGAGCCGAATTCAGGCTACCACTGTTCCTAAGGAGCCTCTCTGCCTCCAGTCTCACTGGCTCTGAACCCTGCTATCCATTTCAGCAGTGAGGTCTCTGCTACTGAAAAATGGTCACAGTTACCACCTGCTCAGCACCCGCTGAGGGTTCCCCCTTCCATCTCCGCTCTGAAACTGAAGCCCAAGCCACATGACATGACTCACAGGACCCACCCACATCTCCAGCCTCCTTTCACAGTCTTCTCGGCTGGTACCCTGGTGTCCTGTGCACCGGGAACATCTTTCAGGCCCTCACACACAGGGTCTCCCTCGCCTCTGCACTGGGGTTGGCTGTTTCCCACATGCACAAAACTCTCCAGTGATCCCACCCCCTCACCAGGTTTATTTCTGCGTATCCTTCAGGACTTGGCTTAAACATCAAGTGCTGAGCACAAAAATAGGCACTCAAAAATACTTGCTGGCTGGCTGGCTGGCTGGCTGAATACAGGAGTAAGTCAAGGACACCACCCCAGCAGCAAAGGAAACACAAAGATGTCATAATACGGTCCCAGCTTAAAAAGGAAACAAAACTATGATGTAATAAACCAACTACGCTTTTCGTAGCTGAGGGACTACAATGTTATTTACCTACAATCGAATTCAATAGAGGTTCTAGAGATGCCTGGGCGGCTCAGTAGGTGAAGCCGCCGGCCGATTCTTGATCTCAGGTCCTGAGTTCAAGCCCTGTGCTGGGCTCCACGCCCCAGCCTTTAAAAAAAAAAAAAAAAAAGTTTCTAGAAAGGCCCCTGCCCTCAGAGAGTGGATATTCCTGTTAGAAACACAGAACTTATCCAAAGGGACAAAGAACAAGAGTGTCTACTGCTGTGATGTTTTATGAGCCATAGGAGTTCCAAGGAAGGAGACACGGTAAGGCTTGGCTAGAGTAATGTGAGAGCCCTTCGTGGAGAATCTCAAAAGGTATGCCTGCTTTGGAGGAGGATGTGGAAGGAAAGTGTGAGGACACCCCCAGCAGGAGAGACCAGTCTGAGGACAGTTCACACGTGGGTGACAGTGAAAAGAAAGTCTGAGTAGAACAGCACAAGTCCTGGAGAATGTGGGGGAAGAAGAGAAATGAGGGAGAGCAAGGCCAGGCTGCGAATCTGGTGAATCGAGCAGTGGCATCTGTAGTCAACAAAATAAGCATTGGAGACTCAGTGTAATTTCTGGATCAGTGAGTGAGACCGCTCTCCGCAGATGCCAACGAGAAGGCGAAAAACAGCTTCGGCAGCTGGTAGCTGACAGGTAGGCCATGATGTTCCCAACTAAACACAAACAACTCTCGCAGAATATAAAAATAACCAGACTTTGAGACCATGTGCAACAGGAGAGAGACAAAGGCACTGCAAACACAAAAATAACGACACATCCCCTTCGACTCTAGCTCTGCTTTAGTTCTCCTGCTTTCTAGACAAAAGCTACCAGGATACCTGTATGAGTCTGCGGGAGCTGCTGTAACAAAAGAACACAGACTGGGAGGGGGGCTTAAGCAACAGATCTGGAAGCTGGAAGTCCAAGATCAAGGTGTTGGAAGGTTTGGTTTCTCCAGAAAACTCTCTCCTCAGCTTGTAGCTCTGTGTCCTCACATGGCCTCTCCTCTGTGCACATACATCCCTGGGGTCTCTTCCTCTCCTTAGAATGACACCAGTTCTATTGGATCTAACCCTTAGGATCTTGTTAACCTTCGTTACCTACTTAAAAGCCCTACCTTCAAATACAGGCACATTCTGACATTCTGGGGGTTAGGACTTCAGTATATGGATTTGGGGAGTGGAGAATGGTTCAGTCCATCACAATAGCCCGATACTTCTTAAAAACAGCTAATGGGAACTGACTCTCACATCTTTAAACTTCCTCAGCATGTGCACAAGCCCTGTTTTCTATAGTAAGCCTCTTCCAACTCTTTCCCTAAGATGCCCCGTCATACTCCTGGTGTGCATTCTCCTTTGCTGTAATAAGTTAAACCCAACTTTGACTATGATGTGTTCTTTTGGTGGCTTTGGCTATGCTGCTTCCCACACCAGGACTTCCATATTCTTGAGCCTACCTTTCTCATGCTTTGTACCTGCCTAAATGGACATTCCTCCTTCCTGGTTAACTCCCGCTCATCCTTAAAGATTTAGTTCAAATATCACCTTCACTGAAAGTACTTTCTAATTTACTCTGATAGTTGGATTAGGTTTCCCTTTGGTGGCCCTGTCATGTGTCCACTGGGCTATGCTGAACTACATTTCCCCAGTTTTCAATTTCCTTCCTCCTCCTCTTCCTTCTCCCTCTTCTCCTTCTTCTACTTTTAATGTTTCTGGTTAGGGTGAGCTACAGGAAGATTCTTGGGAGATGTGAAGGACAGAAGGGAAGAAACAGTCATTCTGTAGCTCGCACACATTATTGCTGATGTACTGACTTGCCTCCTTGGTGTGAAGCAGCAGCCAAGCCCACTCTGCCTTCCCCAGATCCTCCCTGGGCTTCTCTGACTTCCGGGCCAGGTGCGTGTTTACCTCTATCATCCAGGTCCCCAAGGCAGAGGCAACAAGAACAGACGCATGTCTCAGTCCATCCTTGAATGCAAACATTCAGTGTTTGGGGGTTCCAGTCTGTCCTTGATCTCCCCTACTCTACATCCATTTCCCCTTTTTGACTGTTTGGCTGTGAATGTCAAGTTCCATCATCAGATGCAGAAAAACCTTATAGACACTGCTTTCCCATGCTGTGTAGAGTTAAAGCCCTGTAACAACTATGTATGTATGTGTGTATCTATGTATGTATGTATCTCTCTCTCTCTGTATCTTCCATTCATCTATTCATCCATCTATACATCACCTATCTATCTATCCTACTGCCTTTGCTTTCCTGGTTCAACTGTGATTGACATGCCCCTCCTCTATGGTATTTCTCTGTACCTCCTCAAAATCTTGACTATACTTCTCTTGTACTGTGTATCATACCTGATTGTCATCATTTGTGTGGTAGATTCTTATCTTGCCAATTATTCATGCCCTTCCTCTACCATAGTGCCTATAATGCACTAGAGTGGGTGGAAGAGATTTCCCTACTCCATTGACACTGGGCTTAACAATGTAACTTGCTTCAGCTGTTAAAATGTTAGCAGGCATTATATTAAATGTGCTCGCGTGGCTTAGTTTGGGTCTTTACTCTGTGACCTGCCTGAGAAAAGCACACCCCGAAGAATCTACTGTCCCTTCCACCTGGGCCTCAGAATAAACACACATGAAGAAGATCTGAGCCCAACCCACAGTCTGGAGCCAAACACAGCTGACTTAAAGCTGAAAAGACAGCTCCCAACCTAGATCTGCCAAACTACAGTTGACCTGCAGATTCTTTAGTGTAAGAGTAAATGTGTATTGTTGCAATCCACTGTACTGTGTAATCATTTATAGGCAGCTTTATTGCAGCAATTGCCTAGTGAATTAGTTTCCTTTCCTGTGCCCCAATTAGAGTGTTGGCTCCTTGAGATTAGGGACCATGATGATAATTTCCTGATCTCTGATGCTAAGATGCCTGATACATGGTTGGTGCTCAATAAATGCCTGTTGCATACTCAAATAAATAAACAAATGACCAAATGATCAAAGGACCATAGTGGAGAGAGGTATGGACAGGGGCGTTAGGAAGTAGAAACTAATAGAGGTGTGTAAAATGGAAATGAGGGAGCTGAGTCTAGAAGCCAATGTAAGCATAATATGGTCCATGCACAATTATGTGATCAAAAGTTATCTGCCTTTTATTTTGAGATGATCAAAGGTTCAAAAGGCCACAGAGGTTCCATGTGACTTGAGTCATCTTCGAAGAGCTTTTTTTTTTTTTTCTGCTGTAAACTTTCATAAATCTTTGGGGTCAGCCCTCAATCAAAGCTGTGGTGCCCGTCTATAGCCACTTATATACTATTAGGGAAGTTGACAAAAGAAACAAAAAACCTGAACCTTTTCTAAAAACATCAAGAAAACAAAATTACCAGAAGGTAAAGCTTTCCTACTCTTCCTTCAGGTAACCTCGTCTCTGTGTAATGATATAATCTGATGTGGGCGGTTTATGGCCACCTTGACCCACGGATCATTTTTGTCATTGTTGAAAGGCCTGTGTGATGCCATATCTGAGGCTCTCAGCCTGGTTACCAGAGGGCTACACATCCTGCTCTCCCCAGGGCAGAGTTTGGGAGCTGAAAGCAGGTCTCTGCAACAGCAGGCCTCCCAACTGGGACTGTTGTCACATTCCCTTAGAGCATGTGTCATGGGCCTGTCATTAGAGTTGCTCCTTATGAGACACATCTTGAAGGATGCCAAATTCATTAGTGTCTACAGTTGAACTTTTCAAACCTTTTCCTTACATTAAACAACACACACACACACACACACAGAACAAAGAGAGTCTGCATTTTGCTTGATGTCAATCATAACTTGAGATTAAAGTTGCTGTTTTAAGCATTTGAAAGTTATACCCACCAAACTCATGCTTTCTCTGCCTAAGCTCTGAACTTCAAAAGGAATACTTCATTGGAAAACACACGCACACACACCACACCAAAACCACACGCACGCACACACACACACACATGCACACACACACCTCAAAAAGATGCTGTAAGTACCTGAATGCATTTTCTCCCATTTCTATAAATGTAGTCTTTTTGTCAGACTATCTGCGAAGCTGTTAAGAATTTACAAAGCTATGGGGAACACAAACTGCCCCCCATGATACCCAAACTGTGTTGACATACCTAGAAAAGTGTGCCAGTTGATGTGATTATAAGCACTCTACTGAATCCTGCTGCCAGGTTGTTTCAGGCTGAAACACAACCTGTTTTGCAACAATTACTTATCCTGAAATCTCTGGAAAATAATTTCCTTTTTAAGCCTATATTTAGCATCTTGCTATAAATGAAACTTATCAATATAATATACTGAATTCCCACTGTGCATATAATACTATACTATTCAAGCTTTACTATGAAAATGTTCTTAATTTAGATGTCATTAACTCAGATTTAGTGATAATTTGGACATACAAGGTGATTCTTTCAAAAATAACATTTACTATTTTTAATGATTATAAAAGCAATTCACGTTCACAGTGTTGCTCAGAGATACATATAAGTATAAAGGATAAAAATTATCGTCACCTAAATCTGACTAGAAAAAATAATTTGTTTATCTTTTGGTATATTTCCTGTCAGTCATTTTCAATTTTAGTCTTTCCACCCAAAATTGGGGTTGTATTGATCATACTAATTTTATTCCTGTTGTTTTCACAATATGAACAAGTAATGATTTTTAAAAACGTGGCCCAAGGATGCACGTTATTTCATTTTACTGATGTCACATAATTCAACTACTTCCCTAAGGCTAGATATTTATGGCGTTTCTCCGTTTTTACTTTCATTTATAACACTGAAATGAGAACTCTTTTTTTTTTTTTTAATTTAGAGAGCGTATACGTGGGTGGGGGGGGGGGGGGGGGCAGAGGAAGAGGGAAGAACAGAATCTGAAGCAGGCTCTGCGCTGTCCAGCGTGGAGCCCTACGTGGAGCTGGATTCCACAACCCTGGGATCATGACCTGAGCCAAAATCAGAGTCGGGCTCTCAATGGACTGAGTCACCTATGCACCCCTGAAATGAGAATTCTTAAATGTGAATGTTTGTGAGCATTTCTGATTTTCTTCTGAGAGAAGACAACTGTGTTAAGTCTTCACATCTATCACCAAATTGCTCTGTGAATTTGCAACAGGACAAGGGCACTCGGACTCGGCATTTTCTCAAAAACACTACTATTTAATCTTAAATTTGCAAACACGAAGAGGGAGATGCGTTATGTCACTGTTTTATTTAATATAAATATAAATATAAATATAAATATTTTATTTATTTGAAGATAAATATTTACCCTGATATTTATGGTCATTTGTCTTCTTTCATGATTGGTCAGTTCATGTGCCTTCGTCATAAACTGGTGATTTTTTTTAATTAAGTTGCACCGGTTCTACAAAATTTCTCTATTTTAATTCTTTTTTAAAAAGGATTGGGGTGCCTGGATAGCTAAGTTGGCTGAGTGTCTGACTCTTGATTTCGGCTCAGGGTCATGGTCCCAGGGTTGTGGGATCGAGCCCCACAGACGGCTTGGCAGACTGAGGGGGAGCCTGCTTAAGATTCTTTCCCTCTGCCCCTCTCCCCCATTCGTGCATGCACTCTCTCTCTTTCAAATTAAAAAAAAAAAGGGATTTGTAAATTTATAAACTTTCCCCAGATCATTATGTTACTTAATTTTTTTTTTCTGGTACCAAATTTTAGTATTTTAGACAGCTAAATATTCCATAACTTCCCTTAATTTTTTATAGCAAAGGTCTTGTCCATCCTAAAAGATTAATCTGAAACTTTGTGTTTTGTTGATTTTTATTCTTACTATCTGGTTCATCTAGAATTATTTTGGAAAGTAAGCTTCAACCTGAATTTTCTGTCTTTCACATACAGGTGGTTTTGCCGGTATTCCTGATCATGTGATCCATTCTTTTCCCAGCATTTTTAGGGTATGATGAGTATGTTGATGTATTAGAGTCAGTGCTACTGAATTTCTCTGTCATTTCTTTTGTTGGTACCTCATTGATTTAAGTAGTAAAACTTGGGAGCTGTGTTTTATATCATCTAGGATGGCAAGTACCCTAATTAGTACTCTTTCTGTACAAAAGGAACTTCAAGTTGAAGTTGAGAACATTGCCCATTCAAAAATTTTCTACTGAGATTTTGATTGGTATTTGAATAGAAAACTTAGATATATTTGGGGAAATTTAGCATCTTTATAATACTTGCTCTTTCCACCTAGGAATATGGATGAACCCTAAATTTACTAAAATCTTCATTTATTTTCTCTCTCAGGGAGCACTTAATGTTTTCTTCAAGTAGTTTACCTAACCATTACTACTGACTTTTAGTACAGCTGTGGATTTAAAACATTTTTTATTATACTATCCTTAAACTATTAGAGGTTTTCATGTTTATATTCATGTCATGTGCAAATGATAAATTTTTCATCTTTGTTTCTAATTAGCATATCCGTATTTCTGTTCCGTGTGTTATTCTCTGACCAGGGCTTCTAGAACATCATTTAATGAATGAAGATAATTTGCAATCTTGCTCATTTCTCATCCAATGATTGCTTTAAAACACCTATCTTTGGGGCGCCTGGGTGGCTCAGTCAGTTGAGCATCCAACTTTGGTTCAGGTCATGATCTCACGGTCTGTGGGTTCGAGCCCCGCGTCGGGCTCTGTGCTGACAGCTCAGAGCGTGGAGCCTGCTTCCGATCCTGTGTCTTCCTCTCTCTCTGCCCCTCCCCCACTCTCACTTTGTCTCACTCTGTCTCTCAAAAATAAATAAATGTAAAAAAAAAGTTTTTTTAAACACCTGTCTTTTATTAAGTTTTAAAAGTTCCTTTGCAGTCCTGGTTTTCTAAGAGTTTTTTCCCGCTTAGGAATTAGGGTTTAATTTTATTGTGTGTCTTTCAAGATCTTTTTTTTTTCTCATTTATCTGCAAAGGTGATGTATTATATATTAACAGATTTTCTAAAACAAAAACATCTTTTTATTCTTGGCACAAACCATAATTGGTTGTGGAGGATTATTCTTTTAAAGTATTCTACTTTTGAATTATGTCAGGGGCCAGAAGTCAAAGCACCATTGTAACCAGAGATCCCCAAAATATGTAATTGATTTTGAGCAAAATTTTAAAAAGTAAATGATGCAACTTGCTGTTTTAAAGTTTAGAGAAAACATTGAATTTGCCCTGTTGTGACATTATTTTTCATTTAACATACTTTATTCAACTAAGCAGTGTAAGTATGCCTTAGTTAATATTTACAAATATAGTTTACATTTGGGAAATTCTCCAATTTTAGGAAAGACTGTTTTGAATTAGCGAGGTTTTGGTGCATTACCAGGAATAAAAAACAAAATCTTCAAAGATGGGTTATCATTTTTCACTGCCGACTGACCAGATACGTTAAAGTTTCTAGCCACCTTGCTGCCTGGTTTTTGCAATCAAGTCTCGATTAACCTTGCCAATCTTAATTTCTTTAGTTAACACCATGAAGCCTGTTTCAAGTCGTAGAATCAAATTGAGATGGCGGGATTAAAATATTAAAGATCATCATTGCCAAGAAGTCTGTCCATGGCTAACCTTCAGAAAATCAGCGACTTTTTGCTTCTTCCCATAAACACAATTTATACACTTCTACAGCATTCTCTTGTCATTTTCATCAGTTACCCCTCGGATTTGTGCCTTCCTACTGCTGCCGAAAGTCCTCAAGGCAGGGGACCTTGTGTGGGTGCAGTGCCCCTCTTTAATAAGCTCAGATGTACCCATTATATATAGCATTAGGGATGCATGAGACTGCGTTCTGACTGCTAACTCATCACACACGTTCCAGCCAGTCTGGCCACATTGCAGTGCGGTAGGCTTGGAGCCATCAGCTGAATCACCCATCACAACTGTGCCCTGGTCATGTTAAGTGTGGTGTAAACTCCTTGAATTCGTTCATTCAATTTAATTTTTAAAAAATCATGTGCACGGGACCATACTACAGCATAAAGAAACACAGTCTGTTTATACAAGACCCCTTTCTCCTTCCTAGGTCAATTAAAATTTTAATTTCCACTAATCGGGTATCAGTATCTAAGTAATCTCAATATTTTTATAACTACTTAAAAATTGCCCATCATGCTTTTTCTACTTTAAAAACATTTTTTTAATGTTTATTTATTTTTGATAGAGAGAGAGAGGGAGAGACAGAGCATGAGCGGGGGAGGGGCAGAGAGAGGGGGAGACACAGAATCTAAAGCAGGCTCCAGGTTCCCAGCTGCCAACACAGAGCCCGGTGCGGGGCTCAAATTCACAAACTGCGAGATCATGACCTGAGCCGAAGTCGGATGCTCAACTGACTGAGCCACCCAGGGGCCCCATGCTTTTCCTACTTTTAAAGTGATACATTTTTCTCACCTAAAACCCCATAAAAATCATAAATTAAATAAGAGTAGGAAGATGCAGTAAAGCAGAGAAATCTTTACGAGATTAATCATACTCACATTAAACTTGACTATGTCCAGATTATAAAATATCTTTGTAAGATTTTAGAGGGTAAAAATACTCTATTGGTACTTTGACCTATCTCAGAGTCTAGTAAATTAGATGGAAATTAATCTTCTTAATTTTTTCATTTCCTTTTTCATAGTTTGAAATACAGCAAATATAGTCTTCATTTTTTTTAAGATTTACACTAAATAAATTCCTTTGTTATTACAGGTACAGGGAAATGAAGAAAAGTGGGGATTAATCAATGATCTTTGAAATTTTTAGAAGTTCCATCTGGGGCAAAAAAAAAATATATGAATAATAAAAACCCCCTCTCCAATGCTGTTATGCCTCTATATTTCGACCTCAATGTAGAAACTATGTTAACCAGAATTTCTAGATGGTAAGTCCACACATTTCCTCGGGCTGGGGGTGGGGGAGGGTGTTGGGGGATTCCAGATTGCCCAAACAAACACAGCCTGCATGCTTCCTCTATGGTTTGAGCAGATTGGGTCAATGCCCGTTGGCTGCCCAGGTACAGGGGCTCGCATCACTGGTGTGCCATCGTTCAGGCAGCACGGAGACCCGGCCTCATGACTACACATTCATGTCTTTGGAGAGGTGAAGGAAAGGAGAGGGACAGAGAGAATGGTGACTCTGGGCTTTCAGACTGGAAAGAAAGCTCCAACTATTTTCTATATTGTGATAATAGCCAGGAGTAAGGGTTAAAGGTGGCTGCTAATCCCAACTCTCACCCAAAACACTGTTTCTAGCATGAACCAAACTCCCACACACTGCATCAAAATCCTCACAAAAGGAAACTTGTAAAAGATGATTACCAAGCACATACATGAAGACAATGTATTCTTTGTGATCAGTTAAAGTACAAGAATAGTCTGTAGTGGGGTGTCTTACAAAGGCCCTTTCTTCTCAGTACTTTAGAAAAGGCAGATCTATCAAACTTAGGATAATGCATTGCCATGCTGATTTAATTGTCAATTACATATTACTTAAGTGTACTTTAATGATCTATATAAAGCCTTATATATATATTTTTTTACCGCTAATAGCTATTAATGGTTGTTAAAGAAAATGAAACCACTTTACTGAAATGTAATGTGGAGGTCTATTAAGAATAAGTTTTCAAAATGATAAAACACTATCACAAGAGTGTGAACCCCTGTACATTTTAATATTCCTGAGTAGGTCAATCTTCACTCCGCTGGAAGAACATTTCCTTCAAATTGCACACAATTACAGTTTAAACAGCTTCATATGTATTATATAGAGAATAAAGTTTACCTAATTCTCAGTCAAATCCTTCTTCAGAAGATGGGGAAGGAGTTGGGGCAACATATTATATTACATCTCTTTCCTAAATTTCCTGAGGTTTGTAGTGTCGGTTGTTAGAATAAACTTGGGTGAACACACTCACACACATTTTCCTTCATCTCTGCGTTTGTTCCTGTTTGCTTCCAAAATCATTCCAAGAATGAATGAGATCACACGGGAGAAGTGTTCTGTGCTCTTCGTGAGGGCAAACACTTGATCAATTCTAGGTACAGATGAGCCCCACTTAACACAAAATTTAACAGAAATATTTCTTAAAAGAAGGGTCATTCACATTCAAGTATTAAAATACTATTTTAAATATACTAGAGGGTCTTACTGATTAAGCAAACTTTGTGGTGAACCCCTTTAAGAGAGAAGAATTGTTTTGTAAGCGAATCACTCCCTAGTGTATCTGTAAGCCTGACTTGTCTGAACGAAGTGCCTTTAAAGGGGGACATGCTGTCCTGCTCTTAAGAACTACTGAACATACACTACTGAAAAACATACTGAAAACGTACCTTTCCTTATCCTTCAGGACACCCACTAGACAAGGAGCTATTAGGAATATGAAATTAAATATAATTAGAGTCAGAATAAAACAGCATCAGGCTTATGTCCACATAACGTAAAGTAATTTAGAGACTTTACAATTATCCCTTTAACGTACAAGTGTGAGACAGTTAAATAAGCCATATTAGTCAAAGCGAAATACCTCTTTCAGATTCTTATTTTATTTTATTTGGCTGCCTACATTGATCACATTAAGCAGCTATCAAAACTTTATTTCATTTTACATTTATGGACAGATGTCAAGTGTGCTGGAAAGAAGACGGGTTTTAAAGTGAGACAGAACTTAGAATACAATTCTGACTCAATAACCTGTGGTTCCTTGAGCAAGCTTCTTATCTGAGCTGATTCCCCCATCAGTAAAGCAGGGATGATGCATACCTTCCCCGCACTTTGCAAAGATAAAATAATTGAATAGGTGTCAAGGACCTGTCGGGTAATTGGCTCTTCAAAAGTGTTATTGTTCCTTATCGTGATCTTCCCAACTCTGAGGTCTTAAAGAAAATCAGCAAACTCACATAGATGAGGCCTCCAGACTGAGCACAGTAACTGAACTCAGAAGTTACATGCAAATTGAGAGCCTGGTTTTGAAATCATTGAGGGCACGATGCAAACCCTGCATTCAAAAATATGGATCTTCAATAGTACCTAGCAGGGCACTGGGTCTTTATAGACAATAAAAATTGCGGACTGAATTTCCTTGTGCGGTGGAAGGACCATGCTATATAGGCCAACCTAGTAAGCTGGTGGGTTAGGGAGGATGTGTCAACTCAGGTACAGGCTACTCACGAAGACCATGCCCCAAACACCCTTAGTTAATTTCACCGTGTGTATATAACGCTATGTGGGAAGGTGTGGTGGTATTTCAGTAAAAGTGTTAAAAGTACAACATTCAAATGGATCACTCATTTTATTTAATATTTTCATCATGTACAAGCCCGTGTGTCTGCATTTACCTTCTGAAAAGCTGGAGAAAACTAGTACCTCCATGAACCTGCTGGGCTAAGAAGCAGCCGTCAGGTTGGTGAAGGGTTAATAACCCCATTCATACAGCACAACTGCTGGGGCCAGGGACACGTCTTCAGCATATAATCCTGACAAGGTACTTTTTGACAATTTAATTGCATCAATACAGAAGCAGCATATTCCCATAAAATTTTCAACAAGAAAAAAGTTAGCGAAAGCTCTAGGAAGCCCTAAGAAGTGAAAGTAACTTCAAAAACAAAATCATTTTAGAAATGGAAGATTTGGGGTAGTCATGAACAAGAATGGGAAAACTGGAAAGTGCTTGATACGTTAATTAGCTTGAAAATAGCTGCGGGGAAAATGTAATACCCCAGTTGCCTGAATGAATATGCCTCAGGTCATAAAATGAATCTAGTCTGCAGACGGAACCAACTTCTTTCCTTTAGATCAAAGCTGCAAGTACAAGGTAATAAGAAGGTGTTAGATATACTTTCTTAACATCCTCTGATGCAATGAGGCCCTCTTTCCTGGATCTCACTGCTACTTGCTCTGGCCGCCCCTCCTTTCCTTTAGGGTTCTGGCCTGGGGGGGGGGGGGGGGGGGTAGGCTCTATCCTGACATTTCTTCAAGCGACCCAGATGTTGCTAGATTAACCTCAAGTCTGCTCCCAGTAAAGCCAGGGTCCTAAATTTCTGTAGCATGTAATGATTCATTTTGCAAGTTAGTTTGGAAGCTGGTTTTCTTTTCTTTTTAAATGTTTATTTTATTTATTTTGAGAGAGACAGAGAAGGGGAGAGAGAGAGAGAGTGCACAAGCAAGGGAGGGCAGAGAAAGGGGGGGGGAGAGAGGGAGAGAGGGAGGGAGGGGGGGGGGGGGAGGGAGAGAGAGAGAGAGAGAGAGACAGAGAGAGAGAATCCGAAGCAAGCTCCGTGCTGTCAGTGCAGAGCCCAAGGTGGAGCTCGATCCCCCATGAACTGGGAGATCATGACCTGAGTCAAGATCAAGAGTTGGACTCTTAAAGGACTGAGCCACCCAGGCACCCCTGGGAAGTTGGTTTTCTTTAGTCACTTGAGAAACAGAACATTAGGGGCATGCATCTGGAGGGTTCTGGGCCATCCGAAGACCTCCTACCCCTCTACCTATGATTTCTGTGTGATCCAGGTGCCCCCAAATTTGGAGGGTCAGGGTACCAGGAAGTAGAGGAGGTAGTCTATAAGGCAGTTAGGAGCAGAGGCTTAGAAACGTGACAGGCCAAGGTTTAAATCCTCAGTAACTGCATGGCTGCTCATTAGTCTCAGCTCTCTTATTCCTAAAATGAGAATAAGATAATTTTACCTGCTTAATAGAGTAGAGAGGATTAAATGAGGAAATGCACGAAAAGGTCTTGGCACAATGCCTACCACGTAGAAAGTGCACAAAAACATTAGCTATTCATATTATATCTATAATATCCCGGCAGGAAAAGGTGAGGGCAAAACGTAATAAAATCGGTGAGGCCCTAGAAAGGGGACTAGCCATGACCAGCACTGTTCAAAATGCGTCCTTCTTCTAAGAGTCTCAGTGAAAATAATGCACTGTGGACAACAGACTACTATGTCTATATTTTTGTTAGTTAGAAAGCAGGTATAGAGACTCAGTCTTTTAAAAATATAGATGTCAACCTGTAAGGTATTTATTAACTTGTGCAAATTACTGTGGGTGCAGATTCTGTAACCCTAGATATATCAGGCTATATGCATCCTTTTTCCAGCTATTACTTTTTAGTGCTCTCAAAATGCAGGAATGGGGTATTGCTAAGTGAGCGGTAAAAAGCCAATAAATGCTTTGACAGTTTAGCGGGCTCATTTCCCACTCAGCCTTTTGACAAATCACATCGTTCTAACGTTTGCATGGACTAAAGAGAAAAAGATCTTTGATTACAGGTATTTTATAGAAGTCTATATAATAAAGTGGAATCCAAATGAGAAGAAAGGACTGAAATAAGTGGGAAACATTCATTCATTTAACAATGAATGCTCATTTATTGAGCAGCTAATATATACCAGCTCTGGGAATTCAGTTGACATGTCATGATGGCATGAGGCCCCCATGTGCCACGAACCCATAGCCCTCATGTGCTAGTAGTTCAGGATTTTGTGAAAATGTTTGTTATAAAAACCTATGTGTAGATATGCACAAATTAATATGTGATCCCAGGGCAGGTAGTGAATAGTGAAATTAAAGTGATTTAAAAAGTAAAGGAAGGGCACCTGGGAAGCTCAGTCAGTTAAGCGTTCTACTTTGGCTCAGGTTATAATCTCAAGGTTCATGAGTTGGAGCCCTGTATTGGGCTCTCTGCTGTCAGTGTAAAGCCTGCTTTGGATCCTCTGTCTCCCTCTCTCTCTGCCCCTACCATGCTTGTGCATTTTCTCTCTCTTTCAAAAATAATAAACAACAATTAAAAAAAAGCAAAGGAGGGCAAAGGTGATGAGAGGGGGTAGGGTGAGTTAAGGGATATTTTATAGATGCTGATAAAGACGGCCTTTCTGCTCTTTGCCACATCTGTCGTGAGAGGGAAGACCATTCTCAGCAAACTGTCGACGTTCCAGAAAATGTCGATATCACTCTGAAGGGATGCACCGTTATTGCGAAGGGCCCCAGAGGAATCCTGCGGAGGTACTTCAATCACACGAATGGAGAATTCAGTCTCCTTGGAAAGAAGGGGCTCTGAGTTGACAAGTAGTGAAGAAACAGAAGGAACCGGCTATTGTTTGTTTGTAGTCATATATAGAACATGGTCAAGGGCGTCACACTGGGCTTCCATTACAAGATGAGGTCCATGTATGCTCACTTCCCCATCAACATTGTTACTCAGGAAAATGGTTCTCTTGTTGAAATCTGAAATTTCTTGGGTGAAAAACACATCCATAAGGTTCAGATAAGGCCAAGTGTTGCTTGTTTAAGCAAGCCCAGAAAGATGAATTAATTATTTTTTTTAATGTTTTTTATTTATTTTTGAGAGAGAGAGACAGAGCATGAGCAGGAGTGGGTGTTGCAGAGAGAATCCAAAGCAGGCTCCGGGCTCCAAGCTGTCAGCACAGAGCCTGATGTGGGGCTCGAACCCACGAACTGTGAGATCATGACCTGAGCTGAAGTCAGACACTTAACCCACTTAGCCACCCAGGTACCCCACAGATGAGTTAATTCTTAAAGGAAATGACATTGAACTTGTATCAAACTCAGCTGCTTGGATTCAGCAAGCCAAGTTAACACCAAGGCTATCAAAAAATTTGGGGGTGGTGTCTAGGTTTCTGAAAAAGGAACAGTTCAGCAGGCTGATGAATAAGATCTACGTTGTCCAGCTAAGGAAACAGCAAGATGCCAGATGACTTTTCAGACTTATTTGTCATGTTTTAAAGATAAAGTAAAAGCTGTATTGATTTGGGGGAAGAAAAAAAAAGGTCTTTCTGAGGGGGTGATATCAGACCAGACTTGAATAAGGGGTGTGTGTGTGTGTGTGTGTGTGTGTGTGAGAGAGAGAGAGAGAGAGAGAGAGGGAGAGAGAGAGAGAGAGAAGGAGAGCATATGAGCCATCAGGAAAGTATTCCAGTAAAGGAAAGAGCAAGTGCAGGCTCTGAGGCAGGACTCAGTGGTGTTTTTGAGGACCAACAAGGCGGCCCGCACAGCTGAGCAGATTTTCTGAGTACAGTGTGGTAAACGAGAGGGTTAGGCTGCAGAGAATGTGGGCTTTGTAGGACACAGCAAAAACAGAGATATACCAGAGCCTCAGATCCAACAAGGCCTTTGAAGATAATATTCTCTATAAAATAAGATGGATACCATCTTGGGAGGGAGGAGAGAAAAAGACACAGTTTCTTTTATTTATTTATTATTATTATTTTTTTTAATGTTTTATTTTATGTTTGAGACAGAGAGAGACACAGCATGAGCGGGGGAGGGTTAGAGAGAGAGGGAGACACAGAATCCAAAGCAGGCTCCAGGTTCTGAGCTGTCAGCACAGAGCCCGATGCGGGGCTTGAACTCACAGTGAGATCGTGACCTGAGCCGAAGTCGGAAGCTCAACCGACTGAGCCACCCAGGCGCCCCAACACAGCTTCTTTTAAATAAACAGGCCCATCTGTAAAGATAAAACTCTATGATTTGGGAAGACAAACCCTAATGCTCAACAAAATAGAGCACCAGCACAGCCATTGTAAAGGCTAGAAAATAAAACTGGACCAAGGCTTTTACATCATCTCATGTGTCTATTGTTGCCTGTGCATTTGGTGTCATAGCCATGAAATCATAGCTAAGGCTGATGTCACAAAGTGTCCCCCACCCCATATTTTCTTCTAGAAGTTTTACCATTTAAGTTAAGGTTGAATTACTGACTTTTGTGTGATGTGCAAGACATGGAAACCACAGAGTGAAAAAGCAACCTACGGAATGGGAGAAAATATTTGGAAATCATGTATCTGATAAAGAGCTAATTTCCAAAATACATTAACAACTCCTACAGCTCACCAGCAAAACAAGACGAAACAAACAAACCAAAACCAAACAAACCAAATAAAACCAAAACAACAACAACAACAACAAATCAACTAACAACTAGATTTAAAAATGGGCAACAACGTCAACAGGCATTTCTCCATAGATGACATACAGATGGCCAAGAGGTGCAGGAAAAGATGCTCAATGACACCAATCATCAGAGAGATGCAAATCAAAACCAAAATGCGATATCACCTCACACTTTTTAAGGTGGCTATTATTAAAAAAAAAGACAGGATGTAATGGTAAAGATGTGGAGAAACTGGAACCCTGTACACAACAGGCGAGAAGACAAAAAGGCACAGCTGCTACGGAAAATAGTAAGTGGTGTCCTCAAAAATGAAAAATAAAACTACCATAGGATACAGAAATCCCCCTTCTGTGTACATATTCCAAAAGAATTGAAATCAAGATGTTAAAAAGACATGTGCCCTCTCCTCACTTTCATAGCAGCAATATTCACAACAGCCAAGAAGTGGAAACAATGTAAGTGTCCACTGATCGATGAGGGAATAAAGAAAACGTGCACACACACACACACACACACACGCATACACACACTCACGGTGGAATATTATTCACCCTTAAAGGAAGAATCCTTCAATATTCAGCAATATGGATGAACTTTGAGGACATTATGCTAAGTGAAATAAGCCAGTCACAGGAGGACAAATACTGCTTACGAGTCGAGTCCCACTTACACGAGGTCTCTAAAATAGTCAAACACATAGAAGAGAGTAGAATGGTATTTGCCAGGGACCTGGGTGGGGGGAGGGGTGGGAGGAGGAAATGGCTAATTGCTAATTGAAGGGCATAAAGTTTAAGTTCTGCAAGATGAGTACTTCTAGAGCTTTGCTGTACTGTGCCTACAGTCCACAATACTGCACTGTACTCTTAAAAATCGGTCAAGTGTAATCTGTAATTGCTCCTCTGTTATTGTTCTCTGACATCTGAAGCTATTGCAATTTGTCTTTCTCTCTCTCCTTGCATTTTTCTCTTTTCTCTGTTGTTAGCAATTTATCACAGGAAAAAAAGTCAGATGTCTTTTAACTGAATTATGGGGCCTAGAGTCCTGGTTTGCCTAGTGTTACTTAACACTCACTACCTTCTTTATTACCTTGCACTTTGCCTCTACAAGCGCTATCAACATTCTCTCTAAAAACAATGCCCTTTGGCTTTCTTTTTTTCTTTTTTTCCCAATGTTTTATTTGTTTTTGAGACAGAGTATGTGAGTGGGGAAGGTGCGGGGCGGGAGTGTTGGGTGCGGGACAGAGGAGCTAAGGGAGGCTCCATGCTGACAGCAAAGAGACCGATGCGGAATTCGAACTCAGGAACCTCGAGATCACCACCTGAGCCAAAGTTGGATGTTCAACCAACTGAGCCACCCAAGACCTTCTTTGGGTTTCTTAAAACCACCATGATAACCAATATGTATATCTTTTTATCAAAAAGGGACTGGAGACATAGTAAAACATTTTGCAATTATAGAATTTTCCTCCTTCAGTGTATTACTGTTAAAAGTTCATTTCCTCCCACCCCCATTTCACAAGTTTTGCCAAACATGGCCCCCCGCTCTTACAAGCATCATAAAGTTTGACTTCCTCTTTAGCAGAAACACTCTGCAAATTGTAAAGTTATAATCCAATGGGATTTTTATTATAATTGTCACTATCATTACTGATTCTTTAAGCAATTCCCACAATGCTCTGCCATTATGCCTTCTTGGATTTACAATTTGAAGTTTGCTGATCAGTGACTTTCTGGACCTCATCTTAATCTGGACAGTTGGAAGGCACCTACCTGGAGTCGAGAGCATAGAAATGATACCACTCACTGTCTGCAAAATGAGGGTGTGCTGGAGGGACCCCAAATACACTCCATCTCAGTCTTTCTTCGCTCTCAAGCTTCCATGTTTCAATCACTTTTTCTCCCAGAAAATGCTGGCCAAACCTGGGGCCAGAGAGTGAACAGAAGAATCTCAAGAGAACTGACTGGACCTTGAAAGTTGGAATATAGTTTCCAGGGTTTTGGACTCAAGCAGCCTGGAATCTTAGAAATGGGCTAAGAGGTAGGCACCAGCTGATTCCTGTGAAGGACCCCAAACTGTCTGGTTACCGACTTCTCAAAAGGCATGAAATATGCTTACGTAAGATACTCCTTGCTCATGAATATTTTTGTTAATTTCCCTCATATACATCAGTAACACTGATATCGTTTGGACACTGGGATTTACAGCTGTCCCCTTCTGTTTTTGTAACTTGTTCTCCTTTGTCCATATTCAGTTTCCAGGCTCAGGGTAATAGCCCACAACATAATCAGTAGCTGTTGAGTCTGGCCAATTTCTTCCTGCCCCCTGCTTCCTAGACAATTGGTAGATACGGTTCTGGTATCCCATTCATAAGCTATGATGATATTCCAAATTGTTTTTATTGCAATCTTGGCATGTATGGCACAATTTTGAGTTCTAATTTGGTCAATTACTCTGGACGCTGGTCAACCTGTAGTTGCCATTCCCCTATGCCTTTATGTCTTGAAAATACACAAACCACATCAGAGACCTATGTGCTAGAAGGAATGCTTCTGGTCTTGCCTTCTTAATTTGCAACCAATCAAGGTCATCAATGAAGACTGAAACCAAAAATCTTGAGCTTTTTATTTTTTTTATTTTTATTTTTTTTAAATTTTTTTAATGTTTATTTATTTCTGAGGCAGAGAGAGACAGAGCATGAGTGGGGGAGGGTCAGAGAGAGAGGGAGACACAGAATCAGAAGCAGGCTCCAGGCTCTGAGCTGTCAGCACAGAGCCTGACGCGGGGCTTGAACTCACGGACCGTGAGATCATGACCTGAGCCGAATTCGGACGCTCAACTGACTGAGCCACCCAGGCGCCCCAATCTTGAGCTTTTTAAAAAAAGAAGCAAATCATGTCTGACTAACATTTAATTGTCCCCACCGCCCTCCCCCCAACCCCGGCCCTGACACTTAAATGATCAGAACAGCAAGAAGGCAGTGAAATGGTTAAGCTATCACAGAGATGGGTTTTGCCAAGCATTAGGCTAAAATTAGACATTCAGTTTCTGAATAACTGAACAATGGTATAAAACCAGTGTCTTGGTAAGTCTGGCAATGTTTGGAGCGCAGTTGTTTTATTTTGATTTTTGAATCATGTAATTTCAATATGAGTCAAGCGTGAGGATTTCACAGAAACATTTTTGTAAATCTATGATCACCTTCAGAAAAGAATCATCTGATGTCCTACCTTTCTCTGAAAGAAAAAAAAAACACCTTATACTTTGCTTAGTACATTCACTTCCATGTAATAGCAACATAGCTGCTAACATTTCTTGAGCATTCACTGCACCATGCACTGATTTTAACTCTCTGTAGGTAAGACATTTATTCCTCACAATAATCCTAGGAGATGGGGAGGACCGCTGACATTCCCATTTTGGGGAGGAAGAATCTGAGCCCTGACAAGTCAGACTTCGTGTTCACGGCCATACAGCTATGAGACGGTGGAGGCAGAATTTGAGCTGAATCCAATTCCAGGGCACACAGCAGTGAACTGCCAAGGAGACAATGATGAACCTGAATAAACCCAGTGAAGACAACGTACAGAATTCTTCCATTTCCCTTTTAAAAACTTGCAAAGTTTCCCCTCCTAATTTTGGAAGGGGATGACATTCAGAAAAATGCTTTCTTTCCATTTCTGTGCTTCAGAGTATCTAAATCGACTGACTCCTAATCTTTAAAATTTTTACATTTCACACCAGGAAAGACAGAGAAGGGAACATTTTATTCCCAAGTGACATTCTGGGTTTAACTATCCTTTGCAACAGTTTTGTTTTGAAAGATCTCTGTGGCTGCATATGAACCAGCCAGATGTCAACGATGAGTCTACCATGTACAATATTCCCCAGAGACTAAAAATACTCCTTGCTGATATAGTATCTGGAAATACCACACAAACGCTTCGGACCTGATGCATCACTAAGTGTCTGTACAAACGCCTCTGAAACAACAGATGTTCTGGGCTCCTGCTGTTCCCTTAGAATAACAAAATGACTTGTGGGGGAGCTGAAGTTCCCCCTCACTTTTCCACAACAGTTTCAGGAAGAACCAATGAGTTTTCATCCTCATTTCAACTTCCGAGAGGAGTGTTAGACACTGTGCAGGTCCCGGGATCCACCTGTGGCTACCGGCAGGTTTCTGCAGGTGTTTGCCCGTGGGAAGCTGTCAAGAGTTGGTCCAAATCAGGGCAATGCTCCTGACAGAAGAAAATTAAGCAGCGGGAACTTTTTAGGTGCCAGAACGTCTTTCCGGGACACAGATATGTAGGTGGAATCTGCACTCAAAAATAACTCAGGGACAGGAACAGCAGAAAAGGCTATGGCTGAGCAGTGCAGGTGGGAGAAGAGTCACCTGGGAAATGCGCGGTGAATGACGAGGACTGACATACATGATGGGGCCCAGAGAGGGACCCAGGGTTGCAAATGAGCAGTATTTTGATTTCCCTCAAGGGAAGATAGGGGAAACTTCTAAAATTCAGACCCTAAAAGGCAAGGGAAAATGACATTCTGTATAAATAGACATGCAACTATGGTTTGCATTGCAAGGTTCGCCGTAATGCCAACGGTCATCAGGTCCATCAGGTTCAACACTTGTACCCACAAGTGTTCTGCAATCTCCAGAGCCCTGTTAGGTGCTTGTGTCATTTGACCAATTAGGAACCTGGGACGAGAAAGTGGAACCAGGTCCTGAACCCAGAAAAGGGAACAGAAATAAAAGGGAACAAAGATAAAGGTGATTTCAAGTTCTACTCCCTGAAACTGATGACATGAGAAAAGATCAGGAAAATAGCTGAAAGTAAGAAGAATCATCAGCCTGACTTGACAAGACACGTTCATTTCACAAAGATAAATGCAGCTACAAACTGTGTCTGAGGCACAGGCTTGTGACGCTCGGAAGAAGTGCTAGATCTCAGTCAGAAGACACACGTTCTAGACTTGGCTCAGTAAATTACCAACTGTGTCACCTTGGGCGTGTCATTTACCATACCCAGCCCACTCTTCTTCATCTGCAAAACAACAGTAGAAAGATCTGCCTTCCGTTGTCTATGCAAAGGCATTTACGGTATTGCTTGCTATTTAGGAAGCATGCAAAAATGTCAGCTTAAAATGATAATCAGATTCCTCTCAGTCGATCACTTATAAATGTTTTTCAGGATGACAAATTCAAGTCTCAGAGCTCCATGAGTCAGATGTTGTTCCCATCCTACAAGTGAGGAAAACTGAACCTGGGTGGTCAGTTTGTGGACCTGGCATTAGAAATGAGGTCTTCCAATTTCTCATCCCTGCATCTTTTCACTGGGGGAAATACACCATTTAAATGACGTATCCTAAGTCACACATGCAGAAAAGAGGACAGTGTCAGCCTTATGCTACATGTTTTAGTAGCTGTGAACACTAAAAATGGCTGGCTTTCTTCTCCACCCTCTACCTACTGTTGATTACAAGTGACTGACACTCATTTTCCGGTAAATATCTGAATAGTGTTCTGACAATATGGGAAGATAGGTTTTTGAGAAGGAACACTGCAAAAATCACTATGTGCTTTCCTTTATGGTGAAAAAAAGAAGTTCAACTCTACACCATGAACTGAAAATTAATTTCAGTCTTGGTCCAGGAGAACTTGACGAAGAAGGACCCAATGTTTCTTTAAGATGGTCTATTTAATTTACTTACTGTAGTTGAGAGGTGGGACTAGGGAAAAGAGCAACACAGCAAGCATTTCTTCTCCTCTCACTCCTAGTAAATGGCTGCGTATAATCCCATAGCCATAGGGCATAGCTAAATGCACTAAGCTTCAGGTTTGCGATGCCTCGGCTGCTTAAAACCCTAAATTCAAATCCCAGAAGAGTCTGTATGGCTCCTTATCTCCTTGAGTTTGATCAATTACATTTCATAGATTTTTATTATGTGAGAGATTCAAATAAGGCTTTATAACTCAAATCCGGTTTATCTTATGGAGACTCTAAATACCTTGTACTTTTTATTTATCTAAATATTGAGTTTCAGGCTCACTGTCTCTTAACACCTTCCTAGCGCTTAGAGAGGAAATTGTGTGAAACCTTTTAATTAGGATGAGACTATCTGGGTGGAATCATGAGCTATTTAATTTATATATGCAATCTTCCAGTATTGGTAAGGGAGTGGGTGTAGGAGATCCAGCCCACGAAGCAGAGACAAATCCAACATAGCACATGACAGTAACTGCCATTTGCTGAATGGCTACCGTGTACTTGGCACTTCATGTGAATTCTCTCATTCAATCCTCATGGCCCCCCTATAAGGTAGATATTTTAACACCCAGTTTACAGAGAACGCCACATGTTCTGTCCAAAACCATATGAGCCGAAATAGGAGAACAGGATTTAAACCCAGGTGTATCTGATCACACGTCCGTGATATTCCATGTACATACACCGCCCTACAATCACTGCATATCTACGTAGAAAATAACAACAAAGTATGTGGAAGGCACCAAAAATGGAGTTGTAAAGTGAAAGCCCAAACCAGGAAGGCAGCAGGACCCAGGGACTCAAAAAGGAAACCTGGGTCAAACTGTCATCAATTTATATCAAGACTGTCTTGAAGGAGCTGGTGACCGATCTTCCCACTCATGCCATGCCTCACCCTCATGGTGAGTAGGCAGGCTTATGGGCATGGTCTCTAGAAGAGGCCGGCGTGGGTGGGTGCCAGGGCGTAATGCCCTTTAAAAATGTCACAGGCAAAGTTCTTACACTCTGTGGAATGCACACTCTGCCGACACGGCATGGTACAGAGAGCTGGGGCCCCAGAAGTCATACCCCATCTAGGAGTATGTTCTGTTGTCTTCTGCTCTGTCTAGTCCTGTCCCTAGGTTTCTGTATTCTTCGCTATTAAAAAAATTCATCATCCTCCATTCATAGTCTCCCATCACATGACCATCCTGTTGTGACAACCTTACAGGGCTGACTGAATCAGGAGTGAAGCCACAGGCAAAATCGATCGTGCCCCATGTTTTCTGGTGAGAGTGATCCAATGGGTGCCACTAGTTTCCTACCAGACAGTCAAGAACAGGAGCAGGTCAAAAATGAGGGGTGGGAGTGGCAATAATCCTATCAAGTTGCGACATGTTAGATCTGAATTGCCTGAGGATCATCCAGGGGAGACGGAGGGGAGAAAATTGGATATATGAGTCTCAAGTACATGGGAAGCTCGGAAGTGGAGATCTAGACTGGAAATCATTGATACCCAGGAGATCTGTCAAACCACAGAGGATGAACTCACCCAAGGTGGGAATATATGAAAGGAAGAGTAATGGGTCAAAGCAGAACACTGGGAAATACAAAAGAGAGAGAGACAGAGAGACATGGGCAGAAAGAGAGGAACATTAGGAGGGCAGCCATAGAAATCAGAGAACCAGGAGAGAACAGTGATGGGGAATCAGGTTTAAAGAGCAGCATTTCTCAAAGGGTATTCCTAGTTTTAGAGTAAGATAAGCTTTACAGATTAAAATAAAACTGCCTTGCTAATTTGTATTGTGAATCTCTAAAGAGGATTATATAGGGAGAGCTTTCTAAAAATATCTGACCACAGAACTCTTCATTTTTACATCAAACCTATTCACATCCCTCAAAACTAAGGCTCCCTAGAGCACACTTTGGGAAAACCAAGAGTGAGTTTCCCTAAACAACAAATTGTGACATGAGTGCACAGCAAGAGCCAACATATGAGTATTCGATAAGGGTTACATTTTGACAATTAGCAAGCCATTGATTACCTTTATCAGAGCAGCTTCAGTGGAGCAGTAAAGACAGAGGCAAGGCAGCAAAGGACTAATAAATAAGAAGTGAGGATGTGCAAACAGTGCATGTTGATTACTCTTTCAAGAGACTTGGGTTTGAAAGGCAAGACACACAGGGACAGGAATTAGAGAACCTGTAGCTTCAACAAGACATTTCAGGCTGCAAGAGCTTTGTGCAAATTTATAGGCTGAAAGGAAAAACCAGGGATGGAGAAAAGCCAAGAATACGTGGGGTGAGTCGAAAGGGTAGGTGTGGGGACAAGGCACCGAAGACACGGGCAGGAACTGGATGGAGGAGGGAGGGAGGGGGTGCATACAAATAAAGTAGCCCATGATGAGAATACAGAGGAGGAGGAGCTCAGGACTGATGGAAAGGACTGGGCACGGCTCCTTGCAAGAGGCAGTCTTTGACCTGGGCTTGGAAGGAGCAGGAGAGAAGCGGAGGAGAGAGGCATGCCGGAAATGCAAGCCATTCCACAGGGACAGGAGCCAGAAGAAGAGGTGTGGAGGTGCTAAAGGACAGAGTGTGCCTGGGGTGCCTGGCCGGCTCAGTTGGTTAAGCATCCGACTTTGGCTCAGGTCATGATCTCACGGTTCGTGAGTTCAAGCCCCGGTCTGGCTCTGGGCTGACAGCTCAGAGCCTGGAGCCTGCCTTAGATTCTGTGTCTCCCTCTCTCTCTCTGCCCCTTCTTTGTCTGTGCTCTCTCTCTCTCTCTCTTTCTGTCTCTCATTCTCTCCAAAATAAATAAATAAACATTAAAAAAAAAAAAAGTGTGCCCAAGAAAGGACATTCTGGGAATTTCAGGCCTCTTCATTCTTAGCTATTTCCCTTTTCATTTGATGTCATTGATTCTGTGTTAGAAGATGTCTAATTGACTACAGGATCCTTAATAATGATGTGCTCACCCATCTGTTGATTTGAAGTTTGGGGTCCTATTTTATTATCTGATACCTGATATCCAAAGTTACACAACCCAAAGTTTCTATTAAAAAGAAAAGGAGAATAAAGAAACACAGTTTAGGGTGCCCGGGTGGCTCAGTTGGTTAAGCGTCCGACTTTAGCTCAGGTCATCATCTCATGGTTCGTGAGTTCAGGCCCCTCATTGGCCTCTGTACTGACAGCTCAGAGCCTGGAGCCTGCTTCGGATTCTGTGGCTCCCTCTCTGTCTGCCCCTCCCCTGCTTGTGCTGTCTCTGTCTCTCAAAAAATGAATAAATGTTAAAAATTAAAAAAAAAAAAGAAACACACAGTTTACTTTTGGTGGGATTGAAGAGTGTAAATAGACAAACTAAGTCAAAACAAACCACAATCTTGTGAGTAAAAAAATTACATGTTCATTCTGCTAATCTGGAACTAAGAGTTCAGTCAAGCGATTTATGCAAGACCAGTATCTGGAAAGAGAAGTGTGTAATAGATCTGAACAAGATTATATTTTCCACCTTGTTGGAACTACATCTTTTTCTAGACAAGAAAATGGGAGTTGTTCTTGGTGATTACTGTTTACCACTTACAGGCATGAAATAATCAGTATTTTTGGTAATCGTTTTAAAAACAATGATTTTAAAAGGTTTTCTTGCCTGTGCAATTCAGAGCAAGAACTCACTAAGTTATCTCTTGTTTTGGAAAAAGTGTGAATACTGGGGTTTGGACATATTCAGAAGACAATTCTGCAAAACCTTTTTGTTCTATGCAGCCTGCATGAACAGAAGCTTCTCAGCTGTTTTCTTCTGTAACATTTCAACTCTTCAGCTAAAGTCATGTTAAAAAATAATAACAGGAATGGCAATTATTCCGTTCTAAACATGTAGTTTTAATCAGAAGCCGGCCCCACTCAGTTGCTGGATAAAGCCTCATTGTTAGTCTATGTAGCAGCTGGGGGAAGCTGTCCCCCATCCCAAACAAGTATTTAAACAACAATTATTAAGTGGCAAATTGGTAACCTAAGACACCAGTACCACCAGCATCCTATTGAAAACAGGACCGTAAAATGTACATATCTTTTTAATTGCCACAGACAATTAAGCTTATCTGAGGATAAACATCTCCATTTCTGTGGGGAAGCTTATATAAATAGACCTCAAGTAACTGCACATTACCTCAGATGTATAACTAGGGAATGCATTTATATTTGATATGTATTCTGAGGCAAAGGACTATAGAGACTATTCTTTTTTGTACAGTGGGTTAGTGAATATATGATTGTGTGTGTGTGTGTGTGTGTGTGTGTGTGTGTGCACGCAGGAGACAGGCAGACACAAAGCCCATGCAATACTGTGTTTTTGTATGTGTAGCAAAATAGGAATGCTTGTAGTTTGCTCATTATTATGTAAACTAAAGGGACAGACTGGTTGGTCTACAAGCAATTAATTGCTCCACTTAATGGCTAAATCTCCATATCGCATAAGAAAATGCACCTTCTTCAAATCCTGGAAGCCCCTGTGAGTCACAGTTCTTAGAGCCACCTCACTGTTCCTGTTTCCCCCTAATGCCCACCCTAGCCCGCGACTTACTAGAATTCAGCCCATGTCTTTTGGGGTTTGCCCAAGTCCCACATTTTGAAAAAATTTTATTTTTATTTTTATTTATTTTTGAAAGAGAGACAGAGCATGAGCAGGGGAGGGGCAGAGAGAGAGGGAGACACAGAATCCGAAGCAGGCTCCAGGCTCTGAGCTGTCAGCAACACAGGACAATGCGGGACTTGAACCCATAAACCTCAGGATCACGACCTGAGCCGAAGTCAGTTTCTTAACCCACTAAGCCATCCAGGTGCCCATAGTCCAACATTTTGAAACCGTCCCTGGATACTTTTGTATGATCATACCCGCAACCTCAACTGTCTTGTCTCTCAGAAAAACCAAGGTCTTTGTTAAACCCTGTAGTATTTTCTGTAGTATTAGGGTTAAAGTATTTTCATTCCAAACAAGAAAAAAAAAGTCTTTTAGACCTTACAGTCTTTACCACATTATTAATTTTAACTCTAATCATTAGAAGTGTATCTCTTTAAACATCACAAAGAGAAATTTTATCAGTAATCATAATGGTTATCTGACTTTTAGATTGGATTCTTTACCAAGATATTATTGAACATTAAGCAAATGTCTCACACTGATGACTGTCTTTTACCACTTTTTTTAAATTTTTTTTTTTAATTTTAGAGAGATAGAAAGAGCACATGAACGGGGGAGAGGGACAGAGAGAGAGACAGAGACAGAGACAGAGACAGACAGAGAGAGACAGAGAGAGAATCCCAAGCAGATTCCACACTCATGTGGAGCCCAACATGGGGCTTGATTTCATGACCCTGGGATCATGACCTGAGCTGAAATCAAGAGTTGGACCCTCAGCCAACTGAGCCAGCCAAACACCCTGTTGTACCACTTTTTAAGCAAAATCCATTCATATGGTGACATTTTTGTGACACGGTATTTTCAGCCTAAGAGAGTGGAGTGCGATACAATTAGAACATGAGCATGCGACAGCAAGGTATCTAAGACAATCCCGCTCCCTGGGCACCCCCACCTCTTACAAACAGCATGAAATATACAGTACTCATTGGGTTTTGGAAATCATAACTCCTCATTTCTCCATTTCAACATCAGAAGGGACACAAAGTAAATTATTTACACAGTTCAAAATACAGCATGATATATGTATATATGTATATTTAACTTTGGGAACATCGCTAGGTGGCAGCTGGTATTCCAAACATCATTATGCATTCTACCCCGTGCAATGGAATACAGATTATTTATAAAATGAAAAATTAGGTGCTCCACATTTAAAGGCCAATATTTTTTTTCTAGGTCAAAAGAATGAAAGTTTTAGCAATCTTTAAAAGAAAAAAAAGATGTATTGCCAATTCTTGCTTATTCAGCAGCAATGATTAAGTTGGTGCTTTCCCCAGAACCTCCCAACCCTCCCCCCAGCCCCTGCCTCTGGCTGACACCACTACCGCATTTCGTTGCCCCTTCATTGAGCACCAGGAGAAAAGTGAGGCCAAGGCAGTTCATTTTTGCTCCTCTTAACAGCTCTTAACACCAGTCCGGAGGGACACAGAGGCTGGAACTGTAAGCTTAAAGTAGAATTTTCAGATCATAGTGGATTTTAATGACCTATGCTCTCTACTGTCTAAGTACTAAAGATAATGAAGCATTTTTCTCCTCTTGACTTTAATAACCAATATCAGACCAAAGTACAACTGTCACATTTACCCAAGACACATTGGCTATTGGTCTATGAGGACGACACCCACCTCCCAGAATACTCCAGCTACGGGAGGCATAATTGCCCAGGGGTCCCAGCTGCTGTGTTCTGAATCCATGAGTTCACTTGCTTCAGGTCACACTTGCCATGGGCTGCTCCCAGCCACAAGTGGGCACAGAAGGGGACAGCTCTCACTCACAGACTCTGCGAGGTCTGATGGAATCTTAGGCTGCACTTGGGTTTGGGAGCTTCTATCCAGCCTTCCCTTCCCTCCAGGTCAGACGTGCACTGCAGTCTGGCCACTCTCCCAGCCTCTTCCAGGTCTTTCCCCATCTTCTCTCACAGACATTTCCCCTAATAAAATCCTTGCACATTTATTCCCCTCTTGGTGCCTACTTCTCAAAGTACCCAAACTCGTACAGACTATAATTCTCTGTGAAATCAGGTGTAGGAAGGAATGAATCAGTAATCAATGAAATTCATTCAGGCATTACACTGTGTGTGTGTGTGTGTGTGTGTGTGTGTGTTTACTCAGGAATTCCACGGTTCACAAATGGCCAATGGCCAACTCAGAATAGCTGTCTGGCTCACCCCAAGCAATACCCATCAGGTGGCTAGAGGAATTCCTTTTTCTTTCGGATCTGCCAACGATTACTTCCTTCTTTCTATTCCTTCCTATTCCTTATCCTTCAATGATAGAAAACATGCTGTTACCTGGGATCCAGTGTAGGTTCTGAGGCAGTCCACACAGTGACACAGGGCGACAGGGCTGATGCTAACTCCAAGCTGCATCGCAGCTATCCTGGTCCTGTCTCAGGTTACCTGGAGTTGTCTACCCATTTCCTCAAGTCCCTATTCCCAGACCCGCTTCCCTTTCTCGATGTAGAACACCTGCTCAGCTCCAGGTACTCTGGGATTTCCCCTAAAAGGCAGGTGAATGGCTGTCCCCCCAAAAATCTCCATCTGCTGTGAGTCCTTTGTAAACCTGAACAAGAAAAGGAAAGGGGAGGATTGGGGGTAGAGTAGGAAGCCTGCAGGAGAAGGTGAGAGATGGAGCAGAGCAAAAGAGATTGTGGCCGAAATATCTAAATAGGCCTGTCCATTGCTGGACCTTCAGGAGAAAGACAGGAGTTATGAAAAAGAAGACCAGAAGTATCCTCAGTGGTTTATACCACGTGGCATGCAGGCAGCTCTCCCTGAACCCTTCAGCCTCACTGTGCTCTGCCGTGACCAGCCATGGGAGAAAGACACATCAGTCTCATCCATCGCCGTCTGGCTGACAAAAAGGGAAGTGCAAATGGAATCTCAGTGAGCTGCAGCGGAGGTGGGGGTAGCCCCATAATACTGCACGGTGGACAGCATCCCAATGTGCCAACGAAAGCTCAGTACGTCCGAAACAGGACTTCCATCTCCTCCCTCCCCGGTCTTCTGTCCGGGGACCCTATTCAGTTGGTGGTGATTTGTATCCCTGTAAATCCCAAGGGCTTCCCCTTAGAAACCCAGTATTGGGCTATGGTACTATTAGAACTAACTTCGGGTGAATCATGAGCGAGAGAGACATTTGCTACCATTGCTTATCACAATTCTTCTATGGCAAAACAGATTTTGAGTTCCAAACAACAGATAATAAATACACCAGAATCTGATCCATTCATAAGTTGGGTAGTAGCTGTGCTAACGATGCGGGATACATCCTCACTTATAAAATTATTATCATTAATCAGAGCTATTCGTTCATGGCCTGTCTGATATACTTGGAGCTCAGCTTGATTTCTTTTAAGTCTTTTAACTTCTGCATTCAGCAGTTAGTTCCTTGACAACATTTGTTTCTACGAGTAATGTTGCTGTGTGCTTTTAAGCCCCAATTAAAAATTGGTAGAGATCTTAAATATCAGCAAATAAAATTTGAAAGAGACTTTAAACATTAATGGGATGCAAAGGTTCTCAGAGTGTGGCCTCAGGACCAGTAACATCAGCAGAACCTGGAAATGATTAGAAATGCAATTATCAACCCCACTCCACACCTCCTGAATCAGAATCTCAGGGGGGTGGGGCCCAGAGCTGTGTTTTATTTATTTATTTATTTATTTATTTATTTAAATTTTTTTTTAACGTTTATTTTTGAGACAGAGAGAGACAGAGCATGAACGGGGAAGGGTCAGAGAGAGGGAGACACAGAATCTGAAACAGGCTACAGGCTCCGAGCTGTCAGCACAGAGCCCGACGTGGGGCTAGAACTCACAGACCGCAAGATCATGACCTGAGCCTAAGTCGGCCGCCTAACCGACTGAGCCACCCAGGCGCCCCCCCAGAGCTGTGTTTTAACAAGCACTCCAGGTGATTCTGATCCATGTTCAAGTTTGGGAACCACCAGTGTCATGTACTGGGTTATCTCAATCATGGGTCACGTAAGCTGTTTTAAGTGTGCTGTACTTAATAATCCCTGTGGAGAGCACACAAATAGCTCCAAGAAGGAGTCCTGTCTTTTCTTTTCTTTTTTTTTTTTAATGTTTATTTATTTACTTTGAGAGAGAGAGCACACACGAGCAGGAGAGGGGCAGAGAGAGAGGGAGAGAATCTCAAGCAGGCTCCACGCTGCCAGCACAGAGCCTGATGCGGGGCTTGAACTCATGAACCATGAGATCATAACCTGAGCCCAAATCAAGAGTCGGATGGTTATCCCACTGCGCCACTGAGGCGCCCTGAGTCTTGTCTTTTAAAAGAGTTTTCGATCAAGTTGGAGAAACTCACACACATGAGATTAACAGCTGATATGACAATAAATAATTAGATGTGTGAAAATCAAATGGTACCACAGGATATTCAAGAGAGGGGACCATACTATTTGACTATATCTATTTGGATATGATTCAACATTTGCCTTACAAATATATAATTACTATCGACGGAAAGGCAAGATGTTCTCCTAGTAAATGAGAAAAAAGAGGCTACAACCTTTTCTCCTGGACCCGAAGAATTGGGCTAGGGTTAAAGTGAATCTTGTCTCTAAATGCGTTTTGTTTTCATCCTCAAAGACAGCGACTCTACAGCCTTCCCAGCAAATCATGGCGGTATTTTACCACTGTGAGAGCTAAGAGACATTTTCATGCCCAGCTGAAAGCTTTTCTTATTGACCAGAGAAAAAGCTCTTCATAGCTAATTCATAATTGCCACTGTGACACAGTGGGATGTGAAAGCATCCTACAAAGTTTAAAAAGTTATACAGAAGTCAGATATTCGCTATCATTATTATTACTACTGTTTGATTTAAACAGCTGCACTGTTTCTGCATGAGACAGCTCAATGATTTTGTTGATTCTAAAATGACAACACGTGAAGGGAAGGTTCACATTTAGTTTAAAATTAAAAAAAAATCTATTTCCTTATTCTTTCTGTGGATGTGTCTGAAAATGTACAACAGACAAATCAAAAGCCCCAGGCTTTCTGCTGCTCTCAAGATATTTTTTTTAAGTTGCTGAAATGACATAAAATCAAATCCCTTTGAATGGTGGATGGCCTCACATCTAATTCTATAGATCTGATCCTAAAACTAAAAAAAAAAAAAAAAAAAAAGGAATAATTTGCTCACTTTTGGTGGTCATTAATTCTTTTAAGTTACGAAAGTACCATTTAGTAAATTACCTTTTCCAAGGCACTAAAGGAAATCTTAAAGGTCTGAAAGTTTTGAATCACCTTCCAAAAGTGGTCAGTCTACCAATAACATCCACCCAAGTAGCTTCAATGTCTTTAGCGCTAGATTCTGATTTAAAAAAGTACTTTTATAGCCATTACAAAATTCATCCTTAACACCAAAGTTAGGTTGGGGAAGGGGAGCCCCCGAAAATGCTTTCAGAATTTCCCTGGTAAAGGAATACCATGGCCTTCAAAGATTTTAATCATAAATGTGTCCAATAGTTGCAAAATAATACCCAAATGTTATGCTTTCTTCTTTTATAGGCCATGCTTTATGCTTTATTTACACCAAGGAAGACATCTTGTCTAATATCTTCTTGATTCTCATTTATGCTTTCAGGCTGAATGGGAGTATATGGATTTAGAATTCAGATTGTGGCCTAGAAGAAAATCTTCCTGAATTTTGTTGGACACTTGTGACCACGGTGGGAACTCGGCAGCCTTGTTCATGAGGCATCTCCAGGGGTAAGTAGGCATTTCCAGGCTGGTGTGGGAATGGTTAAGGATTCCTTAGTGCACTTAGGTTGGGATCCACATGGTCAGGTGACAACTTCAGGAGGATGGGCCTGAAGATGGGCACTGAGGTGGGCACATTTACCTATCCACGTGACTTTCACCTTGACCTCAGTTTGGCGCCCTTCCCCAGAAGTCACGAATTCAGTCTAGTTTATGAGCTACCTTATCATTTTCCAACAAACCAAATGACTAAAAGCTTCCTCTGAAGGAAATATTCGTCATTACAAATGCATGTGGGATACAGTGGACCTATGACTACATGTGAGTACATCTCTATGTACTACGGAGAGATTTCACTCCATCCAATGAAAGGTAGCCAGTGTGGGCGCCTGGGTGGCTCTGTTGGTTGAGTGTCCAGCTCTTGCTTTCGGCTCAGATCATGATCCCACAGGTTCGGGAGTTCGAGCCCCACATCGGGCTCAGCACTGGCAGTGCAGAGCCTGCTTGGGATTCTCTCTTCCTCTCTCTCAGCCTCTCCCCCACTGATACAACCTCTCTCAAAATAAGTAAATAAACTTAAAAAAAAAAAAAAGGTGTGCGTTCTTGTCTCATTCTTCACCTAAGTCTCTCCAGGTTTTAGCTTCAAAGGTTACCTGTAGATGCACTTCTGACAAATTCCCAGGGAAAGCTCTAACCCTCGATGCTGAGAAATGTTAAAGAACCTATGAAGTGGCCAAGGTTAAAGATGACAACCTTAAGTATGGAAGAGAAGGGAAATACTTTTTCAGTGTTGACTAAAAGAGAATTTACTTAGAGAGAAGGTTACTCCATGTGACTTACCAAGATGGTATTTCACGTTCGATTCAAACACGATCCTTGTAACGCCGGGATCATAAAGTCATGCAGGAGAGTGGAACCCACCTCAGCATTAGCCAAGGCTTTGGATGACCTTTGCAGGTCTCTGAAGAAATATTAAAATTTCCCCCTACTTTCCTCCTATCATCTCCCCTCCTCCATTTCCTCACTCCAGTTTTTGATAAGAGACTTCTTGTTAGACTATATTTTCTCTGTTACTTCAAGCACAGAACTCTCTTATGGCAGAATTACGGTCTTATCCTGGGACAAGTGGGCTCTTCAAAGTCTGTGTGTCGCTGTAGAAAAGCAAAAGGAGACAGGGTAGGGCTGCAGAACTGGTACCTACAGCCCCCACCTTCTGTTTCTTCTGAAGCCTCCACCACGTGTGCCCGTGGGGCTTGTGGGTTAAAAGTGGGAGGGAAGAAACAGCCTTTCCCAACTTGTGATTCGATTTTCACTTTTCACTGTACTTGGATTGGGAAAAAAAAAAATCTGAGGAGGAAAAAAAAAAAAAAGAGGGAAAAGTATACCCAGGAAGACAGTGAAAGATTAACTTCAAAAGCCCAAATTAACTAATGTGGAAAAAGTTTCCAACATTTTTTTTTTAAATGAACTCTTCAGTGTCATGGGCACCACTCATGGTTTAGTTAGTCAAATGAAGAAATTTACCTACATGAAATTTACACTCCTTCTTTAACAAAGTAATATTTTGCCATATATTTTTGGTTTTCTTCTTCAGGAAGTGAATATCCCAAACTGTAAATACACAGTGTAATCTGCCAATAAATTGAGGTCAGCCTTCCTTTGGGTCTCCTTTAAAACTGGAGATCCCCTACTCCAAGTCCCCTCACCTACTTAAAGAACTTACTTCTTCTTCTTTTTTTTTTTTTTTTTTTGGAAAAAGAACAGAAGCCTTTAATTCCAAATTAACTCTTTGGCCTTCCTCAGGCCTCAAAAAAAAAAAAGAAAAAAAAAGGCTTATAAAAGGATTATATTGGAATTCAAAGTCCACTGAGCAGCTGGGGGCTACGCGGAAGACATAGGTAGAGATATCAGAGCAATGAAAGAGATTCCCATCCTTGTTATGTTCTCTTTAATCCCATTAGCCAAAGAGAATGCTGTACTTTAAGAAATTTAGGAGCGGTGAGTTGTCTGGCTGGGGGCACAACTAGTTACAATACTTCCCTCTAAAATGTGCCTAGCATGTTTAAATCTATAAAGCTAATGCCCAATTAAGAAGAAAAAGGAGGCAGATTCTCATACCTATTAGGTTCGCTATAAAAAATAAGAATGACCTAACTCTGCCTTTAGCAGAACAACCAGCCATATATGCTACCCTGCTCTGTTAGGAAATGGGATGTTGTGTCCAATCAAACACTGTTTAATAGACTACTATCAAAAAATACCTGGTATGCATTACCAATTTGCAAGATATGGAATATAATAAAATACTTAACACTAAAAAACACAGAGCGTATTTTAGTCTTTCTCTGATGATTCAAGACATTTCAGAATATTTCACTGCCTCTAGGTCACCATTACCAACCTCAATTTTCACTATGCCCAGTGAAGCATGGTTATATCAATTAATAGAGGTTTCCGTTCGACAGAATGTTCTAACAACTAGCTTTAACCGTATATTGTTTCTACTGGGTGGGTACTAGACACAACATGAATACCAATCAGTTGGATTTTTTTGCATAGGAAGACAGTCCATTGGGTCGGGGCCTCAGACAGTACTCGCTTCATGTGGTTTGGATGGCAAAGATTTGGGGACCACACTCCCCGCCGTGAGCAATGGGTAGGAACAAAGAGAGAAGTACAAGTTCCTTCGATTTCTCCACCATTTTTCTTGCCTGACTATGTGACAGAAAGCTTTCCAGTTGTGAAATCTCAGGCTTCTAGAGCTCTAGACTCCTCAAGGAGGAATATGCCACAGGCTGGAAAATCTTCTGGCAAGTTTACTATCTGGCTATATAATCCAAACTGCTGTTTAAAGCCTTCCTGAGTGGTTGGAGAGTTTTAGAGCCTGAAGCAGGGATCCTGACAGCTTCCTGTGTATGCTGATAACCACTGTGTTGGAATAAAAGTGTGTTGGTGCTAATCTTTTTTCAGTTTGGGTCACACAGGGTGACAGCTACTGGTGTTAATTGAAAAGGAAAACGATAATTCAATGCTATAACACTTTTCACCTACCTCATGCTTTTTCATCCAGAAGACTAAAAAATGTCTTTTTTACAAAGGAAAATAAGGTAGCTTCCCCTGGGGTATGGGTCATTCTCTGTCTTTGAAAAGGCCAGGCAATACCTATGTGATGACAGCGCCTTCTGCAGATGGGCCAAAAAGACCCAAGGTGGAAAAATGTAATATTCAGTCTCAGAACTGCACTGAATAACCCAGGCTGGAAATTCAAGAACATTCTTGCAATCTCACCTCCGTCAAATCATCCAGTTAGAGCCTTATCAGTCTCCTTTGTAAAGTGTATGTAACCATTTTCCTTTTAAACATTTGTTTGTTCTGAACAGAACTCAAAGTATCTTAAATGCTCAGCAAATATTTATGGATGATGATCACAGTCTCCCATCTCCCATTAGAAGTAAAATGCCACATAGAAACTAGGAAGGACTATAATGAAAGTGTACCCACATTAATGACTGATATGCAGAAGATCATAGTTGTAAAGTGCAACAGAAGGTATTTGTCTTAGTCTGGGCTGCTATAACAAAACTACCACGGACTGGGTGGCTTAAATGACATTTATTTCTCAAGGTTCCAGAGGCTGAAAGTCTGAGATGAAGTTTCCAGGAGGTTTAGGTGCTTTGTGAGGGCCCTCTTCCTGGTTTGCAGATGGCCGCCTTCTCGCTCCATCCTTACATGGCTGACAGAGATTAGCTCTCTCATATCTCTTCATATAAGGACACAAATTCTATTCATGGGGGCTTTACTCTCATGACCTAATCATGTCTAAAAGGCCCCAACTCCTTTTTACATTAAAAAAAAAAATTAATGTTTATTGATTTTTTGAGAGAAAGACACAGAGCATGAGTGGGGGAGGGGCAGAGAGAGAGAGGGACGGAATCCAAAGCAGGCTCAGGCTCTGAGCTGTCAGCACAGAGCCCGACTAGGGCTCGAACTCATGAACCATGAGATCATGACCTGAGCTGAAGTCGGACGCTTAACTAAGACACCCAGGTGCCCTAAAGGCTCCAACTCATAATACCATCACACTGGGGATGAGGCCTTCGACATATGAATTTGGGGAGATACATCCATGCAGTCCATGGCAGTATTACACTGGATCTGGAACTTCCTGGGACTGCAAAAATGTGTTGGCCTAGTTTGTGACATGCCAACCAAGCGTGGTACATACATACACAGTGGCAATGATGTGGCCCTAGTCTTTGTGTGTTTTCTACCATATCTGAAAGGCAGAGCAATGAGAACCCACTTCAAAATGGAGGGCAGGACAGTCGGCTTTCCCAAGCAGAGGCCCTCAGTCACAGCTTTTCCAGGACATTCTGCGTTCCAGGCACATGCCCTGCAGAATCTCAGGCAGATGGCTGGGCTTCTCACTTGCATCTCCCTGGCTCCACAGTTTGTTCTATCTTTCCCTTTTAAAATGCGGTTCATTCTAGAAACAGATGAATTGGTACACATAGTACTTCTGAGGATAGATCCACGAGAAGTCAGCCGCAAAGCCCAGGAGAAGCGCAATCTCTGGGAAGAAGCCAAGCACAGATTTCAGTGGAACATCTCCCTCATGCTTGAACAAGTTTTTCTTTCTTGTTGAAACCTGTTCAATTCCCTCTATACACCCTACTCTCCAGACAGATGGACAGACAAGGAGACAGATACATGCTTATTTTGGTCTAAACACTTCTTTGCTGAAGTATAGCTTTCCGCCAGGCTCAGTTACGTGCTGCTAAGGAATCATTCACATTCAATCTGTCTACTTCACCCCAGCCTGTGGAACACTTCACACACATTCCCAAGTCCCAACACTCCTCAGAAACTGACAACGAAAACAGCAACACTAACAGGACTTCACAGAATGATTTTCCCTGAACAACCGGAAGCGGCTCTAACATTGTCTCATAGAACATCGTGGTGGCCTGGCGTGAAGATAGGGTCGGTGATACGATCCCAATTAGGAAGATGAGGACACTAAAGAAACCTTAGTCAGTTTGTGAGTAAAGCAATGTGGTTCTGTTCTGGCCTCCAAACCAGTTCCTATCCGCCAGCTACCAACTCTTTTGAAGAGTCAGAATGTTGAGACCAGTGAAAAGCTGAAGAGCTGTGTCAGTTATCAGCCACTTGCCTATGAGGCAGGGAGAGAGGAAGTTTTCATGTAACGTCTTCCCACTGACCTTAACCTGTCTGCTTCCTTTCTAAGAGAGAGAGACAGAGAGAGGGAGAGAGACAGAGAGAGGGAAGGAAGGAGGAGGGACTATTCAACAATCCATCAGGCAAATGCCTGTACAGTTGTTTAAAGTAGAACCTGGTTGATTCCAGTGGTTTCTTACAGCCTTAGCTCACATTGCCTCACAGGTGAATCAATTCATCCTTTTACATTCAAACAAAAGGCATTCTGGGATAATCTTTCAGAGACGGAATGACTCCCTTAGGATACATACACACAAGAAGAACGCTAATTCTATCACAGTGCTAATGTACCATTACTGGTAATACGCTTCCTCCAATAAATTAACCAGTACCTTAGGTCACGGCTAAATACATAAACCAGTTTGAGTGAATTAGTGGGAACACTGGTTAAACGATAAAGAGACTACGAATTATCACACGTGGAAAAGTCAAGAACTCCAGAGTGCCGAAGCAAAGAGAGGATTCAGGAGAGAAGATGGCCGCTTTTACATAGTTTGAGGGTTGTCTGTGGAAGATTCTACATGTGCTCCTGAGTGCCCAGAAAACAGGCCCGGGATGGCCCACTGATGAGACAGGGAGGCAGAGTCTGTTATATTATAAAAGGATCTAAGATTTCAGGGGCATCTACGATGCGTGAGCCACTCTGGAGGGTGCTTTTACAAATGATAGCTCAGTGAACCACCTGCCCCCACCCTGCACAGTAGCTATCAGTTAACATGGTGGTAGAGAAGTTAACAACGGAGGTTCAGAGGAACTGAGACACTTGCTCCAGGTCACAGTGCTTCCAAGAGGCAGAAAGAGGATTCGACCCAACTCTAGGCCACTCCCAAGGCTGTGCCCATTTGACAGCTGGCCCCTATGGGAAAAGAGCTGCTAAAAAGGGACAGGAATATGCAAGCAAATACAGCACCTGGAATAGCTTCCATTCATGATAGAAAGCCGTTTGTCTAAAAAGAATCTTAAAATCCTAAAACGTTGATTATGGGCTTCTCTTGAAGAAACAGAGTGGAGAGACCATAAGCTTTCATTTGTCTTTCCTTCACTTCTTATTAAGGGCAGTTTTGTGGCAGCAATAAAGTAAAATAACTCAGTATCGATGTTCGGTAAGCTCCCCAGCAAACACAGAGGAAAAAGGGAAGAAGGATGTTGCTATAAAAATACCTGTAAACTGATCCATCCACATAAGACCACTTTAAAAGCCAGGGCAGATGGATTCTCAGTTGCCCTTTCTTTTCCCATTTCTGTCTAACAAGCGCAATCTTTCCTAACTTCCGTCTGAACAATTCCAAATGACGACTTGATTTGCAGTGATGGGCCTACCAGGAAGCCGGGAGCTCTGGTGAGCATCTAAAGTCTCGCCCTCCTCTGCCTCTCCGAGCTTCTGGTTCCTCCTGAGTAGCATGAGGGGACCCTGGTGGTCTCTTTCACCTCTGCCTCCATGAACGCCAGCACATCCCTACGACAACATCCCCACGTGTTGTCCTGTGACTGATATTACTGTGTATGAGCACAATAGATGGCTAAGAATATCGCATAATGGATGACAGCCCAGGACCAGACCACTCGGTCTTAAATCTCAGCCAGCACCCCAGGACCAGCTGTGAGACCTGGCGAAGCATTTAACCTCCCTCTGTCTCTGAGCCCGAGTCTCCGCATCCGCGACACGGGGCTATGGATGGTACCCGTGTCACGTGCTCGTCTCACCATTAAGTGAGGGAATGAGTGTGTGCCATCATTACTATCATGGGGTGACAGTGGTTCTCTGCGTATCAGGCTCATCCAGGGGGCTTTGAAACACCCATAGGTAAAGGCTCTATTCCAGAGGGGTCGGATCAGTAGATCTGGGAGGGGGCTTCGGAAGCTGCCAAGTCCGTGCAGGGGGGACCCTGATGCAAGGCTGGAGACAAAGATTACCATGGCATCAGTTCACAGCAGGCCCCCAGAGACAGGTAAGGCAAACTTTGGGGGGAATGAGAAGCACACACCTTAGACCCAGACAGGCTTGGGTTCAAACACCGGCTTTGCAATTTCTCAGCCACATGGCCTGGAGCTAATCACTTATCTCCTGTGAGTCTCTGTTTTCTCATCTGTAAATGGAGATAGCACCAACTTACTGCGTGTTGCCGTGAGGTTTAGAGAGATCTGTGAAGGCTCCAGCAGGCAATCGGTACAGGATGCTTTAAAAAATGTATACTTATCCTTACGTAGATTGCTCAAAACAGAAGGAAAGGCAACAGAAGTGCTGGCTATCTGGGGCCTTTGGAACAGGCAGTTAATCTTCTAAGAACTACGAATTATAATTTGTCTTTTTTAGATAACAAATACATCTGTATGTTACATGTTCTCCCTTTTGAACAAAACAAATTTATGTACTCTTTGCTACACATTGTTGTTTTTTTTTTTTTTTCTTTTCTTTTCTTTTTACTTAACAATATATCTTGGGGATTTTTTCCAAATCCGTACATACGGAAGATCCTCATTTTTATTCTACAGAAACATGATATTCCGCTGAAATGATGTCTCATAATTTAACCAGTCCCCCCATCGAGGGGCATTTAGGGGGTTTTCTAGCATTTTCTCATACAAACAATGCAGCAATGACTAACTTTTAAATAAATCTTTCACAAAAATGTATCTGTAGGATAAATTCCTAGAAGTGAAATCGCTAGATCAGAAGGTTTGTACATTCGTTATTTTGTTAAAAAATCCCCACCCACCCTCCGTAGATTTTGCACCAGTTTGTAACTCCCGTCAGGAATGAGAGGGAGCCTGCTTCCCACACCCCCATGAACACATGCTCTTGTCAAGCTCTCTGGTCTTTGGCCATCCAATGGTCAGGAAGTGGTATCCCATGGTTTAATTTGCCCTCCAAGTACAATTGTGCCTATTTTCATGTTTTAGGACACTCTGAATACTCTTTTCTGGGCGATGATTATTCCTATCCTTTGCCTGTTTCTCCATTGGTTTGTTGGACTATGTCATTTTGATTTATAGCAGCTCTTTACATATTTGACTTGGCAGGCCTTGGTCTGCGATATGAATTGCAAATATTTTTTTGCAGCTTGTCATTTGTTTTTTGACTTTGCTTATTGCTAATTCGTCCTCCTGTATTTGTTCGTTTGCCCACGTAGAAATTTGTTATGGAGTTAAATTTACCAACTATTTCTCTTATGGCTTTTGGGTTTTGTATCATGGTTTTAAAGAGGCTTCCCTGTGCTGATGTCACCAGAGAATTCTCTTCCGGTTTCCCCCGATAAATGTATTGTTTTACATTCTGCATTGAAATCTTTGATCCATTTGAAATGTATGCTGGTGTAAGGTACGTATCTGTTGTTTACTTGACTGAATTCAAGTCATTTATATGTTTTTCATACTTCTAATATAAGTTCTAATATAGTCCTCATATTTAGAGAAGAGCAACTTATAAGAAATTATCTGTACGGTAAGAAAACAAAAACCAAAAAACAACCTTGAAAATTCCAAGCAAAGAGAAAATGAACAGTTATTCTTTCTTGTTAGAAAACTTCAACAGCTGACTTTCTTTCCATTTTCCTGGTGTGAAAACACATTTGATATTCTTCTCCTTTTCAACAGTTGTCACTCATTTACTAAAAATATTAATCTTCACAGTGAATTGAATTAAAAATTACAGATCGGAACAGTAAGTGAAAATTTCTGAAGATGGCATTATTGTCCCCCTTTGAATGATTCTTTTTTGTGTGTGGGCAATCCTATCTCCTTTATCTGCAATGCTTTAAATGCCTCAGTGCAATAACAATATAATCATAAAAGCTAATTAGTAAAGATTTTGTGTCTTGTTAATGATGCACAATTGATTATGGCTTGAGGACAGAATGAGCCTAACCATTCAACCGTGAGGAGCATTGCATTTTATCTTCCTACAATATGTAGGTGATGGCATTTTTATGACTGTTTTTCTATTATGTAGACATCTGACCCAACTCGCCAGTCTGCTCTTCTGTGGTATCATCATTCACTACCACCCAACCTGAGCCCTTTAAAGATGTAGAGATCATTCTGGATGCCTGATTCCAGGAAGGATGAGGAGAGTTAATGACACATGGACCAAACGGTGAACAGCAATCAGGGTGTTACCTCCCCATTCCATCTTTGCTTGATTTTTTTTAAACTAGACTTCTTCCCATAAAGCCATAGGCCGTAATTATGTCATACAAGCACCTGAATAAAAATCACTTTAAAGTAGCCACTTAAATAACTGTAATCTTTTTTTCTGGACCTTCTCACAGTCACTACTTCTTTATCAGTAAATAGACGTAGCTAGACACAGATATAGGTAAATGTAAGAATATTTATGTAGAGAAAGGAACATCACACAGAGACTCTGGAACACCCCAGCAGATGTCTCTTCCACTGGGCTTATGTCCTGCCAGATTCGTCCCCTGAGTCTGATTTCTGTCTTCCTTCCTCTCTCACTGTCTTCCTTCTCTGTTAATGGTTTCCTTCTCCATCTCCAGAGTCTCCAACTCCAAAGCTGTGTGCAACTGTAGCTCCTTTCTTTGGGGTTTGGTCCAGTACCCAGTTTTTCAAGGAGACGGGAGTTTGGCTCTTTTCTAAGTTGGTGTGGATCGCACAGCCATGATGAGAAAAGGACATGATAGGTGCGAATTTCAACGTGTAAGGATTAAGAGTCTGTTATGACATGGATCTGTCTTCAGAACGTACAACTAAGACAGCAATTCTGGCACAGTTATTCCCTGTTGCAATTTCCTGACACTCGAAAATGTCCGAAGATATTCTCCCTGGAGGCCTGCACAGAAGCTCTGGGGCCTTCACTCCCATGACGCGGGGCAGCCCCACCCCCACTTGACCCTGAGCGTTGCCCTGGCTCGATGCCATCCTGTCCCTACTTGCCCCTCTGCTCTCCTCCTCACCGTGGACGGTGCGGCGAGAGCTGCCCTGTGGCTGGTGGGGCAGCTCCGGAAGCTCACAGTGTGGAAGAATGAGAGGGAATCTGTCATCGGAAGGAGTGTTTGGCTATCTGGAGAGGGGACTTTCGCGTCTCTTCGCGTAGAGGGCCTTTCCTCTCTCGTGTCAGCCTGTTGCTGGGCCGTGACTTCATTATATCTGGGCTGCCGGGCCAAAAAGGCAAGACTCAGTGTCGCGTGGGGGACCAGAGTGTGATTTAAACGGAAAAGTGTGACCTGCCTTCTTTCCTCGTTGCCCAATGGTAAAGGGGCTGGCTTTAGGGGAGAGACACTGGTTGAACTGGAAAGCCTGAACAGAAGGCATGGAATTGAGGAACGCTCCAGTTCTCAGCTTCAAAAACCAGCGTCCTCGGAGGAGTTGAACAGCATGGAGCCATGCCTACCCACCCGGTCACCCTTCTCCTGGCCGGTGCCTACTCACTGAACAGAAACTTACCAAAATCAGGGCTTCACTATTTGGAGGGTAAACAAGAAGGAGGTGCTGCAGACGAGTTCCTGGTAGGCTTGAAGAATGTGTCCTGATGGCTTTGGGAACTGGCTTTTACAGACACTCAAGGTCTAGCTAAATAGCAGGTCACAAAATAGAGAGGGTCACCAATGGCACAAGAGCTATTTGCACAAGTTACCACAATGCTATCTCTAGAAAATTACTGTTGCCGTGTACCATACGACAAAGTTCAAGTCTGACCATCCTGAAACGTGACTTACGAGGTGTTTTTCATGGAAGTTCTACTTCCGTTTGGTGTAGGCTTTAGCTTGTCGGACGCCATGCGTGACCTACCTTCGTAACAGGCCTTGAACAGGCGATCTCTTAACACGTGCTGATGGCTGAGGCCATTCTGTCTCAAGGACTTTAACTGAACTTGTAGGTTTTATACTTGTGGCCTGAGGCAACTTAATCACAACAGTTGCAATTTTATATGCAAAAAACTGATAAATAAGTAAATGGTATTCAGTTTCCAAAAGAGGGTGGCAGCCGTGGGAAATCCTAGAAATAGTCACTGTTCCCAGGTCCCTGGTGAAATCCTGGCAATTCCTCCACACTTCCCTGTGAAGGGCGGTCTCCGGGTAGCATGCCGTGATTAAAGCATGCCCCGTACCCCACCCCCAGAATAAAATCAACAGAATACCAAGGACCATATCCATCTCCCCCTGTGGTTGCTACTATTTACAAGAACATCTCGCAGTTTTCCTTTGCCCTTTGTCTGGACCCCGCCCCACCCCCCCCATCTGAGATCCTGAGTGGTTTAAGCCTCTGGCCCCACTGGCTCAGACCCATTGTTTGAGGGGGGGGGGGCGGGCACGGACAGAAACCGACCATCCTAAAGGGCTGTGTGGGCCACGTGCTCTCAACTGCAACCACTTTCCTCCGTGTTCCCTCAGAGTGATTTTCTCTGGGGCTCCAGCAACCCAAAGCTACAGAACACTCTCAGAAATACCCTTCGGATCACGGTCCTTCCCCAGCTCAAGCTTCCTGCTCCTTTCAAGGGCACGCAGTAAAGACGGAGGCACAGGCCTACGGAAACTGCAAACCAATTAAGATATACCAGTGTGGCCAGATCCCCACCCAGCCCTACCCCAGGGGATAAACTCAGAAAGGAGGAGGGAGGCCTGGTGAGGGATGATGGCTCCTCCTTTGTAATCAGAAAAGCCCCTCAAGCAACCCAGAATCAGAAAGAGGACAAATACTCTTTTAACATAAAAAAAAGTCAAAGTTCTGTCAACCTGAAGAATGTGAATCTCTTAGTAGACAAAGTAAGGGTTTTCAGCCAGAAACAGATCTTTATGGTGTGAGTCTGAATTTCCAGGTGGGATTTAGAAAACAACCATCTGCAACCCTAAGCACCCCTCCTGCCACCCCCGTCCATGCCATCCCGTCTCCCACTCTGCACTTAGCATCCCCTCTCTCTTGTCCGTGGCAGTAAAATCAGGCTTGGGAGAGACCTCTTGGAGACACAGCCCACTTGGGAAGCAGACACGAGGACACAGCAAGGTTTAGGGACTGATAGGATATTCCAGAAAATGCAGGGGCTTTGGGAGTAGGACAGAGATGAATGGAGAGAGAAAGACTATGGGAAGGGAAGGAGTGGGAGGGGCTGGATGAGAGGAGGGAACATCCATATGGGGCATCCTCAAGTTCTGGGAGGGGAGACTTCACATACTGTCTTACTCTGTTCCAGGGGCTATAACACAACATCACAGACTCGGTGGCACTTAAAAGAAGTTTAGTTCTGGAGACTGGAAGTCTAAGATCAAGGCGCCCGCAAGGTCAGGTTCTCGTAAAGGCCTTCTTATTGGCTCATAGCTGGTACCTCATCACATGGTGGAAGAGGCTGGGAGTCTCTCTGGAGCCTCTTTTTTTTTTTTTTTTAATGTTTATGTATTTTGAGAGAGAGGGAGAGAGTGAGAGAGAGGGAGAGACAGCATGAGTGAGCACGAGAGGAAAAGGGGCAGAAAGAGTGAAGGAGGGAGAGAATCCCAAGCAGGCTCCGCACTGCCAGCACAGAGCCCGACGCAGGGCTCCAACTCACGAGCTGTGAGATCATGACCTGAGCCGAATCCAGAGTCCATCGCTTAATGGACTGAGCCACTCAGGCGCCCCAATTGCTAACTTTTACAGAGAAGTTCTATTTGTCAGGTGGTGTTCTAAGCACTTTACATATGTGAGCCCATTCTGTCTTCACTACGACCTATCATTGTTGTATCTCCATTTTATTGATGAGAGAAGTGAGACCTCGAGAGGGTGACATAACCACCCAACGTCCTGCAACTGGGAAACCAAATAGCCAAGAAACCTCTCACCCGGGGGAGGGGGGCAGTGTGGCCCCACAGTCCACACTCTCGGTCATCTCTATACTGCAAGGGGGAAGGGGGGACACAATGGAAGGGATGCTGGGGCAGGGTCGGGATGAGAATAGTGATTTGAAAGAGGGACATCATGGAAAGCCTCAAGGGAAAGGTGATAACTGAGCAAAACCATGCACAGAGGTGAGGAGGAGACAGGAGTCTATCCGAGGGAAGACCGTTCACTCGCAAAGCCCTCAAGGCCAGAGGGAGAGAGGCCTAGCCTGAGCAGTGTGACCAAGGCTGGGACCAGCAGCGACCAGGCTGAGCGTCCTGGCCAGGCTGCAGAGGGCAGCTCAGAAACGAAGACGAGGCCTGCGGCTTTCAGTCTGGAGAGTCTGAGAGGACACGTGGCACGGTCTGACGTTCACATTAAAGTTCTTGCTGCTGGGCTGGGAATACACTAAGGATTTCTGGGGTAGAAGCTGGGAAACCAGTCAGAGGCTTATTGACCTCCAACAACACAACACTGTCGGGGGGGAGGGGGGGCGGTGGTCAAGGGACAGAAGGGGTCAGCAGGCCTGAGGGCCCCCCTAAGCTCACGGTGAAGCCCATGTCCCCGGGCTGTGCAGGGCCAGTCGGCTGCACTGTTCACAAAGACCCGCCGGCCTGTGGGCAAGGTTGGGAGATTCTGGACACTGGAGGAAACACGAGCTTCTGTTCTTGGCTGCCTTGTGCTCACCAGATATCACTGACTGACATTCTTATTGACTTGGGTACAAGCTGTTCTCGCTCACCTCATCTCACTTTCCCCTCAGGGCTCTGATTCCTTCTTTCTTCAACTGTTACTTCTGCGGAGGAGAGCCCTGAACGCCACACCCCGGCGCACACACTTCTAACTTCCACGAGCACATCTACGATTCCCTATTTCCTATCCCACAGCCTCCAGATGCCCCTATTTCCTGACCACCAGACCAGGAGGCCAGATTTGTAGTTGGACCTCAATCCACCTTGGTTTTTGGCTCTCGTCCAAATGATGGTGATTCCTATAAATTATCCTCTGAGACTTCTTCTCTTTCCATTCCCACTGCCATGCCAACGTCCTTCCCTTGGATGACATTTCCCTCCCTCTGGATGATTTCCAGAGCTGCCCAACTGGTTGCTCTTCTCCCAGACCCATCCCTCACTACAAACTCCTGTGAGCTCAACCTTGCCAAAGGCAAGCTGTGACCCTTGCGGCAAAATCCCCAGCTGTTCCTCACTTCCCGGTGCGGGTGTGCCCCAGTGTGGCGGTCCACAATCCCCAGATACGTCCAAGTCTGTCCCCAGCTTCATTATTCCCTCGACATAACTGACCCTGCAAGGCACGTGACTTGTGAGTCTTCTGTCGTATCCTGCACATTCGTGCCTCATGTTCTTGGAGCCACACCTGTCTTCCCGCAGCTTTCCCTCCTTCCCTCTTCATGAAGACCTTCTTATTCTCCCAAATTGGAAGCATTTTCTCCCTCTTCTAAAATGACATAGTTGTCTTATGCATTTGTGGTACAGATGAGGACTTTTGTCCTATTGCACTCTTCATGACCTTGGAAGCAGAAAGTTGAAGGCATTATTGAATGTCTGCGAGTGTCTATCAGGGAGTACTCTAGATGCTAGATACCTAGGTGCTAGGTACCAGAGTATTGATCCCAGGCATCTAGGTGCTCACTTATTCATTAACTTCTTTACTCCACAAACATTGAAAGCCAGGCATTGAGGACACCAAGGTAATAAGATACCATTCCCCTCTTCAATATGCTCGTTAGGTATTTAACATAACATGAAATAATTTACACATTACGGGAGTGGTAATCCGACCATCCTCAGTTAACAATTATGTTTCACGCTCCCGTCTACTCCTGCCCTCATAAATCAAGGTAATTACTTGGCAATCTGGCTGGGCCTTGTAAGGCAAAAGAGCTGTTCATGTCTTGTGTCAAATGGTGAAGAGGGAGGAGAGGAAAAGGGTAAATTACCCTGCTTCCCATCTGTGCCCAATCAGCTCTAAATCTCCAGGAAAAATGTGCTCAGGATCTCCAAAGACAGATCCTTCCCACAGTGCATCCAAAAGTAGGGTTTTGTGCAGTAGGAAAGGGGCTGGCTATAGTAGGTGTGTAAGCATATCTGAAACTTTGTGTTGATCTTTTATGTTTGAGAGAGAGCATGTGCACTTCTAATGGATTTAAAAGGTTACCTTACCTCCCCCGACTGTATACACAGCTAGCAGAACAGGGCTCTGAAGGTCTGACTGGGACATGTGCCGCACATTTTAAAGACGCCCCGTGAAATGGACAACACAACTGTCCGCTCAAGCTCAGGTATGATTCTGATAAGTTACTGACCTTTGATACAACGTCCAACAGGCTGAGATTTAGAAATGTGTCCTCGGGGAGCCTGGGTGGTCCAGGCGGTTGAGCGTCAGAATTCGGCTCAGGTCATGATCTCATGGTTTGTGAGTTCAAGGCCCTCATCAGACTCTGTGCTGACAGCTCAGAGCCTGGAGTCTGCTTCGGATTCTGTGTCTCCCTCTCTCTCTGCCCCTTGCTCTCCCTCTCTCTCTCTCTCAAAAATAATAAATATTAAAAAAAAAAAAAAAAGAAATGTGTTCTCATCATACAGGAGATGCCTAAGATGGGGCAAACAAGTAGTTTAAATGCCCCCTAAAAGTGAAAATAAGAACAGTGTGTGAAGTGTAGTCAGTATATCATAGTGGTTAGGAGCTTTCAGAGCTAGTCTGCTTGGGCCGGAACGCTAACTCCACAGCTTACAAGTTGTGTGACCTTACATGAGTCACTTAACCTCTATATGCTTCATCTCTAAATGGAGATAATATAACAATCCTCAGAAGTGTTGTTATGAGTATTAATGAATTAATATGTATAAGATGCTTCGAACGGCGCCTGGCAATCATTAGCACCATGTCAGTGTTTACTAAATACAGACAATGTTTTTTAGACTTTGTCTTTTTTTTTAACTTCATCTTTTATGTTTTTTGGTGGGGAGAGAGATAGAGAGCAAGCGGCGGAGGGGCAGAGAGAGAGGGAGGGACAGAATCCCAAGCAGGCTCCGCACTGTCAGCACAGAGCCCGATGTGGGGCTCGAACTCATGAACTGTGAGATCGTGACCTGAGCCGAAATCAAGAGTTGGATGCTTACCCGACTGAGCCACCCAGGTGCCCCTAAGACTTAATCTTTTTAAGAAAAGAAGCATAGGGCACCTGTGCCCATCAGTCACCCCACACGGCATGGGAATGTCTTCATGACCTCATCATTATTTGTAGACAACTCTCCGTTCCCGATGGTCTACGGGGCAGCCAACCTTATTTGTAAGAAAAGGAGAGGAGTAAGTTCTGCCATGCACAGTTCATTTTTGTGCTTAATACTCTCTTAAACAGAAGAAAAACACCCAAAGAGGAAAAAATCTTCCCCAAATGATACCTGGATCAACCCGAATGAAAGATGAAAGTGGGGTAGGTAACATAACCCTCTCATAGGGGACACATGCCACAGCATTCCCGAGCACCGCGTGCGGTCCTGTGGGGAGAGAAGATCCCCCAGTTGGCCCTCTTTATGCCTTGTTTCCTCCTTGATGTGCAATTTCATCTTTCTGGGGTCTACATAAATCTCTCGCAGCTGGTATTATCTTCCCATCATGAGCGAGCGGCCATAACGACAGCCACCTGTTTTAGTGACTGAGCCAGGATGTCAACACTTGCAGCGGAGTGTTGTTAATCTAAGTAACCTTTCCCTTCAGGGACGCCACCCCCGCCCTCATGCAGTTACGAGCCATTTCCAGAGCACCTGTTCCCCCTCTCGTTCTAAAAGGTAAATTCCTCCCAGAGGGGGCCCCCTGCTCCTACCCCCACCCCCCGCCACGCCATTTGTATAAATCCTGCACTTTCGGTCGCTATGGTTTTCTCCATCGCACCAGCAGGGGGAAAGAGCGCAAGATGGAGACGTATTGTTTGAGCAAGCACATTAACATGCTGAAACGGCCCCGTCAGAAATTTGTCAACATTGTTAAGGGCCACCTTCCCGGGCTCCCGTCCGAGAACAGCTGCCGATACCGGCCGCGGGCCCTTGCGCCACATCTTCCTGGACGTCAGGGGCAGAAATAGCCCCGGAGGGTTCAGTGCCAGGGGCTGCCATGCTCCCCACTTGCCACTCATCCCCCCCCCCCCCCCCCGGCTCTCAGCACCTCCCACGAACCCGAACGCCGTTCCCGGGCTCCCCGACCCCGTTTCGGCAGCTGGCGCAGAGACTGCCAACGTCAGAACCGTCCTGGCGGGCCCAGCTACTGCGAGCCCGCGTGGCAAGAGGCCGAGGTAAGACTGGGGAACACGTGCCAGGGTCTGGCAGGGAGCAGGTTCTGAACGTCTGTGACCCGCTTTCCTCCCTCCCCTGAGTACCTAAGTCTTGACCATCCTCCCAGGCCCGGGCTGCATCTCACCTCCTCCACGGAGCCCTCCCAGCCCCTCAGCTTGCACCGCTCCCTTCCTGGCCACGTTGGAAACTCTTCTCCGTCCTCTTATCTGTACTGCTGCACACACCTCCTCGTCCCGCTGCCCAAGTGCAGGTGGCCAAGGCAGGAAGGAGGGGAAATGGAGTGAGTTGTCTCCACCCAGTGCCTCTAACCTTGTCCTTCCTGCCCTGTGTCCCTGTGTCATGCTCATCAACAACATCCCCTGCTCCTGGGCCACTGGCTTAGTACTGTTCCAGTCTACTCTTGGATGGAATGTCTGGGGGACCCACTGATGCCACTAGTCCCACAGATTGATCTGAAGCCACAAGTACCTTTTCTTTCTTCCATCCTGTTTAGATTTTTTTTTTTTTTTTGAGAGGGAGGGAGAGAATGCGATCGGGGGAGGGGGAGAGAGAGAGGGGGACAGAGGATCTGAAGTGGGCTCCGCTGACAGCAGGGAGCCCATGTGGGGCTTGAACTCATGAACCATGAGATCATGACCTAGGCCAAAGTTGGACGCTCAACCAACTGGGCCATCCAGGTGCCCCCATCCTGTTTAAATGGAAGGGTTGGCTCTCTTCTCTTTGGCTGATCCTTGCCATACCCTCTTGCCATACAGTCTTCTCAAGGACTGCACTCCCTTCTCCCCATCCTCTCCTTTTCCTTCCATGCATTTAGACATGTGCACATCTCTCCTGTCTTTGAGAGACATCCTACCTCAAAGTCCATCATTTCCCACCAGCGACCACTGCGTCTTGCTTGTCCCCCTTGATGATGCTGAGCTTCTTAAATGAATTTTCCAGACTTGCTCATTTCCAACTCCCTTCTAAATCCACTCCAATATGGCTGCCTTCTTACCTCTTAAGTCAATACCTGTGCTAGATACCCCTATCCCCCTGTTCCTTAGTACATGTAATTGCTGAGGTGCTAGTCTACGCTCTCTGCCCTTCACACGCAAGATACCTTCCCCCGGCCAAATACGCTCCCGAGATTCAAAGGTCATCTATTTGCTAATGACACCTGAAATTATATATACACCCACACTGAGGGAAGAAGTGTTTCAAGAAGAAGGAAATGGCCAATGGTAGCAAATACTTCCAAGAAGCTAAACAACATGTGCACTGAAGTGTCTATACATGGGATTGGATTTAGCTGCACCTGAGACACTGGCAAACTCTGTAAGGTTCTGTTGGTGACAGTAGGGACAAAGTGCTCATTTTGCAGATCAACTACCTAAACCCAATAAGGCTAAGTGCCTAAAGAGGCTCAAGGTCACACACCTAGGCAGATCCAGTACTCGAACAGGATTCCAGGGTAATATGTGCCCAAGACATACTGACTCCATCCCTTCATAATGAGTACAGTCTGGACTTTCTCACTCTTGTGTACACAGAGCACTCCCTTTTGGGCCATGGCTAGCCCGCCCCTAGCTGGTCAAGTTACAGAGTCAACCGGTTCAGGAGTCATCTGGGGTAAGTCACAGAACTAGATTTTTGAGAACAGTGTTTTGCCTAGGGCTCTAGCCAAGCATCCTGATCTTTCCAAATCCAGTCTTATAGCAGATACCCTGTTTTTCCCTATCAGAATCTGTTCATTCTAGTAAGTGGTACACAGTTAAGTTTGTGCTCCTGCCATCTATCTAGATCCCTGATCCTAGATCCTCCTCCTTTCAGGGCGCAACCAACTCTTTCTTCAGTGCCAGGTGGGGGTTCTGCCCCTCACAGGGGATCCTTTGACAGGGATACCTGTCTCATCAAACCCTAGAGCAGACATAGAGTCCCACTCTGAGTCTACTCTCAGCTTCAACTCTGGTTCCTTCTTAGCCATGGTGAGATGGTTTTCAATTACCAAAGAAATAATGATCACGTTTTTCTTGGCCCTATGATTTCTTTCTTCTTCACCATTAAGGTATTAATCCACATCACCACAAACAATTGAGTTGGTCTTAGAACACAACATTTCAACTCCAGCAAAAAATAACTCTCCATCAGATTGCGATTTGGAATCATATTTGTGTAAGCAACCTCTATAATGGCCCCCAGTGATCCTCACCATCTGGTATTTGTGCCCTTGGATAATCCCTCTTTTGAGTATGGGTTGGATCTTGTGACTCTTTTAATAATGAAGGGAACACAGTAACAGTGATAGGATGTCTCTGATGAGGTTAGGTTATAAAAAAGACTGTGACTTCCATCTCATTGGCCATACCTCATATCTCACTACCTTGGAAGCCACGTTACCTATGGAGAGGCCCACATAGCAGGAAAGTGGGGGAGGTTCCAGTCAACAGAAAACCAGGAAGTGGAGCCTCATTCTAATAGCCTACAAGGAACTGGATCCTTCCAACAACCATGTAAATGAGCTTAAAAGTGGGTTTTTCCCCAGCTGAGTTTTCCTATGAGATCATACCCCTGCCAAAAAAACTCTCACTTGCAGCTCTGTGAGAGATCTTGAAACACAAGCCCTCAGGTAAGCCATGCCCAGATTCCTGACCCACAGAAACTGAGATACACATGTCTGTTGCTTAAAGCTGCTAAGCTTTGGGGGTAATTTGTTACACATAAACAGGATTCAGAGTAGGGAAGAAATACATCCAAGGTTTTTTTTTTTTTTCTGAACCCTAAGTCAAAAGGAAGATAGAGAAATACATTTGCTGAAATTCAAACAGGGTGACAAATGCGGTGCTAGTGAAGGTCATTTGACTTTTGATTTCCAAGGTTAACTATTAAGAAGAGTATAACATTGAATTCCCATCATCCCAACAGAATAAATGGAGGAGATAATTAGTTGTCACTTGCTTGGTGTCACTTGCTTGTTTTATGTAGCTGTTTGGGCGGATGGAAAGTGAGTCTAGCATCCACGTTCAGCGTTAGCATTAATGAATTCCCAAAATATTCTTTTTGTTTTCCTGGGGTAAATTTACTTTACAACTACCACCATTGCCAACCAAAAATTAAATCAATAAATCAGTGTAAGGAAATTGTCAGGAGCTAGGAGTCCTGGAGAAGAAAGCAAGTGTTTATGGGCTGAATTCCCACAGTACTCTGTAACTGGCTTGCCACCCAATTCCAGGGCCTTGGGAGGCCCAGAGAGAGAGAGAGAGTGCAGCAGGCCTGGGGGCATGAAAGCACTTCAGTACTCTCGGTCCATGTGGGCCCCAGTGTCTCCGTGGCACATTTCTCCACTACTCAGGAAAAAAAAAAAAAAAAAGAAGCAATCATTGCCCAACTCTTTTTGCTCGTGTTTCTGTTTCTGGCAAGGACTACAGATTTCTAACTTATTAACCCTTTGCTAGTACTGTCAAAGTCTGCATGTTTGATGTTGCTTTCTCAACGTGTGCCTTTTTCCTCTGCTGTGATTTGTCTGCAACAACATCGCTCACCGCCCCAGAAAAAGGGACAAAAGAGCACAGGTGGACTATAAGTTATGAAGTTAATTCAGCTGTCATAGTGAGAGAAGGTTGTATGCTAGAGAAATGGCCCTTTGAATGTTTTCACACATTCACTGAATCAAGGTACAATCATGAGGGCTTCAAAAGCTACACATGATGGGGCGCCGGGGTGGCTCAGTCGGTTGAGCATCCGACTTCGGCTTAGGTCATGATCTCACAGTTTGTGGGTTCAAGCCCCAGGTCAGGCTCTGTCCTGACAGCTCAGAGCCTGGAGCCTACTTTGGATTCTGTGTCTCCCTCTCTCTCTGCCCCTCCCTGATAGCTGTGTGTGTGTGTGTGTGTGTGTGTGTGTGTGTGTGTGTCTCAAAAATTAATAAACATTGAAAAAAAACCAGCACACTTATTTTTGGAAGGAACCCCTCCCTCAAATCTTCCTCCCAACGTATCTGCACACCACACACACATATAAACACACTCATATTCATGTCTGGTTAAAGAGAAACACTCTCCGGTGGTAATTACCTACTCACATAATGAGAGCTCTTAGAATAAGAAATGCAAGCATTACACGCTGTTTCTAGATATTCTTACGCTTGGTGCCATGTATTTGAAACATCTGTGTGATTTACTGAGTGTTGGACTCTTCATTCAAAAATGTCAGTAGAATGTAAAGAAACCCACTTGTGTTGTACTGAACTTGCTCTCTGCAAACTTCCTAGTAACCAAAGTGATTTTTTTCATTTTTGTCTGGATGCTGGTCATGTGCTGTCCCAACCCTTCTCCCTACAACCAAGAAGCTAGTCTTTTCCCTGTTTTCTGATCTGGGACTTAGCACGGATAATCCACACAGCTAGCTCTTTGAAGATTCGCTAATAACTAGAAACTGAGTGGAATGTTGGAAATTCATATATACTAAATAATCCGAGGTGACCATCTCTTTAAAAATTAAGTGGATACAGGGTAACTGTGGATGTCCAAAGTGTAAGTCCCCTAGTGCGGGTCCCTTAGAGTTGAGGTGGTTGATACCCAGAGCTCTCTGCTGTCGTGCTTACCCTATCTTTCCTTTGCCTGTTTCCACATGCATAATAAATCTGACAGGGATAAAATTTAGATATTAGCTTGGGGACCTAAGTCAGAAGTAAAGTACCATTTAAAAAAGTGCTAAACTGAGGGTTGATGGGGGTGGGAGGGAGGGGAAAGTGGGTGATGGGCATTGAGGAGGGCACCTGTTAGGATGAGCACTGGGTGTTGTATGGAAACCAATTTGACAATAAATTTCATATTAATAAATAAAAAAAAAGCGCTCTCTAGTCTTCCATGTATCCATATTGTTGGCTAACGTGTGGTCAATGCCAGTTTTTCCAATTCTACCTGTCATGCATTTTTTTCCCCTCTCCTCCTCCCCTTCCTTATTTCCTTCACTCACTGAATAAATATTTACTAAGGACCTGCCAGGTTCCAGGCACTAGGACGAGTGCTGGGAACGGAATGGTGACACGCTGATGAGACAGGTACTGTCCAAACCTGCTTTAATGCTCCTCGTTTGCCCTGAGGGTGTCCTGCAGATCCTTCCCTAGAAGCCTGTGAATTCCTGCCTCTTTTGGTCTTTGAGGGAGTGAAAGAGCCTTTTTTCTGGCCTTTGGAGTGCTTGGCCTGAGCCTGGGGAAGGTGAAGTGCCCAAGAATGAATGCTCCCAGGGTGCCATCAACCACTGACGGACAAGCCATTGTGGAAAATACCCGATCTGGCTTACCCCTCAGTGGGACAGTGTCCCACAGGTGCCCCCTGTGCTTGGGGCCCTGTGGTCCAAGAAGTAACCCTCATGAGCATCTGTTCATGGGCTGTCCTCTCTTCCTCCATCACTTCTGCACTCCCTCACGTCCTTTGACTCTAGTCTTTGACTCAGGATTAGCTTTGGGGGAAACCCACTGAACTTACAAACTTACTGGGGAGACACAGAAAAGTAACTGAATTGTTGCAAAACTCCATTTTTTTTTTCCGAGTAGGAAAACAGCAGAATGCTAAAAAAAAAAATTTCAAATTGAGAATCTTCTAAACCTAAGCTGCCTGGTATGTTTGCGATGGTATTTTTAACATATCCCGAAGTGTCAGGCAAACCCATAAAGTATTCATTCAAATGAAATTTGAAGGACATAGAAAACACAGGCATATTCTCTGAAAGAATTATCATGCGGTGCCTTAAATAGAAGACACTTGCATTTTCCATTCTTCAAATTTAAAGATGATCCTTTGGCATTTGGGTCTTTGGACTGGCTGTACTGCTCAGCTTTTTGTTAAAGCTAAATAACATTTCCTATTCTGCAAAATAGTATAAGACCCTGAATCAAACCGATTCTTCTTGGTAAACTTTACTCGAATGCTGTTTTTCATCAACATCACATGCCTATTAGAAAATGAAAAACAGCTGGCTTTCCACTAACATGATTATTTTCCATTATTGAATTCTGAATATTCAGTGTTACCTGTCTCCCTCTCTATCCCTCTTGAGTCATTCCAAATGAGATTGCTATCTGAGACACCTCAGTTTACTTCAGTAACAGGGACAGGATGAATAGGAATAGAGGTAGAAAGAGAGAAGCAATACTGCTCCTATAATACTTTGCAGCTTCATATGGAATAAATAAAACAAAGACGATTTTAACATCTGCACAGTCAATAAATGTCAGTTTCCAGAAATCAGCTCCACAGCCCGTGAATTGACGACGGTGTTGAAGCTGATTCCTGAATGTGAATATGAATATATCTATTCACACTGTCATACTACCTAGACTTATATGGTCTACAGTCACTGTACAGAATGAGAATAATATCTGGGGAACTCAATTACTTGACATAAATAAGACTTCATATTTGCAAAATAAAAACTTTCTCATGGCCAAACTTCTGGTCTCTCCTGCAATGATAGCTACTTGTCATAAACTCAGAACTGATTGATATTGTATCTTAAACTCATACGGGCTTGATAATAGAACACTGCCTTTATTTAGTTCTTTTCAATCCACAGGCTTCTACAGTGGTTTTATAGTTACTCAGAGTCTGGAAAGAAATTCCTCCTGCAGTCCTAGTTTCCAAAGTGCTTTGTACTATTTACCATGATATGGTACTTGTAGTACTGTTGTACTGTTTGCTTCTTAAAAAGTAAACAGTGACAAGCCAACCACAAATAGGGTAGAATAATATGAATAAGAGCATCAAGTCCCGAAGGCATGGATCAGAAGTTGGTAAGTGACCACTCACCAAGTGGTCCAAGGACCGGAATCCTTAGAGCTTTGGAAATGCAGAAGGTCACGTCTCACTATGGACCAACTGCATCAGAATACGCATTTAAGCAAAACCCTCTGGTGATTTACAGGCACGGGACAATTGGAGAGGCACTGTTGTACAACATGATATAACATGGTATAAACAGATACTGAAAATAAAGCTTTTGTCCCCAGGGCCAGGGATCTGGAAGTTACCAGAGAAGTGTTGGGGGGTGGGGTGAGGTACAGACAGCCAGAAAGTAGTTAAAGGGGTTTCTAGGTCTGTGGCCCCCCAAACAAGCTTGAAATGATTGCTGATCCATAGCAAGCAAGTACCGGCTTGTCCGGTGAGCCCAAATTGTGTTGTCATGAGGACGTCCTTTTGACTCTCTGACACTCAGTCTGGTCACTTGTAAAACAAGAAGATGACACAAAATAAGCTCCATTTAGTTCTAAAGTTCTATCATTCAACATACCAAAAAGTAACAGGCTGGGGTGTATAGTGGGGGCAGAACATTCACATAACACAAGGATATTTTCACAATTCTTGTACAGATTACTTTGCAATTTCGGGCAATTTTTGTATTAGAATAGGACTACTGTTTCACAGAGAGTAACTTTTTAAGGGAAAACATTTATTTTTGGAGAATTTTTGTATTGAGTGAGAGTAACCATTTCCTTATCCTTGGTCCTTCTAAAGGTCTTTTTGCTTCCTTTTACTTTCTGAAAGTCAACTACACTACACACGTATATCAGAGAAGGGACAGAAGCCAGCCAGAGGCAGAGAGGAAGAGAGAACAGAGAAATATGTAAGGGCCCTTTGTAGTCACTGGGCTGAGACTCTCTGACTTCTTGTGCTCCAGACCATCGTTCTTTGGTGCGGCTTCACTTCCCGATTCTAACATAATGCAGCTGTCTCCCCTTACCCATAGGAGACACATTACAAGACCCTCAGTGGTTGCCTGAAGCCTTGAACCTTGAACAGTACTGAACCCTACATATGCTGCGTTTCTTCCTACGATAAAGTTTAATTCATAAATCAGGCATCAGAGATGAACAACAATAGCTAACAATAAAATAGAACAATTATAACAAGATACCATAATGAAAGGTAAACGAATGACTTCTGCACTGTACTCACCCTTACTTGTTTGTGATGATGCGAGATGATAAAATACCTATATGATGAGATGAGGTGACGCGAATGATGTAGGCGTTGTGACAGCATGGGGCTACTAGTGACCTTCTGACCGTATGTCAAAAGGAAGATCATCTGCTTCTGGATGTGACTGGCTGTGAGTACCTGGAACCATGGAAAGTGAAACCACAGATAAGGGGGGACCACTTCCTAGCTACAACAGGAGCACAGTGTTTTCACCTGCACAAGCATCGTTGTACAATGTCTGAATGGACATGCATTGAATCTACAAGGTTCAACAACCACTGGGCTGTAAGCTACCGGGTAGCCTCCTTTGTGATCGATTTCCCTTAACTGTATACCTAAAGTTCTCCCAAAGCATTCCCAAACTAATCTCTGCTCTTCTATAGGAAAGCTTAATTTATAATATTTAGGCAATACTATAGTTAGGTTACAAAAGAAACAGCTAAAATGTTGCACTCCTTTTGGGTTTCAATTCACCGTGATATTAAGGAGAGAAACTCTTGCATCGTGAAAGTTGAACTTGGATCGAACTTTCTCAACTGAACGCTGTCAGCTGCCAGAGCTTCAGGCAAGAACCCAGAAAAGATAAAACTCCAGTCATGATGGAATTAGCCAAGCAGCACCAGGCCAAGGCCAAATGAGAGCAGGCTGCATACATGACTCTGTGGCCAACAGAACCCTCTGAACAGCGTTAAGCACCAAAGTTTCATAGTGAACGTTAGGAACAAGATGGCAATTGAGGTGGGTGTTTAAAAGGAAAGCACAGTCGAATGTGTAAGTCACCCCAGAGAATTCTTCGCTTTATTCCCCTGAGAAATTGCCAGAATGAATTAGAAACCAGTTATGTATTACACTTATCTCTGCTTCAACATTGTTTGTCCTCGAGGACTTCCTATCAAACTTGCATCTCACTAACTTGGCAAAGGATGCTACTATGCAGCCACAGAATCCGTGTGCATGTTCGAAATGACTACAAGACTTCTGTGCAAAGAACTCTCAAGACCACAGGGAACGTTCATCTAGATATCTGGCTTGATCCCAAACTCAGTATCAAACAACCCTCCTTGTAGCACCACATTCTCCAGCAAACTCTTCCTCCAGACCTCCCTGGTTTTTGTGGGACAAAAACATTGTGGGGCATGACATTCCCAAACTGGAAACTTGACAGTCATTTGCTCTCTCTCCTTTGTCGCTCAGGTCTAAGAAAATACTATTGACTTGTTCTTCCCAGTATTTTCTGCAATCAACCACTGCTTTTTTCTGCCTACAGAGCCCAGTCTAGTTCATGCATTTATTATCCTCATGTGAGCTATTTAGGAAGTTCATCTTCCATTTACTCATTAATTCCTTTGGTGCATATTTCAGCACCTACTATGTGCTGTAGGCACTGTGCTAGGTGCTGGAGGATAAAAAGGGGAGCAAGCTAGTGCTCAGGTAGTTTGTGGGCTGGTGGAGCTCTTCCCATTGGGGTTCATTTTGCAGGACACATTCAGGTTACCTTCCTAACACACTCTCTGAATCATACATTCATCCTGCTCAAATGCCTCCAACAGCTTACTAAAAGCAAAGCAAACCAAAGGAAAACTCTTTCTACCATTTTAAAGCTTGCAGGCTAGCTTCTACCTACTTTTCTAATCCCCTATTTTACTATTTTCTCGACAAACCATCTGGTTGAAACCAGCTGGCTGAATCTCCATTTCAGAACATTCCCTATTTCTTGCTCTTTGCTTTGTGACTGCTGTTGCTTTTCCCAAAAGATCCACATCCTCCATCGTGATGCTTTTCTAATTGTCATATAAAATATGTTCTTTCTCTCTTCTGAACATATATATTTGGTCAATTTACATAATACTCAATGCATTCCATAAACATATTCCCAACTTCTCATGTGATAGACTCTGTGTGAGGCGGTGGGAACTAAGGAAGAGCATGCTTTCTCCTATGATAATTCTTGTTTTCACCTTTACAGTCTTTTGGTTCTCAAAGGCAGGGATCATGGTACCTTGTAACCTCTGTGGAGCTTTATATATTTACTCGCTCATACGGGTAGTCAATGACACAGCTAGTCGTAATGATATTGTTAATACCAATGGAGTCATTTAAAAATTACACTATTTGTTATGTCAATAATCGTATTCCTTACTCATCACATATTTTTTTTAACTGTGAACTAACCACAGAAACCTGTTTCTCTGAAAGCTTCATTTGGGAATGATGTTACTTGAGAAGGGGAACTCAGTGACTATAATGAATTGTGAACCACCAGACATCACTCTTGTAAATACTGGTTCCATTGGTCTGAATCTGGATGAAGAAGGGTCTCAAATATCACATTATAATGGTAGTTTCCACTTATTCACTGGATACTCACGGTCCCAATATAGATTTCTCTTTAGACTCTTTTATGTAGCTCAGCACGACTCCCTAAAGTTACATCCTCTCTCTCCCCCCAGAAAAGCATGACAAGCAGAGGTTTAAGGATGAATAGTCAGGCTAAAGGGTGAATTTATTTTCTCTGTTGGCTTGTGTCACTGCCTCAGTTTGGTTTTATATAGTGTTATGTGAGTTTAATATTGCTTATTTGAAAAATGAAAACAACATAGGATGCTTGAGTGGTTTGGGCCCAAAAGGAAATCTGTATTTTTGCCAGAAAGAAGGAAAAAGGGAAATACATAACAGAAACATTCACAAACCGAATCTGAAAAGAAAGGTTTATGAGGTTTAAAACTATGCGTATGAATAAAAATGAATTTTATTGATTTATAGAATATCGGTAGCTTGAAAATTCCAAACATCAGTGGAGGTAAATGTTTGAGAAGGTATAATAAAAACCAAACCATCCCTGAACAGGGATAGAAATTCTCCCACCTGGTATTTTGTCAAAGCTCAGTGGACAGCAAAATCTGAAACCCTTCAGGGAAGTGAGAGCAGTTTTTTCTCCCAATGTGTATGCTTTCTACAACAAAGTGGTTTTAAGTAAATATGAGAAAAATTGTATTTAACACATAATTTTATCTTGTCAGCTTCCCTCTGAATACAAAAGAAAACGAACAGTGGAAGATTATGAAACAAAACTATTTACCCAAGAGGCCACAATGGCCCTTTGGATGCTGGAGCACGAGGTTTGCTTCCTGCAGGCTGTGCCTATGTGTGCGCGTGCCTGTGTGTATGTGCCTGTATGTGTGTGTGTGCGTGTGTGTGTGCGAGAGGGTGTGCATGTTCCCTTCAATCTTCCCAAGAAGAGCAACTCTGACATAGCAAATAAGGAATTCTAATTGCAAAATTATACCTTCAATGGAAACCATTTTCCTACCCTTTTGCTCTAGAAGCTCTGAAGGTATGAATGCTTCCACAAACAGAATGAATGAAGCCCCAATTCTCTATGGTGACAAATTCAGGAAATGGCAGGTTGTATCTTAAAAGAGTTCAACCACTACTCAAAAGCTCTCATGCGCAAATAATGGAATTCTCAAATTGGGATAAATGCGCTTTAAAGAATTTTTATTTTGATCATTTATTTCAGGGAACACATGGATAATATCACATAGCTTTGAATTATAGAGCAGATAAGGAAAATCTAAAAGGAAAAAAATTAGGGCAGGCCTTTATTAAATTTTAAAGTATGCCTCTGCTATACTCTTATAAAGAGCCAAATAGGGTATCAAAATCTCTGGAGATCACCAGTATAATTTCTTTATCATGTTCCATTTAAAATTTAATTACGCAGTCTACAACAAGAAGAATCTGAGCTGTTTAAATAGGTCATGCAGTGAGTAACTTAACAATATTCTAAAGTTTTCCTTGTAAAGATCGTTCCTTTGATAGTCTGTTACACATCAGAACACTATATTATAAAACAAGTGTAATTTAATTCAGTCACCACAGACCCTTATATACATCTATAAAGAATGAAATGTTTTGATTTAGGTAATTTAGAGAATTAATGAAAATCATGTTTCTGAGTGAGTTGCCCAGGTTAGATGGTCAGTGTCTGCATACTGGCTTACTTTGGGTAATCACTATTTTCGTGCATGCTAGCAAGGTTAAGAGAATTTTTTATTTACTGTTTGGGGTATTTTGCTGTAAATCAATAATCATTCATCACCAGGTAAAAAAATCTTGCCACTGAATAATTAATGTTTGAATTAGAGGTCTGTATGGCCTCTGGCTTGCTACTCCTTCATTCCCTACTTCCAATTTCAACCAGCATGTAACTCGAATTTCTCTACAATAAAATAATAAAGTAAATGCTGTGTTGAGCACTTTACACATATCACTTCATTTTATTCTCAGAACAATTGCTCCTATTAGTACCCCTATTTTACAGATAGAAAACATGAGGCACACAGAGGTGAAGACATTTATCTAAGGTCACAGAACTAGTAAGTGGCTGAACTGGGATTTGAACATATGCTGGAGTATATGGGCCGAACCATTTCACTAGGCTGCTTCTTAACAAAACTAAAGGTGCCTTGTCTCACAGACGGACAGTGTCCAAATGTTGGTAAAAATAATTAGCATAAATCCATCTTTGAATGGACTGCTATAAGAGCTACCGTGAATTGATTATTCACTGTGTGACAGAAACTGAGCCAAACACGTTATATGGTTTATCTTCTCCCACCAGCAATTTGCAACAGGTATCGTAATTTCCCCAAAATGACAAATGAAAACCTGAGACAGATATTAACTGACTTGCTCATGGTCACACAATTAAGAAACAGCAGATACAAGATTCAAGCATGTCTGAGCCCAAAGCCTAATCTCCTAACCTCTATGCTAACACATACTCAACAGCAACGACTCCAGACAGCCTAGAAACAGTCAAATTTAGGTTAATAACTCGCCAGCCATTAAGATGAATGGTTCTCGGTGCCAAGTGTACAAAACAGTGAGCAGTGTGGGAAGTGAGAGGAGGCAGAAATCATAACATCTGGTCTACCACTAGTTCTCTGGGAGTAGGCTTCAGCAGTGCTTCCTCCCTCCTTTCCTATGGACTGAAAATTTGTGCCCCCACATCCCCAAATCCATATACTGAAGCCCTAACCCCTAATGTGATGGAATTAGGAGGTGAGGACTTTGGGAGGTAATTACATTTAGATGAGATCATGAGGGTGGGGTCTGCGTGATGGGATTATAGCCCTTAGAAGAGACACCAGAGAGCTTTCTACCTCCCCCAACTCCCAGGCGTAAGAGGATATGGCAAAAAGGCAGGTGTCTGCCTACAAGGAATCAGGTCCTCACCCAGGCACTAAGTACTGGATTGGCCAGCACCTTGATCTTGGACCTCCCAGCTGCCCGAGCTTTGAAAAATAAATGTTGTTCGAGCCATGGTATGGAGTTCTGCTATAGCAGCCAGAGCTGACTAAAACACTTTCCAATTCAAAGTTTTATGCATTCATTCAAACATCTATTCACTCAGATGGTCAAAGAGTGATGTAAACATTTATTCTGGGCCTACCAAGTTGCAGGCACTGTTAGGCATTGAAGATAAATGATGAATAATAATGGGATCTCAGTGTGTTTTCTACTTGGTGACAAGGTGTAGAAGTCCTCCATTAAACTGCAGTATCAGGTAACACAAATGCTAGGATAAGACTTAGCACCCAGGGCGTTGGGAATTAACAGAAGGAGCATAAAACCTTTCAGGGCAAAGAAGCTTTCATAGAAGAAACGGCATCTAAGGTGTGTGGCTTGTTATTTAAAAAAAAATTTTTTTACTGTTTATTTATTTATTTTTGTGAGAGAGAGAGCACAGCAGGGGACAGAGAGAGAGAGGGAGACACAGAACCCAAAGCAGGCTCCAGGCTCTCAGCTGTCAGCACAGAGCCTGATGCAGGGCTTGAATTCACGAACTGTGAGATCACGACCTGAGCCAAAGTTGGACACCCAACCAACTGAGCCACCCAGGTGTCCCAAAGATGTGTGGCTTGTTTTTTATTGTTAGCTAGGTAGTGAATCTGAAAGGGAGGGTTCTGGGGATTGTAAGGTCTAAGGGTATAATGGAGTTCTATGTAGAGAACTTTAACTCCTTTTCTTTCCCCAAATCCATTCTATTAATTTGCCCAGATGCTCTTTTTTTAAAAAAAAATTAATGTTCTGAGAGAGAGACAGAGTGTGAGCAGGGGAGGGGCAGAGGGAGAGGGAGATTCAGAATCCGAAGCAGGCTCCAGGCTCTGGGCTGTCAGCACAAAGCCTGACGCAGAGCTTGAACCCATGAACAGTGAGATCATGACTTGATCCAAAGTCGGACACTCAACTGACTGAGCCAGCCAGGCGCCCCCAAGATTGCCCTAAAAACAGAATAGAACATTCTCTGGATGAACAGTATCAAAGAGAATAACAGCTCCTCAGACTGGTTTCTAAACCCTCCACATCAACCAGTCATCCCCAGAACTCCCTTTCCTACCTCTGTGCAATATCTGACAAGATGGCACCACTTCCTGTTCCCTGCATCCCTGGGCCTCTGTGATGACTTTTCCTCTGTGTGGGGTGCACAGCCCTCTCCACTGACACATACTCCATCCCGAACCATCTTCTCAAGTCATGCTCAGACGTTGATTCATGATGCTGTCCTTGCTTCCTCTAATCAGCAGCGGCCCATCTTGTTGCTGAAATCCCTCAGTGCCTTTCGTTTGTTTAGATGTCTTTCTGGCTTATGGCATTAAACACTTTCCACCCAGTACTGTGATGATCTGTGCCTGCTAAACCAGACTAAGCTACTCAGGGAAAGAGAAAATGTTCTGCCTGTTTTCCATCACAGAGCCTACAACTTTCCTCGGTATATAGTACTTGGTGTGTCTTTGTTGAATTCATAAACAGATGATAGCTTTATGTAAATATTGAACTGCACAAGACTTGGGTCCCAGGAAAGTTGGGAGGCAGGAAATGTTCACCGTTCTAGACTACTTAGTAAGAGTTTGGCCTGAAAATACCAATATTTTTTTTTTCCTATTTCCCTTACTACCTAGCCCCTGGAAAATAATTTTCCACTCTCTGTTTCTACGAATTTGACTTTTTTTTTTAGAGTCCACGTATCAGGGACTCTTTTTCTGTCTGGCTTATTTGTCTTTTTCTGTCTGGCCTATTTCATTTAACCTGATGCCCTCCATATCCATTCATGTTGTAGATGGCAAACTGCTTCTTTCTCATGACTGAATAATATTCGTGTGTGTGTGTGTGTGTGTGTGTGTGTACATACACATATTCTTTATCCATTCATCTATTGACATTTAGGTTGTTTCCATATCTTGCCTATTTTGAATAAAGCCACACTGAACATAGGGGTGCAGATATCTCTTTGAGATCCTTTCTTCATTTCCTTTAGATATATAACCAGAAATAAGATTGCTGAATCACATGGTAGTTCTATTTTTAATTTTCAGGGGTAACTCCATACCATTCTCCATAATGGCTACGTCAATTTACATCCCTACCAGCAGTAGGGCTCTCTTTTCTCCACATGCTTACCAACATTTGTTATTCCTGGTCTTTATGATGATAGCCATTCAAACAGGTGTGAGATGATAGCTCACTGTGGGGTTTTTTTAATGTTTATTTATTTATTTTGAGAGAGGGTGACAGAGAGAAAGCATGCATGAGTGGGGGAAGGGGAGAGACAGAGAGAGAGAGAGAGAGAGAGAGAGAGAGAGAGAGAACGCATCCCAAGCAGGCTCCATGCTGTCAGTGCAGAGCCCGACGTGAGGCTTGATCTCACAAACTGTGAGATCATGACCTGAGCCAAGATCAAGAGTCAGATGCTTAACTGACTGAGCCACCCAGATGCCCCTCACTGTGGTTTTGATTTGCATTTCTCTGATGATTAGTGATGTCGAGCACCTTTTCATGTACATGTTGGCCATCTGTATGTCTACTTTGGAAAAGTGCCTATTCGGGTCCTTCGCCCATATTTTAATTGGATTGTTTGTGTTTTTGCTATTGGTTTTTGTGAGTTCTTTATATATGTTAGATATTAAGCCCTTATTAGATATATGACTTGCAAATATTTGCTCTGTTCCATGAAAAAGGCTGCCTTTTCATTTTGTTGATAGTTCCCTTTGCTGTGCAGAAGCTTCTGCATTTGATATATGATCCCACTTGCTAATTTTGCTTTTGTTGCCTTTGCTTTTGATGTCACCAACATTTTTACTTCCTAATTTCTAAAGGAGATAGCATTTCATAATGAAGACAACAAGGAATATGAGATTCTTTTATGTACCAAAGCCCTCCACAATGCACCAGACATCTATCTCATTTAAAACCCAATGCCCATGACTGAGAAATATGGCCAATCAGAAAGTTTAGTCTTGCTCTTCCACCACATGGAATCCGTTCAGTTCAAATTCCAAATAACAAACATCAATAACTGAAGACCAAAATTCCATATGTAAAACTGCAGTATGATGACTTTTATCTCTGATAGTCACATAAACAAGCAGTTCTATCTTCCCGGTACAGGATCTCAAATAATAATCCTACAGGGTATGCTGGTGTTCTAGGAATCAGGGGCTCTGGTACAATATATTTAATACTTACGTTCCCTAATCCCTTCAAAGAAGGCATAGGAAAAAGAGCAAGTTGTTGGATTAAAAGACAAGAAAAAAGTCCAAGTTTTTCTTTCATTACATGAACCTTTGGCCCCTGTCTCCAATGGCTAAAATCTTGTAAAACATGGCATCCGAGCTCTATGTTTAATTATCTTAAGCTTCATTTACCCATACTTCATGTTCCTCAAAGAGCATCCTGACCTCTGGGTGCTGTGCCATAAGAACCAGCTTGTGAATCTCTACTGTGGCACTTCCGCTACTTCCTCTAAGGTCTATGAAATCCCTTTATTTTCCATACTATTTAGTTTACATTAGGAAAGTGAACTCTGTTAGCAAAGAATGAAAATGCTCTCACTTATTCAAAAATAGCCACTAATAGTACATGATTATGCTGAAACCTCTGTTAACATAAACCTTGTTTATACCTTTACTGCGCTATACAAAATAAAGTGCTATCTCTGTATAAGCATCATTTAGATTAAAACCCCAGCTTACCGTAACTAATTGAGTGCCTCCTTTCCATCTGAGTAGTTGTGGTTTTACCACAATTTAATTAAAACACATCTACCTAAACTAAACACCCTTCGCCATTAAAAAAATATCTTGAAAGACGGGCTTGTAACGGAAAAAAAGAACACCAATCATGCAGATTGCTACGTCGTCCTTTGCTACCACAAAATACAAGCAGGGAGTCACCTGTGATATTGAAAATGATCATTTTCACAGTTCAAGAGATAGAACCATACATTCCATTTCCAGGACACTTCAAGACAAAGAGGGCAACATAAGTAGTACGTGTAGCCAGTTTAAATATTTGTTTTAATCCCAACAAGATCATTGGTTTTAATATTTACAATATAATTACAATGCTTCGTGCATGTTGCTCATATAATCTAATTTTTTCTTGTGACAGATTATTACCAGGCTTTAATTTCAGCAATGGCAAGAATTCAAAAACACATTTAGGTTATCATTAGTAACGAAAAACAAACCTGGTGTCTGCTCAATGGCCTTGTGCACGTATCTTATTTCAACTTCAAAGCATTTTTAACTACCAAGACACGGACCACTGCTACATGAGTTGCACGTTTTCACAGAATATTATCACCCAGTGGCTAGCCACTTTATTATTTTTTTAAAATTTTTTTTAACGTTTATTTATTTTTGAAACAGAGAGAGACACAGCACGAACGGGGGAGGGGCAGAGAGAGAGGGAAACACAGAATCGGAAGCAGGCTCCAGGCTCTGAGCCGTCAGCACAGAGCCCGACGCGGGGCTTGAACTTGCGGACCGCGAGATCGTGACCTCAGCTGAAGTCGGACGCTTCACCGACTGAGCCACCCAGGCGCCCCATAGCCACTTTAAATTAATGCGATGTAAGGCAATTAAAGTTGAAATACTCCACCCCTGTGTAATATTTGTAAATGGCCTTTCAGAAAATTTCAAGACCGTCAAAAGCCAGTGAAAACCAAACCATAAAACTGCTTTCAAATGCCACTGTCTTCCTTCCCAGCCACATATCACTAGTTAGCAGTTGCCCGAATTTTCCATTTTTCCTTGATGTCACAGCATAAGCATATTTTTATGACTAACCGGATTAAAAAAAAACCCCACAAAGTGTCATGTTCCACTAATCATTAGCCGACAAACAAACAAAATAACTACAGGTGGCTTGTTCTAAATAGCACCAAGGTTTCCCGGGGCTCGTTTGCACTTTGCTGGTGACGGGCTGAAGAAATCCGTAAAAGGGCTGAACGCTGTTCGGCTGATGGAATTCTACGAGACTGTACAAACAAACAAATGCTAGCAAAAGAAAGGGTCTGCCACCAAGAGAAGGATTCGTCACCAACATTATTAGCATTATTTCATAGTAATGTGAGGAAGAGAGATAATTGTCAGTGGATATGTCCCAAACCGCCCCGGAGAAAGTAAAAAAAATACCTGAGACTACATTAGAAGAAGCATAATTGAGAAAGGACTGACGTATTATTTCTCACGCCCTAATTGTCGTGCATTACAGTGGCTGTAAATTGCAGTCAGGATGAGATTGTTGTCATGTTTATTTTCAACAGGATGCGTCATTAGAATAGCAAACATTCATGAAAAAAAAATAGTAAGTAGGCTCATTACCAAAATACTCCTACCAAACTCCAGAAAAGACCAGATTCCCCCTCGAGTAATAAACCAGCTACAACAGAACAAGAGAAGATCATTCGCAGGGAACATGGGCATTGCCTCTTAGTACTCACAACATAACGCTACTGAATAGAATTCAAGGTGCGCACCACATCTCTCAGACATCGGAGTAATTTTTATCTGCGTGATTATAGCTCCGTGTGGGTTTCGTCTGACAATACGAGGGTGGTCTGCTCCTTAGCCGTTCTAGAAAAGTTTGGAAGTCATTCTGCATTCCATTATTTTGGGATTAACTTCCTCACCACAAACATGGGCAGATACACAACTCTCTCCCTCGCTCTCTGAAAATGACGAATGCTTAGGTCTTCATAGCAGACTTTCCCCAGAGCGAAAGCACAATGACAGACAAACTCAGTGGGGATACACACACCAGCACACACGTCCGCGTTTAACCCGGTCAACCAGCACGGAGTTGAAAAGTTTCTTTGGGACGATATCCAAAGAATTAAGACATATAGTAATTTAAATATTTGGATCACAGTAAACAGTTTTTTTTTTTTTTGGCAATATTAATCATGATCCCATAAGCAAAGATTTACTTTACATAAAAAAAGCAACCAAATGTGCTTATCTCCTGTGACAGATGGTGACGATATGTACTTTTTCCCTATTCCCTGGTGCTGTTCATTATCACATTCTGCTGGCTCTTCTCTTCCTTGTTCTTGAGATTCTCATGTTTGCATTTCCAATAGTTCCCAAGCAATACCCTATGCCCCATTCACTCATTCACACGTGGTTTTTGAGCACCTTCAAAGACTAACGCAAGATGCTAAGTGCTGCATATAATACCCAGTAAAAGATCCCTTAAAATACTGTCACTCCTGTTTTGTTCTGCTAATAAATAGTGTTAATCATTTTTGATAGCTAGTTGTCTATAATATACATCCTGTTAATCATATCTTATTTCGTATAGTAACATAAGATATAAAAAAATATATAATACACATCGATCAACTTACCGATTTCTTTTCTTAGTGAGATAATATTACTAAGTACTTATTTCAATGACAATAAGAAATATAAAAGTATTTATATAATCATCAAAACTATGATGTAAGTTCTTGAATGGAGGCTCAGAATTCTTTCATAAATCTATAAATCCTTGAATGTAAGGATGATAGGAGGTATAGTGGAGAAAACCACGACTCATTGCACTAATGCCCACAAATATAATAAAAGAAACAACATGTTTATGATTTCTGCAGAGAATATATCTCATAAATACATCTCCAAATGCATGATGTAACTTTAAAACAATGAGAATGATTTCTCTAAGTCATATATGGACATTTCTCTCATTACTTCTTGGTTACACCTCTTCTATGTGACTCATACACAATTTCTGGCATTTACATCGTGAAATATGAGGTCTTAAAATCTGCTGCAAGGAAGAGAAAATTACAAAGTCCTCTCCAAGAAGATCCAGCTCTTCTTGTGAGGGGCATCAGAAATCATGCACAGAATAAGCAAAGCCAGCCTGCTCACCTTGGTAGATTTCCCGCTAACTCTGTGGTTGTCTCTCTGGAGGAGAAAAAGAAGATACGCATAATTAGCTTCTTTTGGTAAATCATAAAAAATTTGTTTAATAAAACCACAACATAATGCACCAAGGCATTATAAGATCATACATGTGAAGAAGACACAGTATATGCAGTATACAGTAGAAGCACTGACTAATGACATTTCTGATTAATTCCCATAAACATTTCAATGGTTACTTTCAAAGTGATTTTACACACATGCAAAAATATACCGCTACTTTCTGTTGAAAACATTACAATTTGAAAATATACAACATACAGAAAGAAAATGGGAAGGAAAAAAAAAATCCCAAACCACCTTTTAGATATTTTCCAGCTATATAAGGCACTTGCATTCTTTTTCCAAGAATCATTTAGGAACAAATTCCTCTGAGAATGTGTCTTTGTGTTGATGATCTCTGTCACCTGAGGTTTATGAAAGAACCCGTACAGCACAAAATCCAATTCTTTTAGTAGCAAATTGCCGTTTCTTATTTCTTCATTATACTGTCCTACCAGGTGGGATTTTTGAAGGCACATGCTATGATAATTCAAGGGGCACAAAAGATGAGTCACTAATTGAAGGCTTTATAGTATATTAATAAGACCGATGAGACACAAATTTCACAACTAACTTTTTCCAAATCGCAATATCCTATCTTTCAATCTGAGATGTGTTCTTGGAAATTATGGGGGGCAAGGAGTAAGAAGTAGAAATGGAGGCTTAATGCTGAGATATTTTAAAAGTGAAGGCAGGTTCAACTTTGTGTTGGGGGATTAAAGGTGTGATTCTTAGGAAGAGTGGTACATAATCTTCTTCAGGTCATATATTTCCTTTAAGAATCTCATCAAAGATACAAACACCTTACATAGGGTAAAATAACAATACACACATACATATGTATGTAAAATACGGAGCACAATTATAGATGGTTCGTGGACCTCCTACAACTAATACATCAACTCTGAGTTAGGAATCTCAGGACTTCTTCCTCCAGGAATCTTCTCTGTCCCTCCCAGCCTCTAGAACTCTTTCCTACCTACTGTCTGCGACAATACCCGGGCACCATAGGGACTCGCTGATTCCCTTAGAACCATTCTACCTTAAATTAATGAATGATTTATAAATGAGTGATATAAGTTGAGCTCCCGTAGAAATATTCTTTCCTAAATAACTAGATAATATTAAATCTCCAGCTCTTACTGCTTCAGAAACCAGTTTTTGAGAGAAAGCTTTCATCCCCTTAGCAAAAACCACAGTTGAAAGCTTGGTCCACGACACCATCGAATGTTTTATATGAACTTGTCTCTTCCAAGAATTCCATGCCTGCATAAGAAATTTTTCTTCCCAGATAGAATCAGAGCTGTGGGTACCCCAGCCAAGAAGCACCCCTCCCTTTAGTTTTCCTTTATAACAATGATCACAACAGAAATATCTTTTACATTCTATTTTAGTATTTATTATTTTGTAACTTGAGGCCAACACATATGATTACTCAATAAGTATTTGTTAAATTTTCAAGGAAGGAATTAATGAACTTTTCTGATCTTCTTGTTGCCCCGCAGGGTTAGATCTATGTTTAGAGCTTGATCATAATAATAGCAGCATCCCAAGGTTAAGGTACATTACCTTCCCTTCTTTCTAATCTTTTAACTCTTTATATTTACTTTCCAGATTATATGTATTTTAATATTATGAGTCCCTCTGGTATCTTTCAAAACAACGTACAACAGGGGGCGCCTGGGTGGCTCAGTTGGTTAAATGCCTGACTTCAGCTCAGGTCATGATCTCGCAGTCCGTGAGTTTGAGCCTCTTGTCGGGCTCTGTGCTGACAGCTCGGAGCCTGGAGCCTGCTTCGGATTCTGTGTGTGTGTCTCTCTCTAACTCTCTCTGCCCCTCACCCACTCATGCTCTGTCTCTCTCTGTCTCTCAAAAATGAATGAATGCTGAAAAAATTTAAAACAATGTTGAACATACATTATAATAAAACCCCTGAAATTGCAGTAGAGTAGCATTTCTCAGCCTCATACTATAATGACATTTGGGGCCAGATCTTCCTTTGTAATGAAGGCTGTTTGGTGTATTGTACATTGTAAGATATTTAGCAGCAGGCTTGGCCTCTACCCACTGGATGCCAGTAGTATGCACTCCCCCCACTTTGTGGCAATTCAAATGTCTCTAAACATTGCAAAACGTCCCCTGGGGCAAAACTTCCCTCGGTGGAGAACCTGTGCAATAGAAAAATAGAATGGAAGCACCCATAATTGACTTCTGTGTCCAAACCTTAGTGGATTGAGCAACATTCTCCACTCCTAGGGAAAAACATGGTGACTCAACCCTGTCAAGAATGCCCATCTCACTCTGGCTCCTACCACCTATGTGTGTGTGCTTACTGAGAGTACGTTGTGTTTGTTCCCCAACCAATTTATGTTGGCGATACTCATTCTTATTTTCAAATTTAATTAAACAAGATATAAACCCAATGAAGAATGACTGTGGAGAAGTTCTGTTTTTTGAAAAATAAGTTGTATTCTTTGGAAGGAATAAAATGACAAGTAGCTTATTAAGAAAAGCTGATCTTGAATTAGATCTAGGGGCTTGGGGGAAGAAAGACATGATTTTCACAGGTGACTTTCAGTTCTCGTTCCTCTTAAAAAGTAAACTAGAAATAGGGGGTGAATTCTACGTGTGACATACGCATGAAAGACAATGCAGAACTCCACTCAGGGATTCCACACACTCAGAGTGTTAGCCTTACCTTCAGAACAAAAAAATGCTGTGAAAGAAAGTTAGGCTCTCCACGTAGGAAGCACCAGCATGGGAAATTGATCTTTTTTTTTTTTTTTTTACAAAACTGCATACTCAAAAATTTACATTAGAATTATAGACTTTTCATAGGAAAAGGAATTTTTGGTGAACGTGCATGAATGGATGAACACAGCTTAAATTGTAAGATGTTACCTAAAAACGTGGTGATTCCATTGGAACATGTAGCTCCATGATTTAAAGAAAGAATACAAAGCAAGAAAGAGCCACCGTACCTGACTGCAATAACACAGCTAAGACTCACCAATCAGTTGTCATTTTCAAGATCAGCAAAACATTATGGCTTTGAAAATGCTAACGTGCTCATTTTAACCCATTTACTGTTGCTAATAAAAAATGTGAATTATTCGTGTTTTCATGAATGTATACCTTTTGTAAGGAAATCCTTGAAGAAAATAAATTCAGCACGATATGCTGTGCTTCATTTAGATAATGCTCCATCAAGACCCACTTGACAGAACTCCAAAAAGTATCACACAGAAAATTTTTAGGGCAGTGAAACTACTCTGTATGATACCATCAAAGGTGGATACATGTCGTCACCCATTTGTCCAAGTTCACAGAACAGACAACACCAAGAGTGAGCCCCAGTGCAAACTGTGGACTCTGGGTGAGAATAACGTGTCAATGTAGGTTCATCGAGGATAACACATGTACCATCCTGGTGGAGGTGTTGATAATGGGAGAGGTTGTGCACGTGTGGGGGAGAGGGGAATGTGGGAAATCTCTGTACCTTCCTGTCAATTTTGCTGGGAATCCAGGACTGCTCTAAAAAATAAAGTCTATGTCTATAAAAAAGAAGGTACTATAAAGACAAGGCATTTTTCAGTGAACTTGTATGAGTTACGATGTCCACTATTAACATGACTTTCTAAGTATAATTCATCTTCATTACTAGTATTTATTTATCCAACATATTCACTGAACACTTAGCATATGTTCAGCACACACCCATGCTGGGTGCTTTCAGAGGCACCAAGATGAATTAGATCCTGATCCTCCTTTCCAAGTGTTTATACTCCAATAAAGGATATTATATATAAGGTAGACCGTGGTGGAGACTTTTGAATTTTATACAACTGACAGCTCCCTGAAGTCAAAGATCATGACTTACTTTTTTTGAATACTCAGCTCCTGGCACACGCCAAGCACTCAATAAATATGAGTGGAACCGAACCGGGATACATTTTCTACCTGCAGGTAATTCTCGTCTCCTCAATTCGTTCCTTAAAATGCTTGTTGGAATAATATCAATATGTGGGGTTGCATTCATTTCCTTTCTTTAGTTACCATTACTAAGAGAATCTGACTTCACGAAGAGAGCAGGATGTTAAAAACTAAGTGAAACCACAATGAAAAAAACAACAAAGCAGAATTCCGTGTTCCAAGAAACAGAGCTGTCCTAGGGGTTCCGAAGTAGACCAATATGATGGAAGGCATGCGACAGGGTGCATATCCTTGGGCAATTTCTTCTGCCTGGTGGCTCTCTAAATCCCAGAACATAATAACAATGCTGCCCTTTGATCACGAGTTGTTGGATCAATCACCAATGTGAACAAACAAGAAAGCTCTCTGCAAATCTGAAGTTGTGCTATAAATTCAATTTTATCAAAGAAAAAAACCAGAAGAGACAAGAATCTTTCAAAAGCAGATAAGTGTCCCGTGGGTATTATACAGTTTTTTTTTTTTGTAGATTATTTAGCATCCCTTAAAAAAAAAACTTTAATTTTAAACGTGTGGAACATTTGCTGGAGCACAGAGTGATGCAAGCTTTTATCATCTGTCTGAAATAGCGTTCTTCCTCATCATGTCCTATCCCTTCCCATTCCTGAACGATGCAAACCGTTCTTTTTTTAGGAAGTGTTGAAGCAAGAGCATACCATCTATTTCTGTGCAGCCTGCCAGTTTCCAAAATTAGCCGACAACTATAAAACAGAGGACATGAGCCCCCATGCTAATTGTGTGGCGGCATGATAAATATTTTTAAGACCTGGAAGGTTTCTCTCCAATGGTAGATACTTTTGATTCTTCCAAAAGTAAAGACTTTTTAAAAACTTTAAAATATATTTTATTTTTCTTGCTTGTCTTGCAAATGATTTAATATTTCAGTCATAGAAGGGAAGTTTTCTTTAATTAAGAGTGAAAGTATTATAGTGAAGTAGATTTTTTTCTTCCTTCCTTCCCTCCTCTCTCCCTTCCTTCCTTCCTTCCTCCCTTCCTTCCTCCCTCCCTTCCTCCCTCCCTTCCTCTCTCTTCCTCCCTTCCTCTCTCTTCCTTTCTTCCTTCCTTCCTCACCTGGCTTGGGGCAAAGTGTAGGCCTTTCAAGTTGGATCTATTAGGGTGCCTGAGTGGCCCAGTCGGTTAAGTGTCTGACTTTGGTCCAGCTCATGATCTTGTAGTTTGTGAGTTCAAGCCCCACATCGGATTCTGTGCTGACAGCTCAGAGCCTGGAGCCTGCTTCAGCTTCTGTGTCTCCCCCTTTCTCTGCCTCTCCCCCAGTTCCACTCTGGTCTCTTTCTCTCTCTCTCAAAAATAAACATTAAAAAAAAATTTTTAAAATAAAGTTGGATCTATTTCCAAATATTACATAGACAAGAAGATTGGCTTAAAAGGCATCATTACAAATGCATATATTAATTTAGGGCCGTTAACTTTTGTCTTACCTGGTGAGCCTTAGCTCCAGGAAACCTAAAACAGTGTAGAGATTAAAGTTTCTCCTCTGATGAAGAAAGCCCAAAGATACTGCTCATTCCTCTTAACCCTTTATATTTTTGTTATTTTGTCCCTTCTATATCTTTTCTCTCCTGCTCTACCTTCTTCAATTTCCACTCACATGAGTAAAATATGAGTGTATGTGTGGCCACGCACAAGTGCATGTCTGTATGTCGACACAAGCATTATTCCCACATGGTGAAAACTACACACACACACACACAAGCTCACACTTATCAGACCCTCATTTAACACCAGCCATTGCTTTAGGCCACTGACATGAGTTTACTCACTTAACTCTTACTGAAGATTCATGCAGTCATTGCTATGATTAAAACACAGTAGAGATGAGAAAAATGAGACACAAAAATGTAAGTAGCTTCTGAAGGCCACGTGGCTGGTGACAGGGCCAGGATCTGAACCAAGGCATTCTGGCCTCAGAGCCCATTCTTCTGATTAGGAAGTCATATTGCTACTCAGTATGTACAAGCTACAAATTATATACACATACGTATACATCTATACGTATATATGTATATTTTCTCACTCTCTCTTTTTTTTTTTTTACATTTTTTAATGTTTATTTTAGACAGAGAGATACCGCACAAGCCGGGAAGGGGCAGAGTCTAGAGAGGGAGACAGAATCTGAAGCAGGCTCCAGGCTCTGAGCTGTCAGCACACAGCCTGACGCAGGGCTCAAACCCATGAACCGTGAGCTCATGACCTGAGCCGAAGTCGGATGTTTAACCAACTGAGCCACCCAGGCGCCTCTCTCTCTCTCTCTCTTTGCAGGTTGGGACCTTACGTACATGGACTGGGGTGGAGGCAAATCTGTAGGATCCATCCGAAGGGCGGTGGCAGGGTCCGAGGGGAGCGGGGTAGGAAAGGAAGCCACAGCCGAGGTGGCCCAGAGACAGAGGTCACCCTGAACCCACCACGACAGCAGAATGAAGGGGAGGAGAGTGGGGTCTCAGTGGCTGAAAGGGGTCAGGTTCACAGCAGGGGGAGAGTGGGGTCCAGTCTCCTCTGAGACCTATAGGCTGCCCAGGCATGTCCTGCAACACAACGCAGGCCGAGGGCTCAAGCAAAGCCCCTTGTGGGCAGCGCGGGAGGGAGGGGCCCAGAAGCACAGGCCGGTAAATGGGGTGGACCATGGGTAGTGTTCTCAGTGTTCTCTTGCTGCCTGGGAAGGTCACCAGAGGTAATAAAATGGGGGCACACAGACACGCACACACATATATATCGAATACATTTCTTTATTTGGTTTGGGTTGTGTGCTACAGCAGGCAACCACAAAAAAATGGCCTCACCACCAGGAAGGCTGCAGTGTAGAAGGGGGAGATGGACAAAAAACAAATGAGCGAATGGATACTTACTACTGCCTCCCGTAGTATATGTGATGAAGAAGAAAGGCACAGGGTAGGCTCAGAGAGTGCAGGTGGGGCTGTTATTGCCTAGAGGGCCGTCAGGAAGGGCTCTCCGGAAGGGCACTGAGCAAACGTGTCAATGCGTGAAACACCACCACTCCCTCCGCCTTGGTGCCACTGCATTTCACACTCCTTTGCAGCAAATACTCACCGAGGACCCACTGCCTGAAGCAGACAATTCTAGGTGTTGCTTTGTGTAACAAAAACAAAAAACAAAAAACGATAGGCCGTCTGGATCCGTGCACTCAAAATGCTGGCAGCCTGAATGGGGGGACGGGCCCCCAGATACACTCACACAGTCACTTAGGAAACCGCAGATGCTGGTGAGAGAGACTTCACGTCGCCGCAGAGGCCGGCCTCCCGGACCCGCTCCGGCGTGGGAACGCCGGGGGGTCAGCCGGCGACGCTCGCAGAAGCAGGCAGGCTGGTGGGGCCCCGTCCACAAGAGCCCCCCTCCAGGGTCTCCGCCTTGCCCGCGTCCGTGGAGAGGACCTCTTCTGCGCCCTCGGCACACAGAATTAAGTGGACGAGGTGGTGTTTCCCTTTAAATCACGTTTGGTGTTTGGCTCGGGCTGAGGGTTATCACCGTGGGGAGACGGGGCGCCCGTCCACCGAGTCCCGCAGGAAAACACAGGGACCCGCTGGAGGGCTGTGTGGAAGGAGGGATTTGCGACGGGCAGCAGGGCGCCCGCACAATGTGAGTGGTCAGCAGACTGGCTACGTTAAGATTAATTTAATCTCATCCCTGACCTATCCAGCCTCCTGAACAGGCAGGTCATATTTGGAGTCCTTGCTGGGCATTCTTTTTTGGCTCAAAACGTCTTCAGACCATTTTAGCATTCCTCACGTAAAACAGCCACCACGGTGTGCCTTTGTGTGTGTTCTTGTGTTCCAGCGCCTCGAAAATAAAAGCCAAAAGCTTCTCCGGTTCCACTGCGCAACACGGCCGGCCAGGCCCCGACGGTCACCTGTGAGGGGTGAGGGGCCTCTGTTCGAATAGCCCTGCTTGCCCCTCCGGTCATTTCCAGACGGTGTCGAGGGCTTTTGTTTTCTTTCAAAAATGTCATCTTGACACTTAGCTCAGGAATGCACTTGAGCTGGGGAAGCCTGTCCTCGAGACTGTTGGTAGCGGTGGGACTGAATGTCCACACGCACTTGGGTTTACCTGTTCATCATCATCCTCTATGCTGGTGAGTCCACCACAGTTAAATAATATATCCAGGAAGAACCCGAATCTGCCATGAGTAACAATTCCTGCTCATTGAAACGCACTCATTTAGACTGTGGAAATGGCAAATACAACCAGTCCTGGAGGGCAGTCCCAGAGCCTAATGAAGGCACATTACTTTCTTTTTTTTTTTTTTTAACGTTTTTATTTTATTTTTTGAGAGACACAGAGAGACAGAGTGCGAGCAGGGGAGGGGCAGAGAGAGAGAGGGAGACACAGAATCCGCAGCAGGCTCCAGGCTCTGAGTTGTCAGCACAGAGCCCGATGCGGGGCTGGAACCCAGGAACTAAGAGATCATGACCTGAGCCGAAGTCAGACGCTCAGTCGACTGAGCCACCCAGGTGCCCCATGGAAGGCACATTACATTTCATTGGGCACCTTGTACTCTCAGAGCCAGAAAGCAAAACAAAAACAAAACCAAACAAGAAAAACGGAAAATGCACATGCAAAAGGCTGCAGGTATGTGTGCTTTTTAAAAGCTTTGTTAACAAAATGACATCTCTCCAAACAAACAAAAAAACAAATGAAAACAAGACAACAAACCAACAACAACAAAAAAAGAAGAGGTGTATCCTCTTCAAATACTATGCTTTTGCCAGAGGGCAGGGGTATCAGATTACTAAAAGATCTCTGCACTTAATACTGCTGGATAATTGTGCTCCAAAATTTACTGCAATTCATAAATGGGCTTAAGGGAAAATATACCAAAAATTATTAATCAAAAATAATTTTTTTCTTTGATAAAGCAGTCTGAAAGGCAGCCCGTTTTGCAAGAATGCCTAATTTTTCTCTATTAGCTCCTAGGGATGTAATATCACCAATAAGTCCTCTTAATGAGAGAAAATCATCCCCACTCCTGATAATTTCTGGATCAAAGAGGGATTTGCAAAAAGCAGCCTGCATTGTAATGTTTGACTAATGGTCTAATCCATCAACCGACAAGTATTGGTACTGAGTTCATTATCATTTAATATTAGCATGTATTTATTAATTTGTTCAACAAATGCTTTCTAAAGTTCCTACTATGTGCCAGTTTCCAGGTGCTAGGGATTGAGAAGGGAATAAATAAACATAGACCCTTCCCTCACAAGGTTGACCGTGTAGTGTGGAAGCCATCATAGCAAACTTATGCAAAGGAATAGGCATTCCTAGGCTTTAAGTAGCAGGATGAGGTTTTATCTGCCCCCATCCCCTGAGAATCCCCTTCAAGGAGGTTTCTGGGAAAACAGATTCAGAGAGACTTCATCAGCATAACAATGTCAAAGTCTTGACTGATGAAACAGACTTCAGGGAAAGGAAGGATAATTCTGTCTCACAAGATGTTGCCCTTTCCAAGAACCTAAAATATAAAAACCACTGTCCAATCGAGATGGATGTGAGAACTTGCTGGACACTGTGCACCTTCCCGAGATGGGCTCTGGCCTGGGGAAAGGCGGCGGAGGGCCCAAGGCGATGGGAGATGTGGGGCAGGAGAGAAGAGAGAGAAGGTGGTGGCTTCTGACAGCCACAGTCAAACCCTATGTGGGATGAAAGTACAGAATGGAAAAATGGAGAGATGGTTATACCAGTTCCTGGACTCCTGGTCTGTTCAAGAATCTGATCAATGACTTCCTGCCCCTTCACAGATGCAACCTTCAGGCCCTGCCAGGCACTGGGCACTGGAGGATTCTGAGGAGCACAAGCTGGAACTCTGGACTCACGGCCTTGTTGGCTTCTGCTCAATATCCCAAAGTAAGAGACAGATATGCTCCTATCTGGCATGTGATGTAACCATGACCTCCGCCAAAAGAACAGCCCTTCCAAGAGCTTCCACCTCCGTGGACCTGGTCTCCACCTGCAGTCCGGAATGGGGCTCAGGCCAAGGTATTGAGCCCCACCCTCTTCCTTTTTTAATTAAAAAAAAAAAAAAGACATCAAAACCAGAAATTCTTTCAAAGCTGACTCTGGCTCTAGGGGTAAAAGCTTGAAATAGCCATCCATGAAAAATGAAAAGTAATAAATATTGTGCTGATGTGATTTGGGGAATCTTATTGTTTTTGTTTGTTTGAAGCTAAAGACCTTACTTCTCTCCAACAGTGTATTTATTTATTTATTTCTAATCAACCCATTTGTACGGCCCTCAGTGAAGAACAGGATGGCGTGGTTACCCCTCATTTCACAGATGAGTCAAGCGGGGATCCAAGAGAGTCCAGAGTTCGTGATCAAACAGCCCCCTCAGGGAGCCCAGCCTTTCTGCCTATAAAGGCTGGCACCGACCTCAGAGGTCTGGGCAGAAACACGGAATTCAATCCGAGTTCTGGGCACAGAGAGAGGGGCGAGACGAAATTTCTCCCATTCACGGGACCCTTTCACCTTCTTTAATTTACCCATTCAAAATAGCACAACTCTAGTGCTATCCACAGAGGAGTACTTAATGCTTCCCATTTTCCTGGTCGCTTCTTAGACTCTGCTGGGCAAGTTAAATGGGGTATTCATCACTACCTCTGAAAATTCAAATCTGTGTATTCAACCACGATGGGTCATGGCCAAATCTCTCATTTAACAATCGCCAATGTGCCTTTTTTGTGTGTGTGGCAATAGCAGTTTTGAACGAATCCCAGACGAAATCTCCAACCTTCAACACATTCACAGATGACAATTATGTCTCTACAATCACTAAAAAAAAAAAAATAAAATAAAACCAACAGAAATGGAATCAACAGTAAAAGAGCTAAATTATAGATAACAGAATATTCATAAAACTATACCTCATCTCATGAATGTGGGGGCACTGTCTGTATGCCAGGATTTCTTTAGCCATTGGTGATATTCAGCATATTGCAATTGAGTGCAATTACAGTTAGCTATAATTAAGAACAATTACAGCTTTTATTTCTACTTGTTCTTTAAAAGCACATTTGTAATAAAACTTTTTTTTTAAAAGGTGAAGAATATAATTATACATCCTTATAACGTCTCAAATAATTAGTTTGACTAAAGTTTCTTCTGGAACAATTTTCATTTTAACTGTCAGATCTGCCATTTATAGTCAATGGAACATACTTTTAAAAAAATTCCATCATTAACCTTTTTCACCCCATATAGCTGTATATGAATTATTGGTACAAATTGGAGGTTTCAGGACTTAAATCTCCAGGGCCTGCTGCAAGCCATGAAAGCATTTTCCTTTTAGTTGTCTATGTGCATGGATGTTCAAGCACACACACAGGCATACACACATGTGTGTGTCCTTTAAGAAAACAAAAGATATGCTACATTTTTAGAGTACGCTTTCTTGCTCAAGATTTTCGGGGGAAAGAAAATTGCTTGTGTTAGAAAGAGGCGTTCTCTGGTTCTACATTACAGAACACTGTCTCTTTGTTTATTGACTACATATTCATGCAGTACCCAAACCATACATGCCAAAATGAAGTCTCTGCATTGTGACAAATCCGTCCCTTGGTTTAGTTATTCATGGAGCACGTGGTGAGTATCAGCTGAATGGGATCAGGGCCTCGTCAGGATCAGTGAAATCCTACCTCCTCATAAATCGAGACTCTGACTCAACACTACCCGATCACTATCTCCCCTGCTAGACTGGAAGGTCTGTGAGGGCAGGGATGATCTCTTTTGTCCATCTCTGTCACCAGCACCCAGGTCAGAGAGTGGCCGTCAGAAAGCGCTAAGTTAAATATGCAGAATCAATGAAGCGGGCTTTTTTTCAGGTCTTTCCCATTTATGTTGGGAATAATTGAAAATTAATCACCCGAATGACTTGAAGATAGAAGAAAATTAGGTAATTCAACTCTGGAAATTAAGGATGTTTTCACCGCTTATCTGGTTGGATTAGCTGTCCTAGGAGAGACAGTGTTAGACAAAGTCTGTGCACCTGAAAATGGGGAGTTGGACCAGATCATCCTTTCCACTGAATTATCTAATACCCAACACAGACCAAAGTTTAAAGGCCATTAACATAAGCCTAAAACAGGCACGTGTACTAGTGTGTGGGGCAAATATGTACAATCATATCCATAAGACAGACCACTAGTATCAAAGATGCTAAAACACTGAGAAATAGCTACTGTTAAAAATACTCTCGATATCCAAAATACTGAAATGGATCTGAATGTGATTTATAAAGTTTATCACTTATTTCGTAACAGCCATCAATGACTACATACTTACTATGTTTCAGTTGCTTTGCTTAGCATTTCACATAAACTCTCTCTCATTCTCCACAACTGCTTGTTATTATTATGCCCATTTTTCAGATAAGTAAACTGAGTCTCAGAGAAGTCAAGTCAGTTTGAACCCAGGCCTGTCCAATTCTCAAATAAACAGCTAAAACAAGAAAACAAAACAACACATGGCTAATCCCGGTCAAAAGACATCAAAATTAGGATGATAACCTGGAGGGGACAGATCTCTACGTATAGCAATCCAATGGCGCAAATGAGAGAAACAGGAATCTAAGAAAAAAGTTTCAATCTGAACTTTACTTATAGATCTATAAGCTTTTATCTTACTGGTTCTCAGAGGTACTTTCTATGAGAAAGGTCCACATGTATTAGAGGTATGAGAGGGTTGTCAAATGGGTCAGCTCTAGGGTTAAAGGAACTACTCCTGGGTATCCGCCCTTGCCCAAATGCCCAAGAAGGCATCGCCATGGCCATTCGTCATAGCTCTGTCTGTAACTGAAACTAAATGCCCACAAGTAAGGTAATGGCTAAACTGTGTGATACCCACACTGCAGAATACCTACGGAACAATCACAAAGAATGTTCTAAAACAGAATTCCAAGGCACGTTGAATTAGAGAAAGACTAAGTTTCAGAATAATAGGTTGGGTTTTATGTTGTTGATGTTAAAAACAAACCCAGAACAAGAAGTTCCATGAGTACATTTGAGTATGGAAATACATAGAAACAGGCCTGGAGAAGATCAGCAGACTGATACGTGCTGGCCTCTGCAGAAAGGACAGCAGTGGGCATAGTTCAGTCTTACACACAAAACTTTTACCTAAAGGACTGCCCAGCCAACCTGACGGCCCAGAGGGCAAGGTGTCATTTCCAGAGCAGCAGCATGGCTTCCAGCTCTCCGGGGGAGAAGGTGTCAGGGCCCTACAGGGCCCATAAGCTGACTTCAGCATCTGCTGAAAGGTGGCAGGAGCTGGGCACAGGCCCTCCGCCCCTGCCTCCTGGGGAAGACCACAGGCTGGGGTCCGAGAGGGGACAAGTGGTGCACATCATTGTCTGTGCATGCCACCTGCCGGCTGGGCTGTGGAAGGGACACTTCCATTCCCACTGCTGGGCCAGGTGCAGCCGGCAGGTTGCTCATGGTGTCCAGATGGGCATGGGCCTGGGGATTAGCCTGATCCATGCAGCAGGCCTCCCATCCTCTAGGGGCACTAAAGATCCCTAGAGGCCCCTCTGCAAGAAGGCTCAGCAGCACATGTGACACAGTCCTGTGCCCACATTCCACCAGGGGCTGCCAGGAGTCGGTAGGGGGGATACAGGGTGGATATTTATGTCCAGAAACGTCAACCCAAAGAAACAGAAGCTTATTAAAAAGCTCATTCACTTGGTCAGCTTGGCTTAAGAGTATGTATATAGATTCCTGAAATGTGTGCAAAAACCAATTTTTAATGTACTGAATGAATTTTCGATGCCCCCAAGAAACTCTGCTATTTCAAGGGGCCCTCGGGGGAACCTATTTTGGTAAGGAATGTGATCAATCTCTCACTTGTTTTAAAATTAGTATTTTCATAAATCAGTTTTGCTTATTGGAAAGTTTTGTAATTAACAGAATTCTCTGAAGTAAAGGTTAAGTAGAAAGTAAGGAGGTATTTATACTAATAAAAAAATAAGACTTAGATAACCACTATGCCTGGGTTCTATATGTAGTCATTCACTTTTTCATCTAACATCCTGGGAGTAGAAAGGTTGGATTTTTATGAGATGGTGGATGGATAGGAACCCTGGCATTCTAAAAATATCACAGAGAAGCTGTAAAAGTAAATGTGAATAGAACCACCTGAGCAAACATTCCAGTGGAAAATGTCACTTGGCTTACATGCATGGTCAGGGCCAGTCTCGTTCAGATTAGGAAATGATATTGGGGAACCTTCACCTTCCTTTCACTAACATAGCCTCCTAGACCACTTCTCTGAAAGTTGAAATTTCCTCCCTCCCTCCCTCCCTCCCTCCCTTCCTTCCTCCTTTCCTTCCTTCCTTTCCTTCCTCCCTCCCTCCCTCCTTTCCTTCCAGAAGAGTTCCTCTTTGCTTTCCTAAGGTATAGTTGATATAACTGCATATACTTACAGTGTAGGATTTGGTAAAATTCAAATTCAATTCATACATATACACTCATGAAATTATTCCCACCTCAAGTTGGTGAACATATTCATCAACCCCAAGAGTTCCCTTCTGCCCCATTGTAACCCCTTCCTCCCATTCCCCATTCCCAAATCACCACTGATCTACTTTCTGTCACCCTACATAGAATTTTATATAAATAGAATCATACAGCAATCCTTTTTTTTTGTCTGCTTTCTTTTATGCAGCATAATCCTTTTGAGATTCATACATGTTGTAGACTGTATCAATAGTAAGGTCTTTTGATTGCTAAGTACCATTCCATTGTATGATTATGCCATAGTTTGTTTATCCATTCTTGGTGGACATGTGGGTTGTTTCCATTTATGACTGTTACAAATAAAGCTGCTATAAACATTCATGTACACATCTTTGTATAGACATTTTATGATTGCCTTTTTCTTAGGTAAACATCTAGAAGTGGAATGGCTACATCATATGATAGGTATGTACTTAACTTTTAAGGAAACTGCCAAACGTCTTCTGAAGTGATTGGAGCATTTTACATTCCCACTTTTAGTGTGCAAGAGCATATAACAGTCCCAGTATGTCTCCCCTCACCATGATTTGGTACAATCTTTTTAAATATACTTATTAGAATAGGTGTATAGTGGTAATTCATTGCAGATTTAATTTAGATTTCCATTATTAGGGAACTACTAATTAGGGAACAACTAATTATTAGGGAACTACTAATGATGTTGGCAATCTTTTCATATGCTCTTTGACATCTACATAACTTCTTTGGAGAAGTGCCTATTCAAATCATTTACCCAGTATTTAATATATTGGGTTTTCCTCTTATTGTTGAATTTTCAGGTTCTTTATCGGACCTATAATTTACAAATTTTTCTCATCTGTGACTTGTCTTTTCATTCTCTTAAGGGTTACTCTCAGAAAGATTTTTTTTTTAATGAAGTCCAATTTACCAACTTTTGGATTATTCCTTTTAGAGTTGTATCTAGGAATCTTTGCCTACCCAAAGTCACAAAGAGTTTCTCCAATGTTTCCTCCTAGAAGTTTTATAGTTTTAAGTTTTGTATTTAGTCCCGTGATATTTTGGGTTCTTTTTATCTGGGACAAAGATCAAAGTTTGATTATTGCATGTGGATGTCTAGTTGGTACAGCACCATATGTTGAAAAATGTATCATTTCCCCATTGCATTCTTGTTATCAGTCAGGTGTCCATACATGTGTAGGTCCCTTTCTGGGTTCTCTATTCTGTTCTCTTTATCTATTTGTCTAATTTTGTATCAATATCACAGTTTTCATTACTGCAGATTGATAGTAGGTCTTGGAATCTTGTAGGGTTAGCCTTCCATCTTTGTTCTTCCTTTTCAAAGTTATTTTGGTTATTTTAGGCCCTTTGCATTTCTCCATGAATTTCAGTCAATTTCTACAAGAAAAGTGTGCTGAGATATTGATTGATATTGCATTCTATCTATAGATCCATTCAGAGAAAATTGACATTTTAACAATATTGAAACTTCTGAACCATGAATCAGTGTGTCTCTCTGTTTATTTAGGTCTTCTCTAATTTCCTGCAATGTTTTGTGGTTTTCAGCACATCTCTTTTGTCAGATTTATTCCCAAGCACTGAATATTTTCAATGGTGTCATAAAAGGTAGTAAACAGAAATACAATTTGCTATTATATATAGATCTTATATCCTGCTAAACTTGCTAAGCTTGTTCATTAGTGCTAAAAAGCTTTTTTGTAAATTCTGCAGAATTTTCTAAAAAGGCAATCATGTTGGTTTTGACTAGGCATTGCACTTCTTCTTCATCCACGTCTTTCACGTCACACCTTTCTACCACAGTCTTGCTGATTACACTGGCTAGAATCCATATGATGTTGAATAAAAGTGGAAAGGCAGACATTGGCTTGTCCCTGATCTCAGATGCAAATAATTAAGCACTTCACTATTAAGTATGACACTGCTTCCGATTCTGTGTCTCCCTCTCTCTCTGCCCCTCCCCCGTTCATGCTCTGTCTCTCTCTGTCCCAAAAATAAATAAAAAACGTTGAAAAAAAAATTTAAAGTATGACAATAGCAGTGAATTTTTCATATCAGATTGAGGAAGTTTCTGTCTGTTCCCAGTTTGCTGATACTTCTTTTTCAGGAATAGATGTTGCATTCTGTCAAATCCTTTTCGGCATTTATTAGATGATCGTATAGTTATTCTCTTTCAGTTCGTTAATACAGTGAGCTACAGTAATTGATTTTTAAATGTTGCATTCCTGCCATAAAACGTATATGGCCATCATGAATTTTCCTTTTTTACATATTGTGGATTCAATGTGCTAAAATTTTGTTTAGAATTTTTGCATCTATGCTCACACGAATGTTGATCTGCAGTTTTCTTAGAGCATCTTTGTCTGGTTTTGGTAACAAGGTCACACTGGTCGCATAGATTGAATTGGAAGTATTCCCTCCTTTTTGATTTTCTGGAAGAGTTTGTGTAGAATTGTATTATTTCTTCCTGAAATGTTTGGTAGAATTTACAAACAAACCTCTCTGGGTCTGGAGTTCTCTTTGTGAGAAAGTATATAACTCCTAATTAAATTTCTTATTAGATATACGGCTATTCAGGTATTTTATTTATTCTTGAGTAATCTGGCTTTCAAGGAATGTATTCACTTTACCTAAGTCAGCAGTCAGTCCATAGCCTACAACCTAAGAATGTTAAAAAAAATTTTTTTTAATTGAAAAAAAAGTATGTGACATAGACCATATGTGGTCTTCAAAGCTTAAACTTTTTACTATCTGGCCCTTTACAAAAAAAAAAAAAAGCCTGTTTTGACCTCTAATCTAAGTTTTTAATTTGCTGGCATAAAGTTGTTCATATTACCCCCTTATTATCCTCTAAAATAGGTATGGAATCTCTAGTGATGTCACATCCTTTATTTTTTATATTAGTAAGTGAGGGTTTTTTTCCTCCCCCCAATCAGTCTAGTTAGAGGCTTAGCCATTCCTTTTATTAATCTCAGAGAACTGGCATTTGGTTTCATTAATTTTCTGTGTTGTTTTTCTGTCTTCTATTCCACTCTCATCTTTATTGTTTCCTTTCTTCTACATATTTCGTGCTTAAGTAGATCTTCTTTTTGTAGTTTCTTTTTTTTTTTTTTAATTTTTTTTTCAACGTTTTTTATTTATTTTGGGACAGAGAGAGACAGAGCATGAACGGGGGAGGGGCAGAGAGAGAGGGAGACACAGAATCGGAAACAGGCTCCAGGCTCCGAGCCATCAGCCCAGAGCCTGACGCGGGGCTCGAACTCACGGACCGCGAGATCGTGACCTGGCTGAAGTCGGACGCTTAACCGACTGCGCCACCCAGGCGCCCCTGTAGTTTCTTAACGTGGAAATTGAAGTCACTGATTTGAGACTTATCTTTGTTTCTAATATAGGGGGTTAAAAGTCCCCATAAAACTGTTTAGTAACATTGCACAAATACTGATATGCTGTGTTTTCGTGTTTATTCAGTTCAAAATATTTACTAATTTTCCACTTGATTTGACACATGGATTCTCCAGAAGTATGTTGTTTTAGCTGCAAATATTTACAGATTTTGTTATCGATTTCTAATTCAATTCTGTTTTGTCCAAGCATGTGTTCTGTGTCATCTGAATACTCTTAAACTCATTGAGACTTGTTTTATGGGCCAGAATGTGGTCTATTTTGTTAAATGTTCCATATGCGCTTGAAAAGAATATGAATTCTGTTGCTGCATGTAATGTTCTAGAAATGTCGATTAGGTCAATTTAGTTCAAGTGTTGTTCAAATCTTTTATGCTCTTACTGATTGCTTGCCTACGTGTTCCATCAATGATTGAGAGAGGAGTGTTAAAATCTTTCACCATGGTGGAATTGTCTATTCTTCTATCAGTTTGTGCTTCATGTATTTTGAATCTCCACTGTTAGATACATAAAAGTTTAGGACTCTCGGTACATTGATGAATTGACCCCTTTATCATTACCAGATGACCCTCTGTATCTCTAGTAACATTCTTTGCTCTGAAATGTACTCTGTCACTATTAATAGAGTCATTCCAACTTCTGGAAGATAAATGTCCAAAGTCAAGGTATCAGCAGGGCCATGCTTCCTCTGAAAACTCCAGAGAAGAAACTTCTTTGCCTCTTCCAGCTTTTGTTACCTGCCAGCACCTCTGTCTCTACTGTCACATGTCCATCTTTCCCGTGTGTGTCTAAGTCTCTGCATCTCCTCTCTTCTTTTTATAGAACAACAGTCATATTGGATTTAGGGCTCAAACTAATCCAGAATGTCCTCCTCTTACCTAGTTACATCTGCAAAGACCCTATTTCTACAAAAGGTCACATTCTGAGACTCTGAGTAGACATGATTTTGGGGGGATACTATTGAATCCAGAACAGTCTGCCTTCTGGACCCCCAAAATTCACATTCATACCATATGCAAAATACATTCACTTCATCTCAACATCCCCCAAAGGTTTAACCCATTCCAGCACTAACTTTAAATTCAAAATCTCATCTAAGTATCATCACTTCAAAAAAGTTCCAGGATGCCTGGGTGGCTATCTGTTAAGCATCTCACATGTCTGACTCTTGATTTCGGCTCAGGTCATGACATCACGACCATGAGATCGAGCCCCACATTGGGCTCAGTGCTGGCATGGAGCCTGCTTAAGATTCTCTCCTTCCCCCCATCCTCTCTCTTTCTCTCTCTCAAAAAAAAAGCTCCAAATATCATTATATAAAGTATCTAAATTAGGCATGGGTGAGATTGTGGGCACGATATATCCTGGGAGAATTCCTGTCCATGTGTGGACCTGTGTTACTCAAAAATAAGTTATCTGCTTCCAAAGTACAATTGTGGGCAGACATAAGATAGATACTCTCATTCTAGAGTAGAGGGAGGCAGGGAAGAGGAGCAGAGGAGGAGGGGAAGAGGGAGAGAAGGGTAGAGAGAGAGAGGAGGAGAGGAGGCAGGGGGAGGTGGAGAGAGAGAGAGAGAGAGAGAGAGAGAGAAACTGAATAAAGGAGCCATTGGTCTAAACAGATTTGCAACCCAGCAGAGAAAGTACCATTAGGCTTCAGAGCCTGAGAATAATTCTTGGATGCTTGGTCCATCTTGTGGGCCCACAAAGGCTGAGCCAGCTCTGGCCTCTGGGCTGGCAGAGTTCCCATCAACCCCTGCCTCTGAGCCCACAGGAGGCCCGAGAGCCCCTCCCCAGGGTCTGTCTCTCTGACCTCTCCATCTGTAGCTCCAGTCCTCAGAGCCATTCTTCCATTTTATTGAAAAGTGAAGCCTGTTTGTAGCTGAGTGGTTCCATCAGCCCCTTCCTGCTGGTAGAATCCCAGAAGTCAGACAGCCTCCTGCCATTTCACCCTGCCTCTGTCCCCTTCTGTTCAAACTGTAAGTGTTTTTGCTGATATGATGCTCTCCAAAATCTTGTCGGTCTTCCGTGCGTATCTTGGGGATCCACACCATTACACAGGGGGGTTCTCTACAGATTCTTCCCGGACAAGCCATCTCTATTCCCGGCTTCTGCTGGGGATGACTGATTGGATCTGAGAGTCACACGCCTGATCTCTTCAGCACAGGTCCCTGCTGCCACACCCTTGGCTTTGTTTCCAGGGCACCCTCTGGAGAGGCTGAGAATTTCCCCAGTCATCAAGTTCTGATTCTACTGCTTACCAGTTCCTTCCCCGATTTATTTTTTTCTCTTCTCTCATTTTACTATAAGCAACTGGGAGAAATCAAGCCACAGTTTCCACACTCCACTTGAAGTCTCCTCAGCTAAAGATCCAAGTTCGTGGCTTCTAAGCTCTACTTTCTGCCAATCACTGGAATGCAATTCAACCAAGTTTTCTGCCATTTCGTGACAAGAACTGCTTTTCCTCTGGTGTCCAACCACACGTCTGTCCTGAGGCCTCTCACCAGAAACACCTGAAGGTTCACAAGTCTACCAACATTCTGCTCATGGTGGTACCAGTGTCCCCTATGTCAGGAGCTTTCTCCACCAAGACCTTCATTCACTTCCTTCTGAGTCTCCACCCGAATCACCTTTAATGTCTACATATCACCAACAATCTTTCCAAGGCAATCTAAACTTTTTTTTAGCAGGTACCCAAAATTCTTCCAGCTTCTACTCATTATATGATCCCAAAGCCACGTCCACATTATCGGTGACAGCAATACTCCGCTTCCAGTACCAAGATCTCCATTCATTTCTTAGGACTGCCCTACCTCATTGCCAGAAACTGGGTGGATTAAAACCAAAGAAATGTATTTCCTCACAGTTCTGCAGGCAAGAAGTCTGAGGTCAAGGTGTTGGCAGGGTCATGCTCCCTCTGAAGTCTCTAGGGAAGAACCTCTTGCCTCTTCCTAGCTTCTGGTTGTTGTTGACAATCTTTAACATTCCTTGGCTTGTAGCAATATTATTCCTTTTTTTTTAAGTTTATTTATTTATTGTGGGGGGGGTGGGGCAGAGAGAGAGAGAGAGAGAGAGAGAGAGAGAGAGAGAATCCCAAGCAGGCTCTGCACTATCAGCACAGAGCCCAACACAGGGCTTGAACCCACAAACTATGAGACCATGACCTGAGCCAAAACCAAGAGCTGGATGCTTACCCGACTTGAGCCACCCAAGTGCCCCATAGCAATATCATTCCAGTCTCTGTCTGCATTCACATGTCCTTCTTCCCTGTGGCTCTGTGTCTGTGTTTCCTCCCGTCTTCTTTTTTTAAATTTATTTTTTTAAGGGTTTATTTATTTCTGAGAGAGAGAGAATGCGAGCTGGGAGGGGCAGAGAGAGGGAGGGAGATACAGAATCTGAAGCAGGTTCCAGGCTCTGAGCTGTCAGCCCAGAGCCCGACATGGGGCTCGAACCCACAAACCGTGAGATCATGACCTGAGACGAAGTCAGACACTTAACTGACTGAGCCTCCCACGCACCCCTCCTCCCCTCTTCTTATTAGGACACCAGTCATGTTGGATTTAAGAGCCACCCTCCCCCAGCATGCTCTCATCTTCACCAATTACATTCTCAAAGACTCTATTTTCACATAAGATACATAAGATTCTAGGTGGATGTGAATTTGGGGGAGGCAGGCACTGTTCAACCCGGTATATAGGGTGTGCCTTTCTCATCCTTTTACTTTTAACCTATTTATATTTTTACATTGGCAGTGCCTTTCTTACAGGCAGCAGTTAGTCAGGGTCTTGCTCGATTTATAGCTTATTATTCCCTATCGTTAAGACAAGACCCTTCCACGTACGGTACCCACTGCTCTGTGAATCTTGAGGTCGTCCTCTGTGGCTGATGGAAACAGGCAGTATTTGTAGCCCTGTGTGAGTGCCAGTCACTAATACTTCCAATCCGTTCTGACGGCTCTTCCCCTCCCCGCCCCTGCCTCTAGTAGTTTCTTAATATTGATAAGCTGACCAGTAGTCAGTTGAGTACTCCAGAGGAACCTTCCAGAGATGTCTGGGTTTTTCTCTTTGTGGCTCTCTGCTCTCCAGTACTCATGTGAATTTTAGCCATGTTGGTCTTCCAAGGCTCCCAGCTTTGTGTCTTCAACTCAGAGGGGTCCGCCCCACCTACCTGGCTCTTCCCACCCTATGCTCTGGCATGGAAGTCCTCTCGACCCTGTGAGCTGGGGGCAACTCAGAGCTCACCTCACTTGTCTCTCATTTCTTAAGGATCACTATCCTTCATCATCTGGTGACCAGTGCCTTGAAAACTGTAGTGTTTTTCTTTAAAAATCTATTTAATGTTTTACTCTACTTGTACAGTATATCTTGTCCTTTTTTCTCACTGTTTCATCAGACAGGAAGGAAAATCTAGTGCCCATTACTCTAAGTTGGTCAGAGGAGAAATTCCCCAGCTGACTTGTCGTGAATTAGAAAATAAGCTTCCAATTTCATTATTATAGTTAAGATTAAAATGTGCCAGGTGGGTAATACTGTCAAATTCACCTCAAGATGACTGATATCTCTTTGCTAGAAAAAAAAACAGCTTTAGGGGGGTACTTCACAAAGGACATTAAGAAGTGGCACAATAACGTGGGTCACAAGTCTGAACGCCTGGGTTCAAATCTCGGTTCTGTCCCGTGTTATGCATGTGACCTTGAGCAAGTTTCCACCCCTTGGCACCTCAGTGTCCTTGACTGTAAAATGTGGCTAAATCTGGACTCCCGTGAGGATGTAAGGTCCTATCAGATACCCATACACTCAGCACAGTGCCAGGCATGTAGCAACTGGCATTCAATTCTCAATAAATGTTAGCGATCATTATTCCTTCTACTTCGCAATCCTGCCTAGAGACCACAGGTGTGAGCAAACGTAGGAGAAATTTTTTAAAAATAAAGCTTTAGGTTCCTCAATGAACAGACATTCTCCAGTTTATAAAGAGAGTGTGAAATCATATTAGATTTCCAGGGTATCCAACATCAGAGTGGATTCACCATAGGGTAGGAGAAGGGGATTCGCCACAGGGTAGCAGGTAGAGTAAGTTTGGGAATTGACTTAGTGCCATTTAAAAACATTGTGCCTGACAGGCTGTCTGTTTTTAACATCAATGTATTTTCAGGTGGCATATTGTACAGTTAATCACAGTAAATTTCTCTTTCTAGTTAACCATCCTTTCCCCAAGTTCAGACAAGCTTTTACAACTAACTGCCTATAAACCAGACCTATTGGTAAGATTGATTGTCGATGATACAAACCAGTAGCTGTGAGGTCTCTATGCCAGAGGAATTTTCACATTATCTTTTAAACTGCCCCATGTAGCTGTGGCTTTGATAAAGAGGATCCACTTTAGAACAATACCAGCAAAATCAAATTACGCTTAGAATCTCACTGTGTGGTCAGGCTACTTACAATATCAAAGCTTAGCAATTTTACACATTACATTAAAGCCATCATGTTGGTGCTACTGAACTGGTCAGATGATTCATCTCAGGAAATCCAGTAATATGTTACCAACTCTTATATTCAGACTCCAATTTTATTCTATTTGGCTCTTTATAATCTATTTTAAAACTCACATTATACCTCCTCTCTAAGCTGCAAATTTTGGCCTCTGGCCCAGAGAGGTAAACCTCTGAGATTATTTCCAATTCTTCTTGGGCCCCAAAGGAAAAATCTATCACTTGCACTCTCTTTGCCCTATGAGGATCAGGTCAAAAACATTTTTTGTTAAAATTATCTTTAAGGTTCGGACTCACATTTATTACTGCCACCATTATTAACACGATCATTCCAGTCCAAGAACTTTGATTCTAGAACGCATAAAGACCATCCATCCGTTGCTTACCTTCCGAGACTCAGTTTGCTCTGGGAACCCTGTGTGGGAGAGCCAGGTCACGGTTTAGGTCCTGCAGCCACGTACAAGAATGTAGTGGCAGCTTTCTACCCTTATAAATCTCGCGTTCCGCCCCTGCCTGACTCTGGGGTTTAAGCTGTTTGCTCCCGACCTCATGGCAGTTGATATGGCAACCATGTGGACTGCAGAGTAACTGCTGGATGCCTCAGATATCCTGACACTTCTATCATCTTAGGGCTCAAATAATTAAGATCTTTCTATATGTGTAATTGCTTCCGCGCCATTCAGTAACTTGCTGTGTGGCCTTGAGCGAGTAATTTACCCTCTCTTGTGTCTCTGTGTGAAATGCCCTGCATCTGTGAAAGACGAAGAATTTTCCTGACCTCTCTCATCGGGATTTGGGCTGGATTAATTTGTTGCTATATTTAAAGGGCAGTTAATTCTAATCCTTGCTTCAAAGCAAAATGTGAGAATGTTCTGATCTCATGCTATCCAGGATGCCCCCAAGGAGCCAGTGTTAGAAGCAAAACAATCAAAAGGAAATAATCGTAAGAGAAGGAGGACCATAGGAAGTAATTTCACATTTGGCTTTTTGGCCCTTCCTCTCTCCTTCTCTCAAGCACTATTATCTCCACCTGAATGTAAGTAATGACTAGACCTGGCCCTTGTTCACAAACACATCTTCCTATGCTCGCCTTGGACAATAACAATCCAAATCATCTTCATGCGTTTTGTATCTTCTCCGGTGCTGCAGGATGCCCTCCCCTATGATGGAAAACAAAACTTGGGAGTGACATTGGCAGTTTTCCAGTGAACTGGGGCAATACGAAGAGGCTGACAGTGGGTCAGAGGAATGACTAGCTCAAGTTCCATATGTGCCCCGGATAGTTCAGGTCACCATGCAAACTGATTTTGCCATTACTATATAAGGCAAATAACAATAAAAAAAAACCTATTAATGAGACCGTTCATGAGATGGATATGCTAACAACTTGCAAGTTTTACATCCAGCCTTTGTGGCTGAAAGTCTTTTTAAAAGGAATTATTTTAGGACGCCTGGGTGGCTCAGTCAGTGAACCGTCCAACTCTCCATCTCGGCTCAGGTCATGATCTCACGGTTCATGGGTCTGAGCCCCACACTGGGCTCTGTGCTGACAGATCAGAGCCTGGAACCTGCTTCGGATTCTGTGTCTCCCTCTCTCTCTGCCCCTCCCCCGTTCTCTCTACTCCCTCCCCCCACCTCAAACAAACAAAAATAAAACAAAAACAAAAACAACCAACTTTAAAAAGGAATCATTTCATTGAGAGTAAACACAGCTTACAAGAACAGATAGGGGTGCCGTTCCATGTGTATGGAGAAGATCAGAAGAGCTCACACTCTGAAAGAGAGTGTGCACAACATCAGGCCAAGGAGTGATGAGGTACAGAGAGAAATTAGGGGGAGATGAGACAGAAAGAGCACCAGGAACCTGGGCTGCAGAGGCTTCTGGTTGCAGAAGTGACTTTGGACAAGTGATGTGATGTCTGTGGTCCCTAGAGAAACTTTCTGCTCTAAAGTCTCTGATTGTGATCCTAGAAAAATCTTAGAAGTTGGGGCGCCTAGATGGCTCAGTTGGTTGAGCATCCAACTCTTGATTTCAGCTCCGGTCACGATCCCAGGGTTGAGGGATCGAGCCCTGTGTCAGGCTCTGTGCCGAGTGTGTGGGGCCTGCTTGAGATTCTCTCTCTCCGTCTCTCTGCTCTTGCCCAGTGTGCTCTCTAAACACGTAAATAAATAGAATTGGAATCTCAGTCTCTTAAAAAAAACACATAAGCTCTCCAGATTTTTACCAAATCTATGCTTTTCACTTATTCTCTTATTGCTTCTTGCTCTCAAAAGCAGGGTTCAAGAAAACAACAAAAAACAATGTCGCTAATTAGGAGTCTCTGTTTGTGCTCTAATTAAAGATTTTATTGCATATCATTGCTTGTACTACTTGATAAATGTCTGTGTCTTTACGAAACCTTCAAGACAAATGTGTTTTTAAGAATAAGGCTTGCAAATAATACCAAGAAGGAAGGGTCATCAGGAGACCTTGCATCCGTTTAACACTCAGTATGCATCATGTCATTTGGTTCTCCCGGCGATCCTGTGAGGATTGAAGGCCCAATATTCACAACCCTTTACAGAGGAAACAACAGGCTTAGAGTGATTAACAGACTCTCCAAGACCACAGAGGTAATAAGTGACAGAATTGAGACGCGAAGACAGAGGTTATTTGACCTTAAGGCCTGGAGCCCTGTAAATCCATCTATCCGGCTCATCTAGCTAATAAACATCGAAGGAACAAGGAAGAGGAGTGAAGCGAGGCCTGGAGCCGGAGATGTGTGCTGAAGTCCCCGCCCTGCCTCTTCAAAGCTGTCCAAGTTACGTCAAGGATCTGAGCGGCTGTTTGCTCATTTGAAAAATGGGAAGTATGATCCATCCCTCCCAGGGTTGTTATAAGAATGAAATTACATGCGCTGATGGATTTAAGTACCTGGTACTACATCTGGCACCTAGAAAGAATTCAGTAAAATCTGCCTATTATTATGATTACCATTATAGACGAGGAACGGTAACACTTTTGGCTTTTGTCATTTCCAGCTTTCAATTCCCGGCGCTAACAACTACCCTTTCAAACCTCTTTTAGAAGAAGGAATAGCAAATCTTTCACTGAGTTTGACTGCGAAGGTTATTAGGGGAGTACTGCTTGCTTCCCACCCAAATGGCCTGCTTTGGCTAAAGATTTATATCAGAGAGGGTTGACAATACCCAGAAAGGGTGGTCAATTCCCAGTCATTCACACTAACATACAGGAAAATCAGTATGCATGCTCCTGAACAGCCAATCCAAAAGTTATTTACATTTGATCTGACCTAAAGTATGGATGTCTAATCTTCCAGAAGTAATCTTAAACAAAAGAGAAAATCACTCTGAACACTGAGATGCTTCACTCTCTCTCTTCTTTAATCACTGTCCTCTCTCTTTTCTGCTGTGGAGAGCAACCAAAACCAGATTTTACCTCTCCCAGGAAACATCCTCCCTTCCAGGGCAGAAAGGAACATAATGTTCCAGAAGGCACTGTCTTATGACAAATGGACAAGCAGTAAATGACATTACATTCATCTTAATCAGACTGGATTGAAAAATTCAGTGAAACAATAAAGCAGCATTTGCAAGGATTTGTTGTAATAATGAACAACTGAATGCTGCATTATGCTTTTTAGTTTCCAAAGCAGTCTTTCCATGACAGCGTACAGAGCTAAGCCAGTCTGATAAGTTGGCCTCAAATAATGCAGCTGGTGAGGGGCAGACAGATGTGTGGTTCTGTGTCCTCCAAATTTGTGGTCCTTCCTCCATAGCTCACACTCCATGATAGGGACAATTCAGCCCAGAACAGCCCCAATCTAAAGATCTATGGAAATATCACTAATTTCCAGAAGTCCAGACAATAATTGATGGGATGCTCTTCCATCTTGGGTATGTCATTATCTCATTCCCTTGGGCTATTAATTTTACTCTCATTCTGAAATGGGAAAGAAGACAGTCATGAGAATTAACCACATCTGTAAGTCACTAAAATTCTCCTCGTTGGGATTTGGGAAAAAATAAACACTCCTCTTCATTACTTTGACCCCACACTTTACATCTCAGGAGTCTGCAAACTTTTGATTTTAGGCTAGAAGATGAAGTTCAAAGTTGATCGACAATTGTGTAGAACTCTCCTAGCCGTAACTTCTCCAAATTTCTCGTGCACAAGAAAGACTCTACACTCAACAAGGAATTACTGTGGAGTCCAGATGGGCTATTTACTTTTCTCCGAATCAGGCCCAGGGTTTGAATCGTACTACTCTGGGGGAGCTCTCTCCGTTATACTGTCCAGCTGCAAATCCCGGAGGGAGGGGTGTTCTGCGCTTTCTTGGCCAGCAGGTGTGTGGTTAGCGATGACACAGCCACGTTCTTCCTATCAGTGCTCAAATGCAGGCTAGATTGGACATTGCCCATTACTTCTATGAGAAAGCAAAGGTCTGACTGACATGGGCCAGAGCCCACAGGAGGCCTTTTGAAATAAAACTTGTCAACCCCTAGATCTTGCATATCTCTGGTTCTCCAGTTTTGCTGACCTATATGCAAAGAAAACCACTGATCTTAATGAAGAAACTACTCACAATAATAAACACTTGGCTTTGGGGATACAAAAAAAGAAAAAAAAAGTACTGCCTACAGTGATAAACATCAGCGTATTTATCACTGTTTCGTACCATGCTGTCTGAAAAAGAAAAACCCCGGGCCCCTGTGAGTAGAGTACAGTATATGATTTCTTTGAAACTTCATTACGTGTAGATTAACCCCTACAAAATGCCTCTATCACATGGAATTACTGGAAAGAGGTGAAAACAACAAGAAAGCAAATCCGTGGATTTCAGAGTGAAAATCCCCCAGGCTTACTTTCTTCTCTGTTGGATCTGCCCACATGAAGATTTTATATTAGAGGATTTTAAATTCTACAACCTTTTTCTGCTTTCTTCATCAGAGAAGGTTTTACATTAAGAGTTTTACATTCTTGGGCCAGGTAAGAAATACAAAAGAGGGTGATGGGATGCCCCTTTGACTAGCTGGCGTTTCTTCTCTCTGGGCACATATTGATTCAATCATTGAATAGCACTCACTGAGAGTTTATGATTTTGCTCAAGCAGGGCAGGAATACAGGGGTGAGAGTCACCAGAGGCTCACAATCTATGGAGGAGGAAGAGGGACAGATCATGTGGTAGATAAGTGACAATGAATTGGTTATGAAAGAGTCAGTACTACATGTTAGCGGATTTCAGAAAAGAGATACTCATTAGCTTTGATGAGAGGTGGCATCTGGACCTCACAGAAGACGAGGAAGGTCACCAGAAGAAAAGCAGTGTTTCAGGCACAGGAGAATAGCTCAAGCCAAGTCAGGGAGGCATGAAAAAGTTCAAGTTTGGGGAAGGCAGGCTTGTCAGTGTGGCTCGAGTCATATGTTCACGGGACCCACATGAGAGCTGCTGGACAAGGCTTTTAAAATAGAAGACCCCACTCTCCGTGTGTTACATGCATAAATACCATCGTATGCGGCTCTGTGACCAAGTGATAAGTTTTAGCTGTGCTTAAAAGTTACGCTTTGACATGAAACTGCTCCCCCAACTTTTCTCCCAACAGACTTCAATTCACAGGAAAGCCTCCTCCATGCCCCTTAATACCCTGTGTGCACAATTAAATTTCCTTCGGAATGTTTCCAGTAAGCCAGTCATGCCTTGAAGGAATGTTCTTTATGTTCCCCTCAAACCCGAGGTGGTTTTTTTCCCCCACCATTTAAATCTCTTGTCATTTAGAAATGTAGTAACCCAAATAATGTGCCATTTCATCCATAAATCGTGGGCACATATACAAGTTGACGGGCTAAGCAGTCCCTGTACACCCAGCTAGAGCATCACAAGTACTTCCGACTTTGCTCCAAGGACTTGCCGAGACAATTTTTAATTTTTCAACTTCATGTTCTACCTGGAGCTATGATATATGAATTTCTAAGACACAGAATAAAAGAACACCCATTAAAAAAAAAAAAAACTTTTCCAAGTGTACATGGTGCCCTGAAAGTGGTCCGAAAAAATGCACACAAGCAGCCACACAGTCTAATCTCTATTATGTGTACATGGGTTTCTGTACTTTAAGTACTTGTTATTCTCACTCTACAGAAGCCTAGAAAATCAATGGAACAAGAGGCCTCGTCGATTCCATTGAACTTTGCAAACTACCACACTGTCATAATAATATGTACCGAAATGCCTGCCCAGACTGCTTACATAACACGGCTCTTATCACATGAGATTTATCAGCAGCCACATTTTTCTTAGTAGGCTGGAGCCCAGTGAAGTCAATGGTGAGAGAGACCTATTAATCACAGTTGAACTTAGTGTGCTATCTGTGATACCTTGTAAAAAGGAGGGTGATAAAAAAGATGCATAGTGACACTCACTGTCAGAAATGCTTACGGGATGATGTGCTCATATCAGATGGCTTTGCAAGTTGGATTGGCATTAAATATTCCACAAGTGGAGTTTAGAAAAAAAAATAACAATGCTACAAATCTGGGAAGGACTAGCTCTAGGCTTCTGCCAGTCCCCAGTTATTTTAGACCTGGCGACAGGGAGTTTAGGGCTTACGAGAGGCTGCCGAGGCACCTGTTCTCAACTGCAAATTCAGGAAGTTGTGACACCCAGACAAAAATCTGTACCCCCCAACCCACCCCGAATCCCACCCTGTCTAGAAATGCAAATCCTGTGACAGCTCCTTGCTTGGCAGGCTGCAAACGGCTTATAAATAACGTCAACATGTTACTCATTTACTTTTTTACTGCACAGAAATGTTTGGAACTTGTTCCTTCCGTTGTCAGACCGTTCCTTGTGTATCCCTTTGCAATAGTCTCATCTGTCAAGAAGTGTAAGTATCAGGAGGGCAGGCCCTCTGTCAGCACTTGGCCAGCATTCTGGATTCTGAAACGTTCAATAAGTGTTCTAACGTAACAATGCTCAAACTTGTGTATGGAAGGCTCATGGAAGAATACCAGGTTGAGGTAGCCGAATCCCAATAGCTTTGCCCTGAAGGAACAGTCAAAAAGGAGATAGATGGGGGCGCCTGGGTGGCTCAGTCGGTTGAGTGTCCGACTTCGGCTCAGGTCATGATCTCCCGGCTCGTGAGTTCGAGCCCCGCGTCGGGCTCTGTGCTGACGGCTCAGAGCCTGGAGCCTGCTTCGGATTCTGTGTCTCCCTCTCTCTGTCCCTCTCCTGCTTGCGCTCTGTCTCTCTCCAAAATAAATAAACATTGAAATTCTTTTTTCAAAAAGGGAGATGGATGGTCAAGTGATTCCTGCTGGTACCGCTCGGCTGTGCTGAAGCCGGTGCCTGAGACTCGGCAGGGACTCAGTAAATACCTACGGAAAGAGGGGAAGGAAGGAAAACAACCCTGGACAGAACACTGATGTAAAAATATAAAAGAGTCTCTGTCTGGACCATTGGAATATTTGAGAAGACAGCCCTTTCTGGTCCCAGGAGATAGGGTAGGCAGAACAATGATCCTCCAAAGATAACCATGTCCTGAGCTCTGGACCCTATGAATATGTTACCTTACATGGCAAAAGGGACTTTGCAGATGTGATTAAGTTAAGGGTTTTGAGGTGAGAGAATTCCCTGGATGATCTAGATGGGCCCAGTCTCATCACAACGGTCCTTATTAGGAACAGAGGGAGCAGGAGATTCGGAGGGAGAGAAGGAGAGGTGATCACAGAAGCAGAGGTCAGAGAGAAGGAGGCTGATGCCCTTCTGGTTTTGAAGATGGAGGAGGGGCCACAAGCCAAAGGGTGAAGGTGGCCCCTGGACACTGGAAAATGCAACGGGGCAAATCTCCCCTAGAGCCTCCGGAAGATATCCTGACCCCAGGAACTGTAAGGTAATGCATCCGTGTTACTTCTGCCACAAAGCTCATGATTATTTGTTACAGCAACAATAGAAATTAGATTTCTATCTTGCCTGCCAGGAGCCGATGGAGCCATTTTTGTGATTTTACAACATTGTTCTTTGACTTAGTTTTCTTCTATGTAATTATTTTTGTAAACTTCAGAAGGTTAGCTGAGGGTCATCATCCAGCTCTTCACAATAAAATTCCCATCTTCTGCTTATTTCCTGCCCATCCAAAGCCTAGGTTTTAGATTCAGACTGAAACTGTACTTTTGACATTTCTTATATAATAATAAATGACAGCTGTCTATCATGGACAGCTTTGTTTTGACTTCATTTTTTAGCACCCCTAGAAAGCATTTTTCCTTTTCTACCAGTGTATGAGGAGACACCTACATATCCTCTCTAAAGACCTATTATTTAATGTTAAAAATCATTTACTTAGCACTAACCATGTGCCAAACGCTGTTTCATAGGCAGAAAATGCAGCAATTAATAAACTACAGATACGTGCATTTACACAAATAAGCACTGGACACAAAAAAGACCAAGGGGTCCAAAGAAATACACAGTGGTACCTGTAAAAGTGCAAAGACATTGGAAGGCTGGTCTTTACCGGGAAGGCTTTCACAAAGAAGATAAAACTTCATGTGGGCCCTCATTTATTCAGATTTTTCTCAAGTTCAGGAAAACATTATGAGTAAGGAGTTGTGGTCATTTAGGTACAAGGCATATTTTAGAAATGACATGGGGTCATGAGATGGTTAAAACACCGTGTGTGTGTGTGTGTGTGTGTGTGTGTGTGTGTGTGTGTTGAGATCGGGGAGGGACCCAGCGCAAGAGCAGAACATATGAAATACATAAGAAAGGGCAGGATAAATTCTACTCTTAGTCTTAAAAGTCACAATAAACAATGCAGACCTCACTTTGTACAGAATGAAATTAAACATTAGGGAACACTGATGGCACAGTGTTCTTCAGATTTGTGTGAACTGAGACCCTGACCTTGGATGTTTCAAAGTACAGCAGTGCTAGCAGGGGATGGCAGTTAAGTTCAGAATTGAGACGAGAAACGTCGGTCATCTTCTGTATCGCCACAATCACTCCTGCCAGGGCCGGGCATGCACAGGTCCCAGCATTCCCAAAGCCAGCCGCTGGAAAAGACTTCTGCTCCCAGTGGAATCCCATTTAGTTCTGGTGATCCTTCCTGGAGTCACCGTGAGAGAGGTGTCAGACTGGAAGGGGAACCTTGAGATGACTGTTTACTCAGCCTGGGCTGATTTTTCAAGGTATGCTTTGCTTTGTTTTCAAATAGAATGGAAAGAAAAAGGAGAAGTTCCTTGGGGTTCCTTGGGACTCCTTCCTAAATCCTATTCCTAAATTCCTGAATCCTATTCCCAAACAGCTTCTGATGAGGAACGGAGGAGGAGAAGAAAGGGAAGGGAATACACAGGGAGAGCATCTAACTTTTCACGTCACCTCTTTAACACCAGCGGCAGGAGGGGACTGTGTCAGGTTAACCACATGAAATAGTCATCTTTGTAAGTAAAAATGGTCAAATATCAGCAATTTAATGTGGTTAAACCTATCCTTCTCCTCTACTCTCCTGTTCCCCCTTGAGACGAGTTTCCCCTGGATGTCTCTGGCCCAATGTCATCTCAGGTACAACACAGCCTCGAGGGACAGCAGCTCAGCGGAGGCAGCATTAGGCGGTGTGGTCCCTGCGCACACCCGCCAGGGGTCCTCGTGGCTGCAGCCTGAGGGGCGCACAGTCTGCGTCAGTCGCGGCCGAAATGCTATTCCGGGCAGCAGCATCCACGAGGGCTAGTGGCAGCATGTGGGGAAGTACAAAGAGTGCCAGTTGCTCTACGGAACCTGTGTTTCAAGGAAGAACCCCCTCAGAGATGCTACGGAATCTCAGCACTGCCGTGTGAATAAAACATTCTTCTGTCCTTATGATGCGGGAAAGGAAATTTTGGAACATGAAAAATGCTGTACTTCTCAAATTTTATTTCTTTTATTTTAATGTTTATTTATATAGTTTTGAGACAGAGAGACAGAGAGAGAGAGAGAGAGAGAGAGAAAGCGGGGGAGGGGGAGAGACAGAGGGAGACAGAGGATCTGAAGCAGGCTCTGAGCGGTCAGCGCAGAGCCCAACGTGGGGCTCGAACCCATGAGCCATGAGATCCTGACCTGAGCTGAAGTCAGATGCTTAACCAACTGAGCCACCCAGGTGCCCCTTAAATTTTATTTCTTTTTTTTTTTTTAATTTTTTTTAACGTTTATTTATTTTTGAGACAGAGAGAGACACAGCATGAACGGGGGAGGGTCAGAGAGAGAGGGAGACACAGAATCTGAAACAGGCTCCAGGCTCTGAGCCATCAGCACAGAGCCTGACGCGGGGCTCGAACTCACGGACCGCGAGATCATGACCTGAGCCGAAGTCGGATGCTTAACCAACTGAGCCACTCAGGCGCCCCTCAAATTTTATTTCTTAAATGCCCAATTTGTACGGGGAATTTTAAAGCTAGGGATAAACATAGTAAAGCACAGTTAACATATAGTCTCATTTATTGTTCTGCAGTTTTGTTTACATACATGTGTCTCTGTGTGTATATATACACATATATACAACATACACATATATATACATATATATATATCTGTTCCTCTAGTCAGTATTTACATTTGCAAAGCTTTCCAAAGGCAATCCTCTTGAAAACTGGTATAGATGTGCATGCTATCCACAGAAGAGTCAACGTGCCTGTTACTAAGTTAGCAAACTGACAGAGTATTGGTGGGCATCTCATGATGGCCTGTTAAAATACAATAAAAATGAAAGTAAACTATTTTTTTTACTCCCAGTGCTAGCTTATCTTTTGTAAACAATTTTTTTTAATGTTTATTTATCTTTGAGAGAGAGAGAGAGAACGCAAGCAAGAGAGGGGCAGAGAGAGAGGGAGACCCAGAATCCGAAGCAGGCTCCAGGCCCTGAGCTGTCAGCACAGAGCGGACACGGGGCTCGAACTCACGAACCATGAGATCACGACCTGAGCCCAAGTTGGACGCTTAACCGACTGAGCCACCCAGGCGCCCCTAAGTGCTATCTTATCTTAATTAAAAAGTTTGGAACTAACATTTCGAGAGACAGGCAGAATGACAATAAGCACTTCTGTCATCCTCCAAAGTGCAGAGCTTATAAACTAGGGGGAGGACAAATTCTGCTGTACAGTCATGACAAGATCACATATCAGAGCACACTTAGCCTGAGGTGGCCGCTAAGGGGAGAGGCAAATGGTCCAACACTTACTGTTGTACCCAGACCACGATGGTTTGTACTTAATGGTTCAAGATTTGGAATAACAGTATCATAAAACAATAAGAGTAGAATAATGAAAGGCATTTTATTTATTTATCAAGGGCCCAAATCGCAAGAAAACCTTCGGGGAGGAAATTCACATGGGGCATATTGTTGTCATTAAGTATAATACTTTTCCTCCTTAGTATATTACAGAGTTGCTCTCATCGATGAAGGAATTGCTTTTTAGAGCAATAAAACCCAATGGAATAATTCAATTTGTTCATGTTAGCGGTGGGATTTTCCAATAATGAATTGCATTTCCTAAGGAAAAAAAGAGGGTCCATTTTCATAGCTGTGAATGGGGATTAAACCAATATAAACTTCCTTCCCTGTTCAGGCAAGTAATTTAGTGACAACAGAGCACTTTCCCTTTGTGGTCAAGTAATGAGAATGGAGAGGGATTTAAGAAACTCCGAGAGAAACCACATTTCAACTCTGCTCTCGCAGGGTGGTTAGTATAAGCAGCACTGGGGCCATTCCAGGGAGTCTGGAGTCTGGAGTCTTTTTTTCTGCTTCTTTTCTCACTTGCCTTCCTCACTGAGTTTTTCCAATTCCCTTTTCTTGCTAATGGCTTTATTTAAAGAGACAACATTAAAAGTGAGTACTAAGATGCCAGCCAATAGCAGTCTAAAAGATGCTGGTGATCGCCTTGGAAGAAATGGGAAATGCAGCCAAATAAACGGAGATGGTAACAGTTGTGTTCTTCAGAATTACAATGGTGATCTGAGAGCTGTTCCAGGGACACTTGCTATAGTTCTCGTCTGCAGTGTCCTTTAAAATACATTAAAAGATGCAAACGTGCAGGAGCACTAGCGGAGAAAATCACCGACCGAAAACATCACTGGTCTTTGTCAGAAACTGCCCCACCTGCAAAACAGGGCAATTGAAGGAGGGGTAATTGAAGATGGGGTAATACCCAGCATGCCTAGGCTTCTGACGCTCAACACTGCAGAGGCATACTGGATACCGGACAGCTGGGCAGCAGAAATGCCCTCTGGCACACACCCAACAACTTGCTCTCAAGCTTCAGGTCTGAGCAAAAGGGGTTTTGAGGGCACCAGGTAGAATCTCAGAGGAGATGAATCTTCGACGGACAAACATCGGGTATAGAAAAATCCTTCTTTGTTAAACAGTTAAAACAGTAACAACGGGTGTCTGGGTGGCTCAGTCGGTTAAGTGGCCAGTTGTTGGTTTCGGCTCAGGTCATGATCTCACAGTTTGTGAGCTCGAGCCCCATGCAGGACTCTGTGCTGATAGCGTGGAGCCTGCTTGGGATTCTCCGTCTCCTTCTCCCTCTGCCCCCCCCCCCAACTCTTGCTCTCCCTCTCTCCCTCGAAATAAATAAATAACCTTTCAAACAACAACAAATATGTAACGTGGGGGGTCTATGAGAAGAAGCACTAGCATAAAAGCATCTGCTGTCCTGCAGATGCAACGGAAGTATGCCTTACAAAGGAGGACCCAGAGTACTACACCCCCTGGTGTATTTCATCATTAAGGGGGGAGGGGGTTTGGAAGCCAAATTTCTGCCCTAAAATCCTAAGTTTTCCATCTACTGGTTATGGGGCCTATTGGGACTCCGATTCCTCATCCGTGAAATGAAGAGGGTAACGGCACCATGTGGTGCGAATATTAAATAAATTAAGACACATAATTTCCTTGACAAACTCAGGGTACACCGTTTGCTGTCACTGTCATCAGCAGCAGCAGCATCACCATGATCATCGCCACTACATGAAACTACAGACTACGGAACTCTGGGTTCTCTTAAAATGTCAAGAAAGGAAGCATGGATTTTTATAAAATAAGAGATTTAAAAAAATTACAGGGGAGGGGATCTGGCCAAGATGTTGAAAGGCAACTGGCAGAGAAGCAATTCATGCAAGAAAATAAACACGATTGCCTGAGTAAATGAAAATGTGCATTTAAGGCAAGGAAAACACAGAATGGACAGTGTGTAGAGAGGTACCCTGATGCCGAGGAAAAGTTACAGATAATTGGTAGGAGAACAACTAAGTAACGAAGATCAAATTTAAAAACTGGCAATCTTATCTATGACAAATCCACTAGTCCCAGGAAAGCAGACAGGAAAACAAAACAAAGCAGAACAGATCCGTAATACTACATCTCTATGATGCCAGAATGGTTTCCCCCTCTCCTGTACAGACTTTTTAACAGTTGCGCAAGCAGGAGACTATCTTCTTGTTGATGTATGTATACACACACATATACACACACATACATACAGGGATGTACCATATGTATATATACACCCAGAATTAAATCAATATTGTATTATAATTGTATATTATAATTGGTGGGATCTTAAAATAGAAAAAAGAAAAGTTCAGTAAACACTTTCTTGAACTGAGGCACCTGGGTGGCTCAGTTGGTTAAGGCCCAACTTCGGCTCAGGTCATGATCTCGCAGTATGGGACTTCGAGCCCCACGTAGGACTCTGTGCTGACAGCTCAGAGCCTGAAGCCTACTTCGGATTCTGTGTCTCACTCTCTCTCTGCCCCTCCCCCACTCATGCTGTCTCCTTCTCTCTCTCAAAAATAAAATAAACTTTAAAAAAATTTAAAAAAACAAACAAAAAACCCCACTTTCTTGAACTAAGAAAAATCAGTCAACAGGAAAAGATTCATCTGTGTTCCAGAAAACAATATTAAGTGTAAAGAGACACATAACTATGCACATACCAAGATTTTAAAATGTCAAGACTAAAGCAAAATAATCTCATCAAAAGTGAGACTGGGAATGTTGCTAACACTTTATGTCTGTAAAAAAGGAAAGTGATCTGAGGTACAGGTGAAAAAAAAACACATTTCATTATGTTAAGTCTGGATGATGGGTCTCCCTTTGTCTAATTATACTAATCTTTGGACAGTGGCATAGATTTGAAATATCTTACAGTTAATAAAAGCAGACCTTTCTTGCTCAAACTCTTCTTTCTCAACTTTTAAACTCCAGAAAAAAATTTGGTCAAACTTGTTTGTGAAAGAAATAATGGTTGCTTTCTCATGAATTCTGTACACAGCCAGATGGCTTTCAGATTTAAGGCAACAGTAAGTCTTGCTTGGATATGCAAGGTCTCTGAAAATATATCACCCATGTACTAGTTCTAAAAATTTATGCAAATCTATTCCCAGTTCTAAGCTAGGGGAATCAGAGGCAAAACCTAAAGCATGGCGATGTCAAAGTGTAAATGGACCGGGGTAAGCAATTAAACAAGCTACACCCATAAAATTACATTCAAATCACAGCTGTAAATAAAGTTGCAAAGCCAAACGTGAATGTGAAAAATAATTTTTGAAAGAAAAATCTTTCCGTAACAAGGAACAACTTCGTGATAAACATTATGAAGTAGTCATAACCAGGGTCTAAACTCTCTACCACACAAGGGTTAGCCAGGAGGTGGGTAGGGAGAAGTAAAAACATTCTAAATCTCTCATCATACAGTAAAGAGGAAAGAAAATCATGGTTCTTCAGTTGTGTCATTAGAGTGAATAAAGCTTTTCTACCTTCCAGAAATGTACCCTCCTCATCACTGGAAAGAATAAAAGCAAAAAAAAAGATTAGGCAAACAGTAAGGCACATAAAACATGAAATGTATAAAATAATATGACAGAAGTCAGTCCAAACATTTTGGCTGAGACAGAAAATCGATGTGGGAACAAGGTTTAAAATCCCCTTTAAAAATGAAGACTTGAAGAATTTGTTTCAAAAGTCCAACTGTAAACTGTTTTAAAGGGAAACAAGAGGACAGATAAACAGTAAGAAGGAAAAAAAATATAAAAGCTAATATTTACCAGGCAACCACAGATAAAAAAGAAAACAGAGGGGGCAAAAATAACTGAAAGCAAATTTGAACTAAAGACAAAGGAGAAAGAGCATAATCTTCATTATTAAAAGTTAAAATCCTTAAAGAAATTAATCAACACATAGGTGACAATTCTGATAGTATTTCAATAAATCAAAAATTTAGAAATTAAAAAAATGGACAATATCAAAATTCTGTGAGAACTACATCTTGCTCAGTTTTTGACAGGTGAAGAATTTTCAAACAGCAAAGAGACAAAAGATTTGAATATTATAAATTGGGTAGAATTGAATAAATACATATTTAACTTCATATTGCACAAAGCAGCCATCATAGAAAAACCTTGATCCAATAATAAGCTATCAAAAGCATTTTTTTAATCCTTAAAAAAGGAAGGAAATGTGAATGCCATCGATTCTGACCAACCATAATGCAATAAAACCAGAAATTAATAATGAAAATATAAGCAAACATACTCAGTCACTTGGAAATCTAAACAAAATAAACAAGGCAAAACAAAAAATAAATTTCTGCTAAAGAGCCCTCAAATAGAAAATTTTAAAATTTACACACTATTAGAAAAATTTTTAGAACTTTTTTCTCTTAAATGAACAAAACATTAAAATACAACCTATAACAGTTTATAAGTGGGTAGATTTATTAAGCAATGAATAAAAATGACAGTATTTATGACAGTAAATTTTTGACATATTTATGACAATAAAAAAGACAAGAAAACAGGAAGATCTAAGAGATAATAGAAATTATAGAAAAAGGAAACAAAAATAAATTCAGAAATTAAGTAATGAACAAATTATTTGGGGGCTAGAAAAATAAATCAAATCAAGACAATGAAAACCACAAATGCAACACAAGAAAAAACAAAAGTGTGGGACGACATCAAACTTAAAAGTAAATTTGAACTAAATTTCTTTACACAGCAAAGAAAACCTTCAGCAAAATGAAAAGGAACTCTACCAAACGGGAGAAAATGTTTGCAAACCATATATCCACTAAGGGGTTAATATCTAAAATAGAGAAGGAACACATACAACTCAGCAGCAAAAAGACAAGACAATTAAAAATTGGGCAAAGGACCTAAATAGACATTTTTCACACACACACACACACACACACACACACACACACACACACACACACAAATGGCCAACAGGTATATGCAAAGATGCTCAACATCATTAATTATGACGAGATGCAAACCAAAACCACAATGAGACATCATCATACACCTGTTAGAACGACTATTCTCCACAAGACCAGAAATAACAAGGATTGACAAGGTTGTGCAGAAAAGGAATCCTGGTGTGCTGCTGGTGGGAATGCAAACTGGCACAGCCACGATGGTAAACAGTATGGAGGTTCCTTAAGACATTTACAATAGAACTACTAAAATAGAACTGGTAATCCCACTTCTGGGTATGTATTCAAAGAAAACAAAATCACCCTCCCAAGGAGATGTGTGCACTGCCATGTTCACTAATGATGCCTGCACTGCATTATTCACAACAGCCAAGGTGGACACAACCTAAGTGTTCATGGACGAACGAATGCATAAAGAAGGTGTGCAATGAAAATACAATGCAATATTATTCAGCCTTTAAAAAGAAGGAAATCCTGTTGAGACGGCACTGATGAACCTGGGGGGTATTATGAAAATAATAAGTGAAATAAGCCAGAGAAATACAGAAGTGGCTTCCAGGGGCTGGTGGGTAGGTGAGACAGGGAGGTTGGTAAAAGGGTACAAGATTTCAGCTACAAGATGAATAAGGTCTGAGGGTCGAATGTATAACACGGTGACTGTTGCTGATAACACCATATTGTATAACTGAAATTTGCTGAGAGTAGAATTGAAATGTTCTCATCAAAAAAAAAAAAAGGCAACTATGTGAGATGATTGGATAGGATAATTAACTAGATGGGGGATCCCTTCACAATGTACATATATCAAATCATCACCTTGTGTGCTTTCCCTTACAATTTTGTCAATTATACCTCAGTAGGTCTGAAAACAGTGAAAACAAACTAAAAAGTAGTAGGAAAAATGACTTTCTTAATAGGCTTCTGTATAAGTTGTACTGGTTTTTCTTTTTTCCTTATACCCTCCACACTTGAAAAAAAACCAAAAAACTTATAGGTACTGATCAGTCCCTAGTATATAATTTGTTCCTGAGCGCAGGAAAATGCAAAGCTAATCAGTATATTTGGTGAAAGGAACAAAACTCTAGTATCAAAATCTGAACGAGGAGGAAAAAAATCAAAGACAAGTTTCCTCATGGCAATCGATGTGAAAACGTTTTAAGCGAAATCTCAAGAAATTGCATTTAACTTACATTAAAAGAATCACAAGTCAAGAATTCACAGGGTTTGCTACCAAGAAGTAAGGCTGTTTATATATTTGGTTATCTATGAATTAGTAGATTACTTAAATAGATGTAAAAAAAAAAAAACTTTAGGTGAAATGGCATCAGTAGTAATCTTCCTTAAACAGGATGAAAAACATCTCTCTATATACCTTAAGCCAACGATCATTGTTCAGTTTATGGAGTAACATCAGAAGCACTGTGATTAAAATCAGTATTGTGAAAGAATCCTTAGTCCTGTGCCTACACAGCTCTTTCAGACCCCAAGAATCAGCTGCTCTACCCACAGCCCTTCCCTGACACTCACCCTTGGGACAGTAGGTGTTGCTCAGATCTGTGTTTCGGGGGGTAGAGAGGGTTATTTCCTTGTCTCCCAAAGTAACTGTGTTCCCGTCCCTTTGTGGAACCCAGACACTTATTCCACTTCCTATGGCTTTGGTCTTATTGTGCCTCCTCTGAAGAGTGGTCACGTCAGAGGACACGTAATATCATAGGCCCCTCTTCGTTTTTCCCCTAGCCTGCCCTCATGCTGCGGAGACGGGGCCTTCCTCTGCAATCCATATGTCCTGCATATTTCAGCAGCAGAGTGTGTATGGCCTATGTCTCTATAGCCCAAGTCTCATTTGAAGAACCCTTCCGGTTACAGTCATAGTTTCCTAAAAGGTTTGGGTAAAGGGATGTGCTTTTTCACATCCTTCTTTATCAGACAGTACTAAGAAATGAGGTCCAAGAATTTCCAGTGTATGTTTATCATCCCTATGGTCTCTCTGCCCTGAATATTCAGGCCTAACATGTAAGTACACGTATTTTTCCAACCACCTGTAAGTTAAAATACAGCAGAAACTACAATATATGCCCACTAACAGTAGGTATGGAAGAACTCTTCCCAAACCCCAATCCCATGCGTATCCTCCCTGGTAAAGCTCGACCGCTTCCAGTCTCCACAGAATGTGTAGGAATCGATCCTTCCTCAGGGAACAAGGAACTGCTTTCCCCTGACTCACTGCTATGTTCTTTTATGTAGCTATTCACAGACTTAAGATTTACAGCCCTTGAAGATAGGAACCTTATCTTACCCTTCCTGACTCCTGTTAGATTGAGCACATTTTCTTCTACTTAGCAGGCTGAATAAATATTTGCTAAATGGATTTAAAAATGAAAATTGAGCTGCGCGAGTTCACCCCATGTCAGATTTCTCAGGAGGTTAGATGTCAGGCTTTCTAATTAGGAAGATGGTCATCTCTGTGCTGTCGGACTAGACGAGAGAGTCCGCAAAATGTGTGTGTGGTGAGGCGGTGGGCGGGTGGGGGCAGCATGACCGTCTGAAAACACCGGAATTATTCAACTTGGTGAAGAGAAGGCTTGGGAACAGGATTTCAGCTTATGAAGAAGAGATATAGAGAGACAGCATTTATTTCCATGTAGAAGGCCCAGTGGACATGAGCTAATGGGATTACGTTCGACTGGGAAGAATCTAGATCAGGCAGAACATAGAGTCCTCCACTCGGTGTCAAAGGATTTAGACAGCTGCCCTGTAGATTTTTCCTCGAAAGCTTTTTAAATAGAATTGCCATCTCTCCATTCAGAAGGGTTTCAGTGCAGGCCTTCCTGGGAGAGTACTGGTCAGTCGAGCACCACATTGTATTTACAGTTCTGAGAATCTAGGATATAGACGACGTCAAGAATGAGTTTTGCAACAACTTGGCTCCAGACAATCTAATTTTCTTTTTAAACGCAGAGCCAAAGGGAAGCTGTTAGTCAAGTTTCTAGTCTGGGTTTACCTATGTTGCATTTAAAAGTATTAGCCAGAGTGTGGCACTGCCTCTTCTACACATCTGAGAAGTGTTGAGGGGTGGGTGACTGGAGAGAGACAGCAGCAGCCAGCATTGTTTTCCATCCTTGCGTGGAACTGGATTCTCCAAGCCTCTTCCTTAAATGTTCAGCCATTTTAGAAGAGTGACAGTGTTTACTTTCCATTAGGAGGAAGTACAGGGTTATGCAGACTTGGAATTAACTGTTTTCCTTAGATTACCTACAGGATAATTACCCACAGGTACAATCAGCCCCGTTATTCCCCTGGACATGAAGAGACAAGGACTTCATGGTCCCCTGTGCATCTTCACAAATATTCCCCTGGACGTGAAGAGACAAGGACTTCATGGTCCCCTGTGCATCTTCACAAAGCCAAAAGGATCTGGAATAGCCCTGGGAGTTGGGAAAAGTAAGCGATAAAATCTTCATTTGTTTCTTCAGACAATGCATTTGAGGGCAGTGGGAGGGACTCCACGGTAAACCAGTCAGAGTTCTTCATTTTCCCTGACCCTGACCTTCCCCCAGAGCACGACAGAGACAAGGTGGTGCTGGGACAAAGCCAGAATGTCAGGTACAGCTCTCTCATCGGTGCATTTGAGGGAAAGAAAGTCATGTGTTCTGTCATAAACAATGATGTGACCTCAGTTCTAGTTAGAAACAAACACTCTCCTCCACAAGTAGATATGTACTGTTCTTCAGAAAACCTTCCACTCACCCAAGATGAGGAGAGTCTGGTCAGCACCCACCATACCTTGCAAGAGCTCCGGCCAAAGGGGACGTACTTCACAACTGTGGAAGGTGCTTACCAGGGCAGAGTCGCTGGTCTTGGCCTGCCCGTCGGGTCATTTGTATACAAGACCTTTATGTACCATCCCACCCACAGAGGAGACAGAAGCCCCAAACCGCACGCTTGCCAAGGTGAACGGACAAGAAGAGCAGAAGGTAGCACAGAAGCGCAGGCTAGACTCGAGGTTTTGTTAAAGGGAACTGGTTCACACACATAGGAGGTATTTATTTGCTTGGTGTCTTCCTCTCCCTTCAGGAGAGTAACTCTTAGTCCTCAGAGACTCACAGAAAGGTCTGTGGTTTATATCCCAAACCCTCAATGTACCAGAGGACAAGGCAACTCTTGGGCGCATGGTGATTGACATTGACATTGCAATCAATATTCTTCCCTCTAATTTAGGGATAAAGGATCCCAATATAGTCACACTGTGTGTGAGTGTGGAGGGGGAGCTTCTGGGCTCCTTACACTGGACGGTGTAGGGGTGGTAATCATTCTGTGTACAGTTGGGAGCTCCCTTTTGGCATGGCACCAATCTCAATATTTTGGATTGCCTGAGCTTCTTGTGAAGGCAGGGAGGCCCAGTGACCCATTGTTGGTCTTTCCTCTATCAGACATTCCCCTTGGTCTGTGAATCTTCTACCTTGAAAAAGCACATCTTTAGTGGCATACTCTGGTTCAGGCTGCTGAAAACCAGGTCTTTCCTGGTTGAATGACTAAAAGAGACACATGCAATCAATTAAGGAAGCCAGGGGCTGGACCAGGCCTGTTGAATATAATAGGCATAAAGTAGAATTGGTGGGTGGATGGATGGGTGGAAGGATGAACAAGCGAATGCACGCAGGGCGTACCCAACTGGCCCTACGATGGGAGTGAGCTGGCTCCCTCCAGATTCTTCCATCTATTCAAAACATTTTTAGTCACACTGCCTCGAAGGTTGGGAAGAAGAAAGGTTGAATTACCGCTTGCCTACGTCACTGAAGTACCGCCATTTTGCCTATTCATGGTCTCTATCAGTTGTTCACCTACATGGAGCCGTACCTGGGAGTTTTTAGCCATACAGTGGATTAGGACTCTTCTGAAAGGGATGTGTAAAACTGCTCACAGAGAAGAGTGGCGTAAATAAACTTTCCAGATGCCATTCTGCTGAGCATGCAAATTTAGGAGTGTCAAGGAAGGATCAATCTGCACACACACAAATACACAGACACACATAGATATATAAATGCTGACCGAACACAGCTACGCTTTAAGAAAAGCATCTCTTAATTTATATCTGAAATTTCACCTTCATATAAAGGAATGTATGATGATGATTCTCTCTCGGCAGCATTTTAGTAGGAGGAAGGAAGCCGAGGAAAACATGGGAGAATTAATCCTTTAAGTGGAGGTTCATTCCATGGAGCAGGAAACCTGGTATATGTAGGGAGGGCAGTGGTCAGTGAAGAGCCATTTCCATGTTTTATGAGTTTGTCTTGAAGCCATCAGAAAACCTAAGTGGCCAAACTGCATTAAAACTGATCGGCTTTATAAAATGCAGTACTTTTTTACCACATCTCACTTGTGGTAGGATATGATCGTTCACGTGTGTGAATCTTCACCCCGTGAGAGGACAGTGAGAAAAGGCAACTATGGTGCAACTACTTTCTTGTCAGTGGCAGGCCTCTTTGGGCCAAGCTGGGGATTCTGGGTCTGAAATAGTAACTGTAGGGTTAAATGAAATCTCACCAGACTGGCCCCATTGTGGGAGCTTCCTCCAAAGCATCACCCTGCTTCTCACCAGTTGGCATTTCCCCTGCCATATTATGGAAGAAGGCATCTCTCCTGTTGGTATTCAAGTGGAAACTGATGTTGGGTTCACTTCTAAGACACTGATGTAAGTGAGGCTTTTTTTATATGGCCCTTTGCTCCAACCCAGAGATTAAAATGAGCCTCAACATAAACCATCAGGAAGAGGCATAAAAATGATTCTAAACCTCACCTATGCTCAGCTGACACCCGTAAAGCACAATTGTGTTTTAATGATAACACTTTGGAATAGCTCAGGTAAATATAGTGCCATATGCAAAGCTTTCAGATCCCCACAAATGCCACCAGTACTTATGATCCCTGTGGGTAGGTTTTCTCTCGCTGTGCTCAAGTCTGAATGGAATATAAATGCACCATTAAATCTGTCCTAGAAGTACAGAGAGCGGCCGTTGCATAGTTAAGTGAAAAAGGCAGCATTTTATGTCTGATAGAGCAGTCATCTTGTAAAGAACAAATTGGTAGAGAGAGACAGGGGAGAGCGATGTATGGAGAGTGGCCTCAACAGGATAGGCAGATGGAAGTCTAAATTCTTTTATAAATTCCTTTTAAATAACATATTTTATTGAGCTGTTAGAAGAAAAATGCAGATTCTTTCTGAAGCTTGGAAATAAGGTGCCTATCCCCAGTCTCCTACTCCTACACACACTCACATCAAAGCCACTATGATCACCACCACCATTGTTAGTAAGAGGGGGGAAAGAATAGAAACAAGAATAAAAGTCATCTTTCACTACAGCAAACAAAGCAAGTTTAGCTTGTCACAGAGAATGATGAATGGCTAGCGATCACTTTCCCAGAAAGAGAGAAACCAAAGATTGTGTATCAATTTTTATAATTTTAAAGCTGAAAGATGGTAACTCTGCAGAAATGGAGCAGACTATATAAAAATCCTCTCTGAAAATGTGATTACACATAAAAATCCATGAAAACGTACAAAGTGATAGATGAACCAAAACAAAACAAATGCGGTTTTTTATCCTTTTGGAACGGAGCAGAAATGGCACATGTAGAGAGAATGGCTTTAGTTTGTATTTTTAAAAGAAATATTTGGGGCTTAATTGAATTATACTTGTGGTGGGAATTGAAATATTCAGACGGAATATTGGGTTTTATTTTAAACTGAATTCTATACTGAAGAGATGGAGAAAGAACCACTGTGAAATATTAGCAGTGAAGTTGACCCATTTCACTAAACTAAAAAAGCCACGCGCATAAGAAGGAAGTACCCTTTCTTCCTGTGCTCTCCTAACCCCCAAAGGGTCTACAGTCAGTATTCTTGGTTAATTCTGACAAGGAAATCCTCTTGGATCTTTTCTAATTTAATCCAGTTTACATCTGATATTTATTTCTTGAGATTAACCACAATGAACGCTTTTTTGTGTGGCCACCCTGCTAAATCTGTGTTCTCCCCACACACACCTTCGATGTCACAACTTCAATGAATCTGGAACATATTTCTGGATGTGTGTTTCATTTTGCTTATTCCTTAGAAGTTATCAAGTTAATACCAAATTCTATATACCACACCTTACCAATATACATATTTTATTCATTTTAAGTTATTTTGTTTGCATTGGATCTTCAGGGATTTCATGATGTCCCCACAGGTAAGTTTAACCAATGGTACTTCATAATAAAATGTACTTAATCTTTTTACATTTAGAAATTATACCAATAATTTATATTTCTTTAATGATTACGGGTGATGGGAAAAAATGTCTTTTTCTCTTGAAAACCTCAAAAAGCTTGTGTCAGAAGTCCTTAGAGGTCTGCTTACGCTGTTCAACTCAATAATATGGACACCATTGTATAACATAGTAAGGTGTTTTCTTTATTCTGCAGTCTGGGTAAAGTAACCTGAAAGAGAGTGGTATGGCTTTTAATATACAATTTCAATGTATAATTTATATCAACTAGGTTTAGGGAATATACAGAGGCTAGGTTAACATCATGCCAATCAAACGTGTATTTTAAATGGCCATAAGGAAAAAGAAAACACCCCACAGGTCAACTTTGCTTCTAGCACACCATTTCCTCCACACCCTCAGAAAGGTGGCTGGACACGAGAGAGGTTCTGAAAATCAACCATAAGGACTCAGGGAAAAGAGAAGTGGACAGAGCCTATGAGGGCGGGAAGATGAATTCCAGAGTGAGGTTGAGGTGGAGATTAATAAGCCTTTGGCTTACTGCTAACTTCTTTAATGTACGACAACTCTAAACCTTGCCGAAAACCCTACACGTGCTGTATAAACTTACAGCCCTCAGCGGCCCCAAGTTGTATTAAAGAGACCTGGTGAGACCAACAATATGCTAGGAGCATGGGGGTACCTGTTATAAACAGTCTGAACTGCAATTCATCTTACTAAACACCTTGGACAACATCCAGCTCGAGAATCATAAAACACCTCGGAATACAAGATGCTGTCACTGAAGAAAGCCTGTTTGCTTATCAAAGAAAAGGCAACCAATTAATAGTTTTATTACTAATACCATTACCCCAAGGGCTAAAATTAGGTTTATTTATTTATTTTAAGTTCAGCCCACTAAATTCCGTGCTAACACACAACAAGGTACAGCTCGTATTACAAATGAATAACTTAATTAAAAAACATTGATTTTGCTCATTGACTGCTGCAAATTTTATTAAATATTAATGATAACATTTTGTATTTTTTATACTAGTCATGAAAGTTTTATGTGCTCTCTCCCCTACAGCAGCCTTAGATTTTATGACAAACTCTTAGGCAGCTCAAAGTACAAACATAAATATTGCATTGGCCAGCTTGGTACAATATATGTGTATACATAAGCCAATGAGTGGATGTGTGTGCATTTACCCAAATATGCACCGAGTTAGGAGCGCTGACTCAACGGAAGTGAGGGAGAAACTTGAACGGTTGAAGTTTGCGTTTCATTTTAATTGCCAAGATGGGTCACCCAGAAGCTACTGGAAGAAGCACCCTGTGAAGTGGGGCACCAGAACCCTAAAACCAAGTGTGTCTTCTCCCCAGAGTCTATGTGTCACACAAAGCACATACATCACTCTGGAAACAACGTGATTTTACGTTACAAGAGGTTTCAACAAAAGGACAACATTCTACTCTTTCCTCACCCAAAGGGGCCCAAAAAACCAAAAAGCTCACCAGCCTACAAAAGAGCCTTTACAATTTCAGTAGAATTTTTTGTTATTGTTTCCATCGATTTATTTTACATGTGTAGAGTCCGCAGAACTTTGGACTTTTATCAGTAGTCTAGATTGACCAGAAATAACCCTTCTCTTGCTCCCCCAAGTTCTCAATGGAAACCGTAAATGTTTGGAGTCAGCTGACAGCTGTGTGAAGTGAATCAGATGACACGTTATTTGGGATGTGTTTTCCATTATTTGGAACTTTTTACTTACAATTTTGTGCAATGTCAGCCAAACATCACTACTTGGAACTTCTGCAGCGCATTTCTTCCCTCTGTATCTATCTCAAAGTCATTTAAACAATCAGGAATGTAAGTCACTTCCTCAAAACACCTCAGAGGTCAGAGGGTCAGGTCAGGCCTCGGAGTTATCCAAGTCTTTCCAAAACTTAACAAACTTCCTTAGGAATACAATCATAGCAACCCAGACTTGAAAACAAAGTTTGAGTGTTATTAAGTATGTGTTAGAAAAAAAATCCAGCCATATTATATCTATGTAGTTTGCAAATGCCCTCCTAGAAAAAGGTGAGGGAGGGAGACAGGGTAGGAGGAACACTTGCCAAAGGGAAAGACCTCACATGAAAAACATTAAGCATTTTTTAAAAGCGAGGAATTAAAAGGCAGACCAGAAGATCTTTAAAACATATGCTTTTCTTGAAATGCAAAATATGTTTTTGTAAAACATCGATGGAAGGTAATATGTGGAAGGGAATTTATTCAGTTTTGTGGTTACTGGTGACCTAAATATGCTTGGGTGCTTCAGCGGTGGGTCCATTATTCACTGTGTAGCCCCTCTCTTCTGCGCCTCTTCCCCAGGCCCAACTGCCCCTCTGGCCTCTGGGAAGTTGAGCTTTAAGACTACATTTCCCAGCCCTTGACAGCTGGCCCCTGTTGGGCTGGGCCGATGAGAGCAGCTGGAGATAAAAAATAAGGGCAGAAAGAGAGAGAGATGGGACTATTTCTTCCCTGCTGCCCCTTACTTTGGGCTGAGTTATCGAGTTTCTGGCACGTTTGCCTCTTTGGGAGAAACCGTGCCCCGTGCTCACTCCTGGGGCCTCCTTCTGCCTGAGATCTCTGGGCGCCTCCACAACCCCCCGCGGGTCGCACACCCACAGCCCTTCATCAGAGCCTTGTAAATCTGAATTTCTTTCTTTCTTTCTTTCCTTTCCTTCTAGGACCTGCCTAACAAGACGGGAGTAGCTGTAGCTCCTACTAGGTGTCCCTTCCCGGGTGTGTGATGCAAAACAACAACTCCAGACATCAGGTCACAGGTGGGTTTTGAGAAAGGGGCCTTCTATAGAAAGTCAGGAGATGCAAGGAGGTGAAACAGTCACCCATCGACATTAGATCCGCTGCATACATTTTCCTGTGAACTTAGAGATACACAAAATGCCACGCCGCTCCATCAGGATTATTTCCCTTTCTGTTGTGGAGCAAAGTTTCCTTCCCTGGTGACGGTGACAAGGACTCAGGAAAAACAAAACAAAACCCCCCAACCATTCCTTGCAATGGCATTTGGTGCCAGGCCCCAGGGCATGTGCTGTGTTAAGTCTGACACGTTTTGAAAGGAACTAGTGTCCCCAACTCAGCTTGACTGTGAACCAGGTCTATATAGCCACCTTTAGTCCTCCCAGGGAATAAATTAAATCTGCATCTTGACTGTGTTGCCTGGAAGAGATTTTTAAATTATTTATGGTGCAATAGCAGGGAGTTGCTCTTCTCTGCAAGCTGGGGGTGGGGTGGAATGCATTCTGCCTCTTGTCTACTCCAGGCCACTGCGTTCCCGAGTCCAGCAATGTCTAGAGAAAAATAACAAGGCTGGAGGCAACCGAGATATATTAACACAAAAGAGGCAGTAAATCACTTTTCGCTGTTTGGAGACAGCTCTTGGGCTGTCAGGGCTGGCTCTTTGCTCCGGTCTGCCTGGGATCCAGCGGATGTTTGCCGATGCCCGGCTGGGGAGGGCTGTGCAGGGGACGGGCTAGAAGGACCACATGGATTCAAGGGGGAAGTTTTAAAAATGGGAATAAGAAGCAACTCAAGCATCTGGAGAAGGGATTTTGCAAATTTGGAGACTCCTCCTTCCAAGTTTTGACCTTAGTTCGTATCATACGGAGTGTCAAAACAGCTTTACGTTGAGCATCAGAAGAACTGACTGTTTACACAGGGCTGGTTCAAGGGTGGATTTCTTTTTCTTTCCTTTTTTTTTTTTTTTAATGTTTATTTATTTTTGACAGAGAGAGAGAGACAGAGCGCAAGCGGGAGAGGGGCAGAGAGACAGAGAGAGAGAGGGAGACACAGAATCCGAAGCAGGCTCCAGGTTCTAAGCTGTCAGCACAGAGCCCACAAGCCCCGTGGGCCCCATGCGGGGCTCGAACCCACAAACTGTGAGATCATGACCAGAGCCGAAGTCAGATGTTCAGCTGACTGAGCCACCCAGGTGCCCCACAAGGATGGATTTCTTAAAGCTTTTCAGAGATTTGCTGGTATTTTGGAAATCCCTGAAGTAGAGAGTCACATGAAGAGCCTCAATGGTGCTTCCATGAGGGTGGACCTTTCCTGTGGACATTTATCCCTTGTGCCCTGATCCCCAAATGGCTTTCACATGAAAAGAAAGCCCAAACTGCTGTATAAATATAGAGAAGATTTAAATGCACATTCCCTGTGGTAACACATTTACACATCCGGGTAAAATTATCTCAGTGACTAGTCGCTGATTTTTTTCAGATCCATTACCTCATGAGGCAGAATGAAAGCACACGATACGGAGGAGATGTGCAGAAAAAGTGGACACAGCACAGGAGGAAAGAGAGAAGATACCGAAGACTGGCTAGTTCGTAAGTTTTCCCGACACCAGAGCTTAGGAAATGTTTTGTCCTACTTGCTTAGAGAGAAATTCTATCCTCAAATGTATACACAAGACCATCTTTATTTCAACTTGTAAGGGATATTGTTTTACCTAACTTATAGAAATATAGTATACTAGAACCATAATAGAACTATAACAGAAATAAAATATGCTATATTGACGTGAACTTACTCTCGTCGTAGACCTCAAAACTTTTGTCACATCATATCAGATCCCTCCATATCCAAGTTAAGAGGTCAGTTTATTACTTCATTTTGCTAAGAAAGAAAATAAGGCATGGAAAAATCGACAATTTTTGCTTTCTTAAATAAGTATAAAGATAGGTAGATGGATAGTTCAGTGACAGAGATATAGAAATAGAGGTCTGTGTGGTAGTTTTATTTATCCTGACATTAGTATGTATTACTATAACATTCTGACTTTTACATGTGTGGTAAAAATTAATTAGTTCCCTAGTCTAGGAAGAAAGATGCTGAGTTTGGGGTAATATCTAGCATTGGAGTTAGTACCAAAAATGCTTATTATGAAGATCCACATGTTTGTTTAATTTCTCCCCTTTTCTAATATGTTCAAACTTTTTATTGAAGTATAATACACAGAGAAAAGCATACACAATGATGAATTCATTATCTCTATACATTTTTTTTTAACAACACAGAGATAAGAGCTTGCTTATAGGCTAAGGCAGGAGACGAGCCTATAGGAAGAAAGCAGATGGAAATAAAGTTTCGGTACTGCGGCAGATCGTATGTCCCAAAGGTGGCTGTAATAATACCTCCCATCCCACATGTCTTACAGCCATGCTACCTAGCTAGTCCTTCATCAAGAGGTAGAGTTGATTTCTCCACTCGTACCTGGGTGGGCTCTGTGACCGCTTTGACTAACAGAATACAGTAGACAGGGCATTGTTGTTTCTGGGCACAACCTTTGTTTTGGTAGTTTCAACTTCTGCCACTTGGAAAATCTACTCTTGGCATGCTCTCTCTGAGATCCCAGCATTGGGCTGTGAGTCGCCCAAACCACACGGAGGAGCCATGTATAGGTGCTTCCATCATACTCCAGCCGAACTCCCAGCCAACAGCCTGCATCAGATGCCAGCCACCTGAGCGTGCCATCTAGGGTATCTTGCTCCGTCAAGACCTCAAATGACTGTGGCTCCAGCTAACATCTGACTTCGATAGCATGAGAGAGCCCAGAGAGCAATGCCCAGCTGAGCCAAATCAACCCCCAGACCCATGAGAGATAACAATACATGGTTTTAAACCCACTAATTGTGGGAGTAGTATGTCAACAAGACACAGATAACTGGAAGAAGCACCGAAATGCAGACACAGAAATTTGACTTTCACGGGACGGAAGAGAGACAAGAGCAGAGACAAGAACAAGCAAGATTATAGGAACACTCACAGATCGAATGCGTAAGAGATGAGGTGAGAATCTGGAAGGCACAGCATTTTGTAAGAAAGCAAAAGATGGGCTATCAGGCTTCAGAAAGAGGTAGAGACTTGGAATATCATATGCATGCAACCAGAGACATTCCAGCAAAAGTTACTGACATGTTTGAAGACCGTGCTGATGTTGTAAACTATCTATATGAAGAACAACATCTGTGTGGGGCTGGGATTTTCTCCATCTGTGTCTGGCTGTGCAGGTTAGAAGAGAAATCATCTGACTGGATTGATCTCGGATTGCAGTTTTATTTTTTTTTATTTTTTTTTTAATATTTTTTTAACGTTTATTTATTTTTGAGACAGAGAGAGACAGAGCATGAACGGGGGAGGGGCAGAGAGAGAGGGAGACACAGAATCGGAAACAGGCTCCAGGCTCCGAGCCATCAGCCCACAGCCCGACGCGGGGCTCGAACTCACGGACCGCGAGATCGTGACCTGAGCTGAAGTCGGACGCTTAACCGACTGAGCCACCCAGGCGCCCCTCGGATTGCAGTTTTAAAGAGCAGGGGAGGAAGGAAGGGAGAACACCACAGCTGTGGGTTCTGGTACTTATTGGTTGAAGCGACGGATCATGGATTTTAACCTGTGTAGGGAAAGGAAATGAAATTGGGGGGATTATAGAAGTGAAAGAAAAGAAGATACAGAAAATGGAGGTATAAAGCATTAGCTATAGGAGAGCAAGGAATGAGAAAGCTGGAGAGAGAAGTTTTGATCCAAAACTAGACCGTTATTGAATTCTTTGATGTACTTATAATTTTTATGATCTTGGTAATAATTAAGAGTTTTACTTATAAAATATTTAAAGACTAATAGACTAAAAACCCCAGAGGCACCTGGGTAAGCGTCTCTTGGTTTCAGCTCAGGTCATGATCTCATGGGTTTTGTGAGATCAAGCCCCATGTTGGGCTTTGAGCTATGGTGCAGAGTCTGCTTGGAATTCTCCATCTTCCTCTCTCTCTCTGCTCCCCTCCCCTACTTGCACTCTCTCTCCAAATAAATAAATACACTTTAAAAACTACAAACCAGTTAATATTTCCACCTGTCATTAATTTGTAAACATCCCCGGATGGGAAGATGATTCACAAGGAAGGGTTAGACCGTGGCTTTATTTGCCAATATCCAGTGGTGTGCTGGAGCTGGCCCATACCCAACACTCTGCACACCTTCCTAGATTTGTGCTCAGTGACATCATGTTGTAGCTGGAAACTGACCGTGGCAGAATATTTACATTACAGAAATTTGCAGACACTACAGTTCGGGGCTTTTGTCTCCCAGAGAGCGGGCTGTTAAACATTTATCAGTACACCACTATTCATTCCCTCCATATACTCTATTTACCACAAGAAAGAGAGAATTTAATTTTGTACATTTCTTACAAATGTGTATCTCCCAACCTATGCCTTATTCTTCAAAGGATGTGACGGGAACATTACTTCTCTGTATTTTATTAGCTGCATGAAGCACAAATGTTGAACTCAAGATATGTGATTTATTACATATGAAGACACACTTCCCCCTCTTTCCTATGCCAGAACATTCCAAGACGGAAGGAAAAAGTCAACAGAACAAGCTGAAGTAAGCAAAGTTCAGCCATGTGAAGCTGTAGGTCCTATAACAGCTATGGAACTGAAAAAAGGATTAACTCTAAAAAGATTATTTTAAGAGGGGGAAAACTAATGTACTTCATTCTCTCTTCTTGGTGACCTTGTGGCAAAGAGCAAGGGAAGTCAGGAGAAGCGTTCTTCTTGATCTGTGCAAACATACCCACCCATGCTGCTTGAAAATCACGGGACCAGAAAGCCACCCCAAAATGTCTGTGTTCCTTCCACGTTTCGTCTGCAAACTCTATTAATACTGGCAATGAAAAGAATGGCAATCAACCAATCACTCAAACGAACGTTTAACCTCTCTAACTTGCCCCATAGTGTAGCTGGTGTATTACAAGCTATAGCAAAACAGACTCATTCTCTCGCTTCATCTTGTTTCAGTTTTTTTTTTTCCAGTTAAGTTTTCAAATACTGTCTGCACTTTCCTTTCCCCCTCATTTTGCTTTAGGATAGTAGCAAAAATTAATGAATTATCACAATAGAAAGGAAAGGTGACTGAGAATATGAATGAAAGCATAATCCTCAGGGGATCTCAGCCTGATAAATGTGAGGGAAGACACAAAAATGTTATCTGCTAGGCAAAGCAAACGTGGGAATTTTGAGCTGTCCCTTAGTATACTAAACCACATTAATATTTTTTTTTCATTCATGCAATAAAAACTTATTGAGAATGACTTAGACGTGATATAAGGGTAATAAAGCTCTTTGTGACTCACTCTCAGAGTTGCCATACAGACTTGAAAGCTTCCGTTAAAATTAGAAGCATTTTAGATTGCTCTGTTTCTATCAAATGGGAACACATTGATGTATTTCATTTGGGGGGAGGATTAGAAGAGATGAATATGTAACAATGGGTGTTGAAATGCAAGGTGATGTTTTCGAGACAGAGGAAAAGCACTAACAAAACTTCCATACTTGAACTCTGTCTTGCGACATTCTCTATCCAGGTGGCTTCAACGATGATCCCATTAGCATCTGCAGGTGTTACGTTAGTCACTGGAAAGCTTCCTTCCATATTTTCCCTTGAATACACTAGGAAACAGACCATGTTTCCTACTGAGAACAGATGAAAACTAAGGCACATGGTGAATTCTGTTTAATGGTTACTCTGTTTCATGAATGAAAATTATCTAACGGGAAAATAATTTTCCTCATTTTTCCTTCCAAGGGCACTTATTAAAATGGATTTCTTAAATGAATATGCAATGATACAGCAAATTAAACTTGCTATATCAAAACAACAACACACTGTGAGATTTTGAAAATACCCAGGGTTCTTTTATTATATAAGGGGGGAAACTACTATATCGTGGATATTTTTCATTACTGTACTTCAAGACGATAGAATATGCACAAAAGAAGGGCCTTTAACATTTCGACCATCTTTTCCCGAGGGAAAAATGACATGTGAAGTTAGCGGACATGGAGCGTAAAGCTAGTCCGTGATGACCTGTGTGTTTGTTTCCTCCCCAAATCCTTATGTTGACGTTCCAACCCCGACATGGTGGTACCTGGAGGTGAAGCCTTGGGAGGTGATTGGGGTTGGAAGAGGTCGTGAGGACGGGGTCCTCATGATGGGATTAGTGCCTTCACAAGAAGGAACAATGGAGAGCTTGCTCAGCTCCCCTCCTGTCCAGCACGTGAGATGCAGCAAGAAGAGGCAGCCTGCAGGCCCGCAAGAGGGAAGAGCCCTCGCCAGGAACCGACACCTTGATCCAGGACCTCCCAGCCTCTAGGACAGTGAGAAAGTAAGTATGTCTAGTTTAAGCCATCCCGGTCTATAGTTCGTTATGGCAGCCTGAGCTAACTCATTCACAGTCTCCCTGCCTTCACACAGCTCAATCCAGAGGGGGAAGGTAGACACACGAGTTCAGTAAGTGCCGTGGCAGTATCTCATGAGGTGCTAGTGCAAGGCACTGATAATTTGCCTGCTTCTCTGAGATCTCATATGTGATGAGGTGAAGGAACCGTGCCTACATATGACAGTGATTTGCTCGGGTCAAAAATGGTTGGTGGCAGGGCCAGACTACTGTCCGAGGTATCCCGCGTGTGTGCTTACATAAATGTCTTTTTTTACTCATTCACTCCACTTTTAATAAGCCCTTACCCTGTGCTAACTATTATCATAAGCATTGATAGGAATATCTAATTTTATCCTCACAACCACACTGGCCCCATTTGACAGATGAGAAAACTGAGATTCACAGAGATTTACTAACCGGCCCCAAGTCACACAGCTTAGTACAATAGGAGTTGGGCTTTGAACCCAGATACTCGAACATCAGTGTTTTGGGAAGGTAAGACATGCGAAATGACTTGAAGGAAATTAAATTGTCAACAAACGCTGATCAGTAGATCCCTAGTGTCTCTGCATACACGCTGTTCACACATATGAAAATACATCGACTGTATGATTTTCTCATCAGTAAAACTGGGGTAATGCCTTCCTCAGAGGGTTAACGTGAGGGTGAATGCCACGCCAGTGAGAACGTTTCTCTGTCTCAGCCCACATGACCCTAGCAGGGAGGAGGGATGAGGGTCCTCCCCATCGATCCATATTCTTTCTAGACCTTCGCAAAACTGCTACTTGAGGCTCACAGCAACTGCCTGCACAAGCCTCTCACCACAACTGCTGCCAGCATCCCTAAATACCCTTAATGCTGCCAACATTTTAAGGAACTCTAAAATCTATGCAGATGACACATGAGACAGTCTGGCTCTCAGGTCCTGTCTGATCACTTGCTTTGCTGCCCCACCCCAACCCAGCGGCAGGCCCTTGCCTTTGCCATCACATCTGCAACCACAAGTTCATGCGCCTCCCTATCACAGCCTCCTCTCCTTCCAGCTCACTTGCTTAAACGGCCCCATTGAAACGGCCCTCCAAGTGGATGGAGAACTGCTTCCCAACATGAAGATGCGTTTGCTTGGAGCCTCTTATCATGACATCCTGGTTGACTCAGTTCAGATTCCGTGGTTCTCCATCCTCCCACCGCACCAGCGTCATTCTGTCATTCTGTCTTTCCCTCCTTCCCTCTCCTCCACATGGCATGAAGGGAACATTTCCTACTTACTAAAGCCCTTGACTAGGTATCAAAATGGACTATTGTGTTCTAGCACAACTGGTTCTAACAGCGGAAGCTGATAACAAACTCTGAGTGATCTAGGACACCAGACTTTACTGGACCTGCTAGAAATCTCTTTCCTGACTAATAAGCAATGAAATGTTTACAAATTAATCTTGTATATGGAAAACAATTTGACAACAAATTATATTAAAAAAATTAACCTTGTACAGGGGCACCTGGGTGGCTCAGTTGGTTAAGCGTCCAACTCTTGATTTCAGCTCAGGTCATGATCTCACGGTTCTTGAGACGGAGCTCCGAGTCAGGCTCTGCACTGATAGCATGGAACCTGCTTGAGTTTCTCTCTCTCTTTCTCTCTCTCTTTGCCCACCCTCCCCCCCCTCAAAATAAATGAATAAAGATTTAAAAAATAATTAACCCTGTACAGACCTATGGACTCATTCCGTTCTATTTACAGTTCTAGGTTTTAATCCTTAATTAGCATGATCACCGTGGACCTCCCAATACTTACAGATGTCTGACTTTTTCTTCATTGGCACAGGTTTTCTTGCCTGGAAGGTTAATAAAATTGGCTTTGTATTTTTTTTTAAGCCCTGTTGTCATTTGTTTTGTTCTTTGACAATGTAAAATCCCAACTCTAGATCAGTCTCTCTCCTTGGTTGAGTCTTGATCTCAACAGTTGAAAACTGATGAGGAAAAATAACATGAACTCACTTATCGTTATCATTATAATATGTATACCACCACACCAACTGGGTGGTTTCAGCAGATGGCTCTACTGAAATTGTTGTCTCAAACTCCATGGATATAACTTTCCAGTTGCTCAATTACCAAGTCAAATGAGTCTTTCCAAGTTAAGCACAGAAAAAGTAGTCATGGTTGCCAGTTATTACTACTTGAGAATTTTACATTTCTTTGGCTGCCATGTTCCTCTCTTCATTTCTTCTGAACTCTCCTTTTATTATTTTTTTTTTCTATTTACCCCTCTAAACTAGAGCTCCTTTAAGTTTCATCCTTACATTTTCTTCTAACGATGCCCTCTCTCCACGGATCTCTACTTGCATGAAGGCAATTCTCACAACTTTTGACTCTAGATCTCCACACAGGAATGTTCCTTTGATTTCTAGACCTAACTTCTCATCTGTAGGTTAAACAAACCCACGGTGGCATTCTAGGAAAGAAGGGGAAAAAAAAGAATGAGTTTGTGGCGGGAAGGGAGTGAGAAGGTGAGTGAATAGGTCAAGGAGGCAAGTGGTCGGAGTAGATCATATTGAATCTCATAGATCATGGTAAGGCCTTTGCTTTTCACCTGGAAAATTGTGACACTGACATTAAGCATTGAAAAAATAATTTTGTCAAGGGAAAAAGCATGGAGTGTAGTTAGGAGGTAATAGCAATAATCCAGGCAAAAGGTAAAGGGGGACTTTTATCTAAAATTCATATGGGGTTTTGTTTTCAAGCTTTTTCTTATGACTTATCATAAAATTTCTGCATCTAAAATAAAAGTATCATTTGTCTCCATAAATTACTACAAATTTCAACTTAATTTAACTTTGTTCTCATTCTCGGTCCTAAATTAGAATGTTTCATTTTAATGTACCCTAAATTCTGCCTTGGTGGTTAATCTGTCCCAGATCTGATTCAGCTCTTAGACGTTAGGCAAACCCAGAGTCCAAAGCCCTTACAATTTCTTTCAGCTTATAGGTGGTAGATATTTTTAGCTTTGGGAGTCAGGCTTATAGCTTCCTTCATTTATTGCCCACTGATGAAGTGTTTATAATTCTGCAGAGGAATTTCTTTCTTTTTTTAAAAAGACGTATTTATTATTTATTTTTAAATAATCTCTACACCCAACATGGGGCTCGAACTAAGGACCCTGAGATCAAGAGTCACACACTCTTCTGACTGAGCCATCTAGGCACCCCAACAGAGGGATTTCTTTTTAGTTTCTTCTCTGTCCATTTTTATTTCCATACAGAAAATGAGGTTGTATTAGTCAACCCTTTGTTGAGAATATACAAAACTTCCCTTTATGTTCATGTTTTCACCAATCAGAAGAAAAATGAAACAATTCCTCTCTCAATAGTTCTCTAAGTCAGAGTTTACCTGAACAATTTTTAATACAGTACTACTTACTTTAACAGCAACTCTACCAATGGCTTAGCAACCTGCAGCTTTTAACAAATTAACTTTAGAATAAAAGAATTCTTTAGAATTTGTTTTCTGAAAAAGGTTGCTCCCTTTACACAGACTACAACACTTTTGACAGAGTCAAAATGAGAATTCTGAACATAAACTGTTTCTATGTGATCATGAAGATTTTTAATTACAATGAAGAGAGAAGGAATTTTACTGTCATTACATTGTCTCCATGGCACATATTTGAAAATATTAAAGCAGGCACTCTCAAACTCGCATGGCATGTCGATTTTAAAGCATGTCTGCAAACTACTGAACACTCCTCCCATTGAAAGGTAGGGTCCATGCGCCCTCTCTCTTGAATCTGGGCTGACCCTAATAACTTTCTTGTAACCAATAGAATACAATGGAAATGATGCCAAGTGAGTTCTGAAGCTGGATCAGAAAAGGCTGAGGAGTTTCTGCCTAGTACTTGTAAGATGTTTGTTCTGAAGTAAAGCAGCCCGGTGCTACATAAGAAGTTTGAAATTGTCACACTGGCAAGTCCACATACAAGCATTCTGACTGACAGTCCAGCTGAATTCCAGTTAACCACCTGCATCAAACAGCCAGGCAGATGAGTGAGCCAAATTGGATGTACATGTCCCAGTTGAACCTTCAGATCATGTTGCAGCCTTGCTAACATGAGAGACCCTAGGGAAAAACTGCACAGTCACATCCTTCATGAATTCCTGACCTACAACACTGAGCCGGGCACGTGAGTGGCTCAGGCAGATGAGCGTCCGATTCTTGATTTTGGCTCAGGTCATCGTCTCGTGGTTTGTGGGATTGAGCCCTGCACTGGGTTCTGTGCTGGACATAAAACCTGCTTGGGATTCATTCTCTCCTCTCTCTCTGCTCCGCCCCCCATTCACATGCTCCCTTTCTCTCTCTCTCAAGATAAATAAACTTTTTTAAAAATTAAAAAAAATAAAATGATTGTTTTAAGCTGCTAAGCTCAGTGATAATTTATTCATAGCTAGTAACGAGAACACAAGATAGTAGAGCCATTATATGCTTAAATATCCTCTATTCGTTGCCATCTGGTCTAACTTACAGCCTTGCAAACTATACATTAATATTTCTAAAGAAGTATACCTCTACAGATAGAAGTTCTATGTTAATATGAAGAGCTAGCTTTATTTTCATTAAAACGTCCCAAGAACCTTGACTGTAATCATTTTGGAGAGCTGGACACAATGAGAATTTTTAAAAACTGTCTCACTCTGCCAACTCTTTTTATTAGACCTGTTGTGTTTTAAAGATTATTTCTAATTACATAATTATTAGGTAGTCGAGGGCCTTTGTCTACCTTTGAGCATATTAATTATCTCATCTTAGCTTCACAAAGTCAAGTATATAATTTTTATCTGCCTTGATCATGTCTTCTAGGAAAATTAGAATTTTTAACAGACAAAATGTGACTATTTTTCACTTTAAAACAAAACATTTTTTTAATAATTGCTAAAGTAGAAATTTCCAATTCTTGCAAGATATTTGGGATTTATAGATAAGAAGGAAGATTGGGAAACCACAGAGTTGCTGATTGGTTGATAAGTGGCTGGAGGCTAATAATTTTGATCAACTTACCTACTGCACCCTTCAAAGCTGAGAAACATTCTAGGAATCATCAACTTTTACAAGACCATGCAAATGTATTTTTCTTTTATAAAAATGTACCAAAACGTATCAGCTGAATTAAAATGGAGTTTTGCCATGGAATCAAAAGGAATAAAATTTACTTTTTTCTCTTATATTTTTGATAACTTGTCATTCCTTTTTTATGAGTCATACAATTGCCATCAGGAGACTCTGGTCAGAGAGAGAAGTTCTTTGAACTGATTAGGACAGACATTCTCAAAGTGTGGCCTGGGGACACCTGTGGGTCCCAGAAACTATTTCGGGAGGTCTGTGAAGTCAAATTATTTTCCTAATAATGTTAAGACTATTTGCTGTTTTGATCTCATTCTTTCTAGTGCACTGTGGCATTTTCTAGAGACTGAGGTGTGATATTGAAACAGACTGAATGCAGAACTATACATGAGAATCCGATTGTCTTATTATGTAAGATACTAAAAGATTTGTAAAAATGTAAAATAATGCCACTTGTATCACCAATTAATTTTGGTAAAATATAACTATTTTAGATTATGAATACCTTTGCTTAAACAACTAGTAATAGGTAATGGATTTATTATTATATTAAATGAATTAATAAATACTTTAAAATTTTCCAGTTTTAATTTCCAAGGTTAAATATTGATAGATGTTTGAGACACTCTTTGAAAATCCTTAAAATTGTTCCAAAATGTAAAAAGGACTGAGATCAAAACACTTGATAACTAGGAATTTAGGAATTTATCTGAAGAAATAAACATTATTTTACTGATAATAAATAATAACATCTATACTTCTGGGTAAATTAAAACTTCTAAATCTGTGTTATGCTGCAAATCTCAAAAATTCGAGTAAGAATGAGAAATATCATTGTATCATATATGGCCTAATTGATAGACCTAGGTTAGGCCAGACAGTTACTTGAAGCTCTCTGAACCAAAGATGCCAGCTAGTAAAAAATGTGTGTGTGTGATTATTTGATAAGATGGCAGAAAATAAAAAAAATCAAAAACACTAAAAACAAACAAACGAACATGTTCTGTGTGAAATACTATTGATTGAAGGATTAGGTTACCTTCTCTCTAAAACTCTCTCCTCTTCTCTTTTCAGACTAGATAAAAGTCATGCTATTGTGACTATTCATCATTTCCTTGTTTGCTTAGCAAAATAGATAATATGAAAAATATGCAAAATGGTCAGATAATCCTATTCCAAAGTGCTAATACTCACTCCATTTAGGCTTTTGCCTCTTAACCAGTAAAAAGAAAATACCGAATTGCTTTTGATTAAGAAATTATGAAATTACATTCTAATTAGGATAATAAAAATTAACCACCCTGACAACCTGAGCCTTCAACCAAGCCTTGATCTGATTATTAAGTTTTCAGGAAATGCGCGATTTGGTTTTTTGTTTTTATGTTTTCTTTTCTTTTTTTTTTTTTAATTTTGATGACTTGCTTTCAGGTCTTTAAAACCACATTTTTATTTAAAATCAAGTGAAAAGTTACTAAGTGTGGCAAAAAAAAAAAAAAAAGGTGGAGGGAGAAAAAACTCACACAATTTCTGTAAGACTTCTTAAAAAGTCTAGTTCTTACAGGGCCTACTCATAATTTTGAATTTGCTCTCTGAAAGTCAGTTCTTTGAAGAAATTAAATATTTACTTATTCTCTGTTAGTTACTGAGTACCTTCTGGGAATATAACAATTGTACAAAAGGCAAAGAGACCACATTGTCCTAACTTAATATTAAAGTGTACATGTATGCATAGCACTTTATCGAGAGTTATGAGACAAAACTACATTCTACTTAGTTTATAAACTCTTTTAGCTTTCTGAATCTTTTGAGTTAAAGGGATAACATTATTTAATATCCTACTGAAAAGTTAAAACTCTATATCGTATGTGCTTTTCAGAAAAGGTATCTACTTCTGCACTTTTCAAGTTCATTCAACTATTTATTGATCAACTACTACATGCCTTTGCTGGAAACAAGGCACTGGGAAAGAATGAACGTCATGGAGTTTATATTCTAATGGGGTAGATAAACTAATATTTAATATAATTTTGATTACTTACAGGCAGAGGAATAAAACAAGAATACAGAGTGTGATAGGATGTGGAAGGGAATATATTTAGATAGGATCCTCAGAAAGGCTTCTCTGATGGAGTGACTGAGTACATTGCAAATGGCCACACATTCTATCTCAATGTGCCTGTCTCTTTGAAATGTGACTTTGCTGTTTCTCTCATCAAAAGACAGTTTATTTCTCCAGCCTTTATCTCTAGACCAGGTCACATGACTTGCTGTGCCAACTGTATGGAAGAAAATGGAACATAAGCAGAGTCTTGAAAAGTAGTTGCACGATGGGATTTTCCCTCTCTTGCTACTCCTTCTACTATATAAATAAGCCAGGGCTAGACTACTGAATGACAACATTCCTGCTTGGTATCTGTGAAATTCTCAAATTTGGGGGCTTATAGTTTTCATCATGTTTTTTTAAACATTTCAGTTATTATTTCACCAATTATTCATTCTGCTCTCACTCCCTTCAGTGACTCCAAATTACATTTAAGGTCACTTAAAATTGGATCATGGCTCAATGAAGCGCTGTCCATTTTTTTCCAGCATTTATTCTGAGTTTTTTTTTTTTAACTTTGGATGATTTCTATTGCTATGTCCTTAAGTTCGATATTTTCTTCTACACTTTCTAATCTGTCATTAAGCCCACTTAGTGACTTCTAAAATTTTTTAGGAACCGTATTTTCTAATTCTAGAAATTATCTTTGTTGTATTTTATATATTCAATGTATTGACTCATTACATTCATGTTTTCCTTTAAATCACTCAGCATATTTACAACACCTGTATTAAAGTCCTCTCCTGCTAATTTTATTATCACAGTCATTCCTGAGTCTTCTTCTATTAACTGATTTCTCTTTGGCTCTGCATTACATTTTATTGCCTCTTTGTACATCTAATAATTTTTGATAGGATGTTGGACATTTTCAATATTACACTGTTGTCTTCCTTTAAAGTATGTTTTAGTAGGCAGTTAAGTTACTTATGGGATAGCTGGATCCTTCTGAGATTTGTGTTTTAGCTTTATTAGGGTGAGTCTACAGTAGCCTTTACTCCAGAGCTAATTTAGTTCTACTACTAAGAAGTAATACTGTTGGGGTCTTCTCTGAATGATTTGAGTGTTCAACAACATCTTCCCATGCTATCTCATTGGAATTCAAACATCTCCAGCTCTCTGTTAAGTTTGTAGTTTACAGGATCCTTGGTACTTCCTTACCCAACCTTGTGGAGATTCACTCAATGCATGAAGAGCTTAGAATTCAGCTGAAGACTTAAGGTGATTTTGTAGATTTTTAAACCATTTTCTCTGCAAAGCTTCTTTTCTGGTTCTCTTCCCTGAAAATTCCATCTGCCTAAGCCCCTCTGAACTCAAATCTTTGTGTCCTCAATTCATTGAGACTGCTGTTCCCTCCTTGGGTTCCCCCCTCCTGTGCTACAGTCCAGAAAGTGGCCTCAGGCAAAAATCTGGGGTGATCACGGGGTTTACCTCACATGTTTCACTTCTCTAAAGGATTAGAATCCTGTGGTGCCTGCTGTCCAATATCCAAACAAATTTGATTAATATATTTTAGTCAATTTTCTAATTGTTTATGATGAGAGGGCAAGTCCAATACTAATTTTCCCAACAAGTATGGAAGTGCAAGTTCAGAAGACTATTATTTTTGTGAAGAGGGAAGATATAGCAATGTTACAGGCCCGTGGGAATGATCCAATTAAGAAGAGAAATCTGGTGATGTTTGAGAGAAGTATTTCAGAAGCAAGTCCTTTAAGAAAGTGAGAATGGATGTAAACCAGTGCATGAGTGGAAGGGTTGATTTTAATAAGGAAGTGGGAATTTTATTTATTAACTCAGAGTTAAAGTAAGATGCTAACAAAGTCAAAATAATAAAATAAAACTTTTGCAATAGAAATACTATATCCATTATGTATATTTTGATAAGATGATTTGAGTGAGCAGAACAGCAAATATAATAAAATATTTGCTCTTTATCTTTGGTCAAAATGGAGTTATTTTTTCCTTCCAAATTATAAACTTTTAAATACTTAGTCCCTCTGTTCCACTATGCATCCACTGTCTTTTGAGGATGCATATATCCTATATATCCTCTTTTGAGGATGTCCTATATCCTAAAGGATCAAACAAAAGATTTAACAAATTCTACATGTACATGAATTATTATAGATAAATTCTGGGTTCTGGTGCTGGTCAATTGGTTTGTTTTAAAAAAAACAATACTCTATTGTTTTCTAATTAGGAAAACTAATGTAATTTTGTGTTGGGATTACTAACCGCATAATAGGGTTACTGTTCGGATTAAAATAAAATATAATTAATGTGCCAATCATAGTTGTCACTGAAATATCAATTTCCTTTTCTTCTCCATAGGTAGAGGAAATTCTGGCTCACATAGTTCTGTGTTCCATTTGGAAATGTTAAGTTCTCTGGAAAGATTAGCTAGGAAGACAATATTGGATACCATCCACCAAAGAAGTCTACTGAATTTAGTTCTTTTTCCTCCAAACACTCTTACTAGTATTATTCTTAGATCCAGTTTCTCCAGACTGTGATCCCCTTACTACCTGTCCTGATTTTTGTCTCTTTTGCTCACTGATGGATCTCTGGGTCCTAGAATCATGCCTAGCACACAGTAGGAAGTCAGTAAACATTAAGTTGGAATTAATGCTGAGTATCAGTACCTATTAATACCTCCAGGGACCTTAGTATTCCATGGAACAAATTGGAAACTGCGGTCATGGAGAATAACTCAGTTAACCACCCTGATTCTTTTTCTCTGTGTTGAGACCTTCTGTTGCACAATGAATGGGAAGCTTTCTTTCTTTGTGTATGTCAGTGAGAGGCTATATCCTAAGTCTGGTAGCTAAACCTTTTAAAGTCACAATCTGTGTAGGATTTATGTGCCAGGGATATTGAAAGGATTAAATCTTTCTATGCTCTGCTAGTCTTTGGTGACAGGGCACTATACTTCCTGTTATCGGAGCCCCTGTCCTTGGCTCTCACCCTGGTGCCAATGGATTTAGATGAGCAGGCTGTGCATTGCTGTTGTGTGTACATGTGTCAGCTGCAGGAAGTCCATCCTAGGTGACAGCAGTGTCACTTTGGTATCACATCCTCTTTTACACCTGATCACACTTGCAGATGGGGATGCCAAAAGCACCTGAGTTCCAAGGCTGGAGGAAGTGACTGGGAGAATAGATGCCAAATGGACATCTTGCCATGCAGAGGGGGTCTGAAGACCCTCAATGTGAGTGCTGTGGAAATACAGAAGGCTTGTGCATCACGCACAGATTCTCACTGTGCCTGGGATCCACTATTCCGGAACCTGAGAGAGGTAGGTAAACCTACATTTGTGATCCGGACATGAAGTTTCCTAGCAGGCAAAGACAGCTTTGATGGACTTCTGTCTGCTTGGCATAGTTATCTCTCTTCTCGTGGTGTTGGTGATGTGAGCTTAATCATCGATGCTTGACAGGGGGACTCTGTCCTTAATTTTCCTCACCTGAAATCCATTTCTGCCCATTCACATATGACTAAATCCTTGTGTAACAGGATTCAACGTTATTATGAGTGAAAAGGGTCTTTATTCTTCTCGTCCCCCAAGTGCTCTATGTCCCTAAACAGATCAAGGCAATCAGCTAGGGGCTGGGGTGGAGAGAGGAGAACAGTGAGGATATGTGATTTGCATTCAGACGTTTTAATATTTATATATGAAAGGGGAAGTATCAGCTGACAGAAAGATGAGGGGTCAGGATGGGTTTGGATTGAGAGTTGAAGGTTAGGAGGGCACAGTCGTCCGGTTTGCTGTATAGTGAGGCAGAGAGCAGACAAATAAAGAAAGAGCTTCTGTTGGGGAAACGGGGGATAGAAATTGGACACAATTCATTTAAGCTTGTTGGGAGAAATGCAGATAAAAATGTGATCACTTTTGCAAGTAATTATTTTTGGTTCCTGGGCAGTGTTCCTTGGAATGAGTTACTGTGCCAGGAATAAGCCTCACAGATCCTGGGGTTTACTTGGGTTATGACTGAATAGAATCAATTTCTTTCCTGTGGCCTTCTTGCTGACTGGTACCTGTGTTCTCATTTCTAGAGTAAATGGCCATTCGGAAAGGGCCATTTGCAGGTTTGGCACAACATCTTGTGGGCAGTCACAGCACATACATAACTTGACTCCTGGTTCTACCTTGCACTGCAGTTTTTCATAGCCTTGGACTGACAACATCTGAAATAGGTACACTGTCCCTAAATCATTCCTCAGGCTGGGCCAGCTCCAGACAAACTAGAGCAGGCACAGCCTCGTTCTTAACTTCCACAGTCCGGGTTCTGTTCCCATGTTGACAGAGAGCCCTCCTAATGTCCCCTCCCCACCCCCAGACAAATCTGATGTGAATATTTATGTATTCCTGACTTGGTAATTTGCTGGTATCTGGAGAATGCCTCTTTTAAATGAACTATCAAATGAGGGTTAATTCTTAACAGGAAAAAATTCCCCAAAGAATGGAATTTTAGAAACTGTACAAAGAAGGAATTTGGGGGGTAGAAAAGCTGGCTTCTCAGTACTCTTTAAACACCACACTCCTTGACTTTGGTATATGTCTAAGTCTTTTTCTCCCTTTGACATCCTTGCTGAGGCAGACATTCATCATTCATTCCTCCTTTCCAATGGCTTCCCGATTTTCTCCAGGGGAACCACAACTTCTACATTGTGGAAAATGTAGTGCAATGTTAAATTCGGGTGTCTGGCCCTCACTGAGGAAACCAAGAAGGCCAGATCCTTGCTCTCATTGTCTCTATATGGGCAGGAGGGGAGGCATATGATGTAATTCTTGCGATGGGAGGACTTTTTTTGCTAGACTTTGGACCATGAGCAAGTGATGTTATGACTGAAGAATGCTGGAACGCATTCTTCCCAGCCACCATGCCTCCCCAGCCACCTGTCCCTACCACGAGGCCACTCTATTTATATGGTTCTGTTTCCTAGACGTTCAGAGCTGCTTTGGACTCTGTTCATTTCAGAAACTGGTTCTGTAGCCTTCCAGTGGATTCTCTGAGCTCCCCAGATCCTTTTACTAAATATCTTTTTGTTTTTTGTTGTTCACAGCAGCCTGATAATTAAGCCTGTTCTTATCACTGCAGCCAAGAATCTAGGACTGATAAACTTGAAAAATACAAAGTTAAAAATAATGATTAATAGTTGTATCATAGATGCACAAACCATCCTGTGCCCAAGTAAAATTAAAATGTTAATTCTGTGTTCTAAAAAAGGATACACAAAAATAAATTATATGTTTCTTGTCCTGCCTCCAATGTCAGCTTTTAAAAATTAAAGACACAAATAAGGGTATTTCATCCTGTGCTATCGTTTTGATATGTATGCACATACATATACTTTTAAACTTTCCATTTTGAAATAACTGTAGATTCATATGCATTTATAAGAAGAAATACAGAAATACTTTACTGTTTAGCCACAATGTTAACATCTTGTAAAACTTGTAAGTATAATATCACAAGCAGGATATTGATATCCATACAATCCTTGGATCTTATTCGGATTTCCCCAGTGTTTTATGAAATTGTTTATGTGTGTATGTTTCCTTTCACGCAATTTTATCACATGTGTCGGACTGTGTATCCATCACCACAGTCAAGATACAGAACAATTCATCACCGTGAAGATTCACCATGCTGTCCTTCTTTATAACCATGTGCCTCTCCTGGGCCCCCTTCCGCCTCTAACTCTGGCAACCACTAATCTGTTCTCTGTTGCTATAATTCTGTCATCTCAAGGATTTTATATTAATGGAATCATACAAGCACGTAACCTTTTGGAATTCGTTTTTTCACTCAGCATAATTCTCATGGGTCCATCCAATTTATGATGTAAATCAGTAGTTCGTTTCTTTTTGTTGCTAAATAGTATTCCTGGCATGGATGTACCATAGTTAATTTAAACATTCATGTGTTGAAAGACATCCAGGTTGTTTCCAGTTTGGGCTATTACAGATACAGCCGTACTGAGCGTTTGGGGTAGAATGGCTCCATCAGATGGTAGCTGTATATTTACCTTAAAAAAAAAAAAACTATCAAACGGTTTTCTTAAAAAAAATTTTTAAGTGCTTATTCATTTATTTTGGGAAAGAGTGAGAGTGAGTGGGGGAGGGGCAGAGAGAGACGGAGACAGAGAATCCCAAGCAGGCTCGGCACCATCAGTACAGAGTTCGACGTGGGGCTTGAACTCACAAACCATGAAATCATGACCTGAGCTGAAATCAAGAGTCAGGTGCTTAACCAACTGAGTCACCCAGCGCCCCAAAACTATCAAACTGTTTTTCTAAAGTAATTGTGTCATTTTGCATTCCTACCAGCCTGTATAAGAGCATTCCGGTTCCTTCCCATCCTAGCACTTGATAGAGTCACCTGTTTAATTGTAGCCATTCTAATGGATATGCAGGAGTAGCTCATTACAGTTTTTTTAAATTAATTTTTTAAATTTTGTTTTAGAGAGAGAGAGCGTGAGTGGGGGAGAGAAGCAGAGGGAGAGAGAGAGAAAGAAGGAGTGGAAGGAGGAAGACAGAGAGAATCCCAAGCAGGCCCCATGCTCATCAAAGAGCCTAACGTGGGGCTTGATCTTACGACCGTGAGGTCGTGACATGAGCCAAAATCAAGAGTTGGACACTTAACTGACTGAGCCACCCAGCTGCATTGCTCATTATAGTTTTAATTTGCGTTTCTTTAATGGCTAATGATGTTGGGAATCTTTTCTGTGCTCGTTGGTCATCAACATATCTTCCTGGGGGATGTGCCTGTTCAAAGCTGTTGTCTCTTTTAAAAATTGAGCTATTTGTTGAGTTTTGTGAGTCCTATATATATTCTGGATAGAATTCATTTATCAGAGATATGATTTGTAAATATTTTCTCCCAGTCTGTGGCCTGTCTGTTTATTCTCTTAAGGATATCTTTCAAAATGAAGGCTTTGTTCTGTTACGTCTTGTTTCAGCGAAGTCCCATTTGCCAACTTTTGCGTCACAGTGTTAGAGTCCCATCTAAGAAATTCTTGCCTACACGAAGCCACGGAGATTTTCTCCAGGGCCTTGTCTAGAAGTTTTATAGTTTTAAGCTTTACATTTAGGCCTGTGGTGATTTTGAGCTAATTTTTTTCAATGTGCTGTGAGGATCCAAATTTATTCTTTGCACATGGAGGTCTAATTGTCCCATCATCATCTGTCACTTGTGGTGGGAGGGTAGGTCTGGTACCAAAAAGCTGCCATAAACATTTGTTGTGTGAATTTAAATTTTTATTTCTCTGAAATAGATGCCCAAAAATGCAATTGCTGAATGTTATTAAGAACAGCCGAACGATTTTTTTAGTATGTGTTTGGAAAAAGGAGACATAAGGGTTAAAAACTATGAATTTGTCTTTTGCTTCTTCCTTCTTAGGAATTTTGGGCCATGTATTAAATATCTTTGTGCCTTAGTTTCTTTATTTGTAAACTAGGAGAATAATAATACCCACCTCACTGGGTTGCTTTGAGGACTCAATGCATTGAAAATAAAGGTATTTATTTATTTTTATTATTTTTTTAATATATGAAATTTATTGTCAAATTGGTTTCCATACAACACCCAGTGCTCATCCCAAAAGGTGCCCTCCTCAATACCCATCACCCACCCTCCCCGCCCTCCCACCCCCCATCAGCCCTCAGTTTGTTCTCAGTTTTTAAGAGTCTCTTATGCTTTGGCTCTCTCCCACTCTAACCTTTTTTTTTTTTTTCCTTCCCCTCCCCCATGGGTTCCTGTTAAGTTTCTCAGGATCCACATAAGAGTGAAACCATATGGTATCTGTCTTTCTCTGTATGGCTGAAAATAAAGGTATTTAAAAGAATGTGTGGTATGTAAGGCAAGGTCAGTAATGCTGGCTGGTATTATTTGCAATTGGTATTGCTGCCATTATTATCTTTTCTGGCTGTTCATCACCTTTGAACACCCTGCCTATATATTGAAAATTTCCTGCATTATGAGATCCTAGGAAGAAACCAGAAAACTTGCATGTCCATGTTTCCTAGCAGCTGGGGCAAAGGCATGCGACTTGGTTTTACCAATCAGGCATAGCCATAAAGAACTCGGATTCAGGAGTGGGCAATAAAAGCAGATAGTCATGTACAATGACATCGGCCCTGTTTTTTTTTTTTAAGTTTATTTATTTATGTTGAGGGAAGGGGGGAAGAGAGAGATGGAGAGAGCCAGGAAGCAGCAGAGAGAGGGGGAGAGAGAGACTCCCAAGCAGGCTCTGCACTGGCATGTGTGGAGCCCAATGCGGGGCTTGAACCACGAGATCATGACCTGAGCCGAAACCAAGAGTCGGAAGCTCCACTGACTGAGCCACCCAGGCACCCCAGCAATTCACTCTTTCAAAGAACTTCCAGGGGCAGCCACAGCAGTGTTCTAGAATTCAGTCCCAAATGACATGGGTGTGAGCAGAGAAGGACTGGTTTTTCTTCCTGGAGAGCCCAACCTTTTGTCTGGCCCTTTTTTCCCCTGGTTGTGTAGCTTCAGAGTGTGGTTGTATGGCCTTTTTGGAGATTATCAACCTACCTAATATTATTTAATAATTTCCCTGGCCATTTAAATTAGCCAATTTTAAAAGGTTGTATGTAGAGATGCCTGAGTGGTTCAGTCAGTTAAGCCTCCGACTTCGGCTCAGGTCATGATCTCATAGCTTGTGAGTTTGAGCCCCGTGTCAGGCTTTGTGCTGACAGCTCGGAGCCTGGAGCCTGCTTCAGATTTGGTCTCCATCTTTCTCTGCCTGTGCCCTGCTCACACTCTGTTTCTCTCTCTTTCAAAAATAAATAAACATTTAAAAAAATTTTTAAAAAGGTTGCATGTATGGTTTAAATAAAATTTTTTTAGACACATACATATATACACAATACAGAAAATATTTTTACCCATATATAGATAAAATATATATATATTTATATATATAAATATATATAGGTTATATATATTTATATATATATGACATTTTGGGGACAATTAAAGAACTTTGAATGAGGTGGATTGTATCACTACTATCTCACACTAATTTCCTGATTTTGATAATTTTACTATGATTATATAACAGAATTTTCTTGATTTTAGGAAATATACACTGAAGAATTTATAAGTAAAGGGCATCATCTGTAACTTATTCTCAAATGATTCAGATAAAAATATGTACGAAAGGATGCTAAAGCAAATGAGACAAAATGTTAAGATACAAAAAATGTGGGAGGAGGGTATATGGTATCCTTTGTTCAATTCTTGCAATTTTTCTGCAAGTTTAAAGTTATTACAGAAATTAAACAAAATTAAATACAAACATTAAAGGGTAAAAAAAAATTAGTCAAAGTGGATTTTATTGTTTGTAATTAAGAACTCTATTAATACATGAGAGTAATGGGGAGTCAAGGATTGAGACTGTCTTTGTCAGCTCAGGCTGCAAAAACAGACTGGGTAGCTTATAAACAACAGACATTTACTCCTCACAGTTCTGGAGGCTGGGAGTTCAAGATCAAGGCCCTGGCAGTGTCCTGTCTGTGAAAACCACTTCTTCTCACAGCTCCCTTTTTGCTGTGTCCTCACATTGCAGGGAGAGAGAGACAGAGAGAGTGAGCAAACTCAACCCTTTTCCTTTTCTTACAAAGACGCTAATCCCATCATGAGGGCTCTGCCATCATGACCTCATTGAAACCTAATCACATCCCAAAGGCACCACCTCCAAGTACCATCACATTGGAGATTAGGGCTTCAACATGACAATTTGGTGGGGGCTTGGGGGAGGACACAAACATCCAGTCTACAGCAGACAGGGAGGCTGTCCTCATGATTTTCCCCCTTCACCCACCATAGCCGGGACAACCTCTCCTTGAGCCCATGTGAGGGCAGTCGACAGTCATGGACTGGAGAAGAGAGGGACTCCTTAAACAGATGTTGCCTAAAACATCATGGTGCCTCCTCCTATCAGACCCCCACCCTCCTCGTGGCCCTGTGCTATAATCTCCATTCTCTAGATGGTCGAAGAAACCCAGTAGAGACAAATGAAATGGCATTTACAATTTACATGGTTGACAGAGCTAGGAATAGGAACCTGCTTTCCTGGTGTCCCTTCTCTGTCTCCCCCACCGGCCTGGGAGGATGACGGAGGCCACAGGAAGGCCAACACAAACACTCCCCCTCCTACTCTAAAAGGAAGACACCAGAAATTCCTACACTACCATGGGAGCCTTCCAGAGAGGGAGACAAAATAGAACTCTTGCCTCAGGGAGCCTTCTGTTTTGTGTGGCTCTGAACTGCTTTAATTAAAGACTGCTGTCTTAATCCCATTCATAAACTTAAAGCAAACTTGAATTTCCCATGAAGCATCTTCTGGTGAAAAGCAACATTCCTAATCTTCAGCAGTTTTTAAGGCTCACACGCCATGCTTCTAGAGTGCAGTACATAGAATGATCCCACCTTGATATTCAAGGCACCTCTGTTAATTTTAAAGCTTGCAGGGCACCAAGGGGAAGGTGTCGGCATGAACATGAGCTACACAAAGTAGTTTTACTCCCTAAGTCAAGACCATTCAAACTTATTCAGATCCATACTATTTCTATTGCAACAAAGAGGTACTGAACATATCAAATAGAAAAGCTTTTACCTAAAATGTGCTTGTTTAAAAGGGCAATTTCCTATAGGAATAGGAAATGAAATTTCATCTAAAGGATTTAATCTGAACTGATATGCACAATATAGCAGGAAATTGTAATCTCCAGTTATCTGATAGACTTGTATACCTGGAGGGCAAGAGAAAAGAGAGAGAGAAAGCAGGGGAGGGGGGAGGAGATCATTCTATACAGGTGCTGTGATGGTCTCCTGGTTCAACTTCAATGCTTACAATATTTACTTAAATGTAGTCATTGTACTACAGTCATTCTACCTGGATGTGTATGAAATACTGTATTTTCAAATTCAGAGAACGCTATAAAATCTGGCTGCCCATTACCATCCCGGAGGAACTTAAAACCATACCATGTCTGAGTCCCTCTGAGACCCTGTGAATGAGAATGTCTGGGGGTGGGGCCCAGGTGATTCTGTTGAACAATGAGGGCTGGGAACCACTGCTTTAAAATATGCATTCTGCTTTCTAAAATAAACATGCTCCCGCACATGGAAACCTTTTTACAATGCACCACAAGTTGATACTGAAAGTCCTTCTATAATGATGTTGTTTCAACAGGAAAGCCATCCTCCCTTTTAGAAATGTTGAATCTCATTTTTTTTTTACATTGTATTTGCTGCAAATCCTGCGAGTGTTTACAGAGAGAGATGTCTGTAGCAGAATGAATGTGCATTTCTTTACACACGTGCATCCCGGGGAAACCACCTGGACTCCACATTAAATTCTTTCCCTAGAACATTTTCTCAGTTGAGCCTATATAACAAGTAGGGTCAAAGAGTAGCATTACGGTGTTACAGATTAATGAGGAATCAGAAAGAACTGAAATGACATTTTCGAATTATCTTTGTGACAGAACTAGTAACTTTCTTTACCCATAATGCAGTGTTTCCCCCCCCCACCATGTACATAAATTGTTATATATGAGTTACTTTTATATAATATATACTTCTCCATAATAACATACCATCGTATTTATATATAACATTATTGCGTAATACTGTATCTTTCACTTTTGTTTATACATATATTTGTTTATATATCTAATATATACACATCTCCTATAAATAAAAATATTAAGGTACTGCTTAGTTTTTTTTAACTGCCTTCTTCAAAGTTAATAACAGACTTGGCTCTCAAAATTGCACATCAAATATATAAGTAATAAGAGAAATCACATCAGATCTATCTTTCTTAACCTTAGGCAAGCAGGTATGGGGAAATTGCAAGAGGGAATTACAAACAGAAAACCAAAGCCTGCAATCACTTGAAAGTGCTCAAATCTTATTTAAACAGCATGTACAAGATCTGGTGCCTGAACTCAATTTTTATTTTAGGAAAACATAACTTTTCCTTGGATTGTTTTCAAACCTCATTTCAGCAAAAGGGAGCTTTATCTCAAGATTCGCATGTACCTCACTCTGCTTACAGGCATACCTATAAGGGTGTCTTTCTGCTTTGTGTTAAATGCAAACTCAGGGTATAAAGCATCCTTTGCAGATCTGGACCAGTCAGGGATTCAGACCGGCTTTGCATGTTGCACTCCACTCAGAAGGCAATTACTAGTTTCTCCCACAATTTATGGATCCCTTCTAAATCTTTAGCCCCGGTGATAAAAACATCAAAATGAAGACAAGTTCCTGAAAAGAAAGTGACAGGGAAACTATCACATACATAGATTCTCCTGGGAGTTTGGGAAAGTTATTTGCTTCTCCGAACAGTATTTGCCAAGATGAAGAGGCACCAGCAGATTCCGTTAAGACTCTCACTGACCAGGCAGCAGCTGCTGGGCTGTTGATATGGGGAACATCTGTGAGAGATTCTGGGCAGTGAGTGGAGAGATTTCATCGTCAGCAAAAAAGCTCTAGGAACCACCAGGTCCTGGAAAGCACAAAGACACTGGGAAACAGCACTGAAAGCTGGAGATACAAGAGAGCCATAAAACCAAGCATGGAAATGCTGGGTGTGAGCAGAAGAGGAGGGAACAGATTCGTTGCTGTAAATAGTCCCAAAGGCTGTAGAAGGAAATGTCTGCTCCTATTTGAACTCTGTGAGCGTGGAAGGATCTGTTCAAATCACAAACTCGTAAAATACAAGGGACCTCAGGGGTCAATGAACCATTTTACAGATGGAAAAACTGAGACATGTAGATACACTTACATGTTGACTTACCCTACTGAATTAAAGATCTCCTTATCACTGAACCAAATGGTTACATAATATCCAGTTTCATCTTTTGCTTTTAGAATCTTTGACACCTCTTCCTAAGGCACTGTCTCTTGGAAGAAATAGCTTAGAGGCAGATGGCAGGATTTACTTTAACTCTATGTGTGTGTGGTGGGGGCGGGGGTGTTTTATTATTTTATTTTGTTTTAAAGTTTTAGGGAGTTTCCATAGATATCATCACAACACCAGAGGGCTATTTACAAAAACAACTCCCATTTTCTTTGGAGCAAAGGCTAATAATGGATAGAAAACTGGGACTATTCTCTTCTTTTTTTTCCCCCCTTTAAGAAAGCTACTCTGCATTTGGAAACATGTTTAAAACAAATTTCTCATTGGAGGCCCTCGAAGAATAAGCCTACCCTCTCAGAGACTCCAGTTATTCAAGCAAGAAAAGTCGCCAAACCTATGTCCCATCAGTGATGGCAAAAGCCACTCATCATTAAATAAAACATTTAAGCAGCCGGTTACCATAATACAGGCGACAAAACTGCTCAAACAGTGAACAGGGACCCAACTGAGAACATCAGTCCTGTCCTTGAGCAAATAATTAAAATCTCACTGCTTCTCGCCCTCGTCTACGGAAATGGAATGAAAATTCTGGTCATTCATCCATCTATCGTGAAGCTCTGAGAACTAATGACCAGTTACAAGGCTCTTTCTCAAAAGAAAGTCCTTGTGGGAGAGGATAGCAATAAATGGCTGTACTTTCCCTAGTTTGGAAGACAAATTTGGTCGCAAATTTTCTCTCCCTTTGTCAGGTCATATGTCAGGCTCTGTGCCAGACTTTTCTCCTAACCTTAATCGAACTCCCCTTCCTCATGGACCTAAAACACAGCTACGATTTCCTAAAGGAAGAGATTCCCAAGAAAAGTCAACAAAGAGTACCTAGAGGAGAACGGCTCAGGAAGCCTCCTTAGGGTTGGGCATCAGACACACACTGATTTGCACGATGGATTTACAGACATCACAAAAGAGCTGTCTGCCAGTGTTGCTGTAGGCTCCTCGTTTTTCTGGGGATAAAGGTACAGAGAGCAATGGGGCAAGTCCTGTGTGGACTGTTTCCACTTAGCAGAACCTCCTGTGCTATCCAAGTTCAGATGTCTTACATGCAGAGTTCTTTCTCTTTCTCGGCCTCTCTCTTTACATCTGTCTCTGTCTCTCTCTTGTACAACTTTATTCCGGCGGAAGGCAGCAAGGGAACCACTGTTTTGACCAGAAGTATTGATAAAGACTCCTTATTTTCTCCGACCCTTTCAGACTCTCTCCTTTGGCTCACAGTGGGGTATGGATTGCTTTCCTCTGGGTTTGAATGTTTTAAGACCAGCACTTTATATTAGAGGATGATCTAAGGAAAAGCCTGGAAGATATCTGACCCCCTAGGTCTCCCAATAAGTATACTCCTCTATATTGGTCAGAGGTCACAGATTAGGTTTCCCAACAGATAACCTCTATTGCTGAGGACAAAATTAGCAGGACTGTGAGGCAGAAAACAGAGTGGGAGCAAAGAGGGAGAAAAGTTGAGTAAAAAATATCACTGGGATGCGTGGGTGGCTCAGTCGGTTGAATGTCCGACTTCTGACTTCAGCTCAGGTCATGATCCCAGGGTCATGGGATCAAGTCCCACATTGGGCTCCATGCTGAGCATGGAGACTGCTTGGGATTCTCTCTCTCTCAACCTCTGTCCCTCTCCCTGACTCATGCTTTCTCTCTTTCTCCCTCTCTCTAAAAAAAATAAAAATAAAAACAAAAATTAAAAATTAAAAATTAAAAAAAAAGTATCATTAAGAGCACCCAAGACTCCAGAGTTGGAAGGCCCTTAGAAATCATCAAATTTATTTTTGTCCTGATTCATGATTCTTTCCCAAAATATCCTTCACATGTGATCGCTAAGCCTATTTTTTTCATCCCTTTAACACCACGGAATTCACGATCATCGCTTTTTAAGGATACTCATTTTCATTGTTCATGGAAAGACAACTGGGGCGGGCTGACTGAGAAGCAGATCGGCAGTGATAGAAGGTGATTCCGTCTCAAAGATCAAGATGTGGTCAATGCTTCACACTGTTTTTCAGTAATTGATAGATCAAGCAGGCAGAAAGTCAGTAAGGATATAGGTGATTTGAACAGCACTAGCAATTGATTTGATGTAACTGACATTTATAGAATACTTCGTCCAGTGACAGCAGAATACATTTTCTTCTCAAGCTCGCATGGACATTCACCAAGATAGGACCCTTTCTGGGTCATAAAACATATCTTCACAAATTTAAATGAATAGAAGTCATGCAAAGTATGTTCTCAACCTACAATATAGAATTAAACTAAATCAAGAACTGAAAGATGGCCATAAAAACCCCAACTATTTGAAAACTAAACAATTCCCTCTAAATAAGCCATGTGTTGAATAAGAGCTTCAAGAGTACTTTAATTTGACCTAAACAAAAATAAAAATACAACCTAAAAAAATCTGTAGTACACAGCAAAAAAAGCAGTGCTTACATGGAGATTTATGGCATTAAATGCATATATTAGAAAAGAAGAATGATCTAAAATCAATAGCTGGTTTCTACTTTATTAAACTAATGAAGGAAGAGCAATTTAAGCTGAAAGCCAAGAGAAGAAAAGAAATAATTAAAAAAATTAGAAAAAATTGTTGAAAATAGGAAAACAAGAAAATCAATGAAACCAAAAGCTGTTTTTGTGATAAGATCAGTAAAATTAATTAACTTCTAGCCAAGTAAAAATAAAAGAGAGGACACAAATCACCAATATCAAAAATAAGATGGGTCATCATCGGTGATCCCATGGACATTAAAAGGATAATAAAGGAATATTACAAACAATTGTATGGCTACAAATCAGATTGCTTAGCTGAAATGGACCCATTCCCTGAAAGACACAAGCTTGTAAAGCTAATGTAAGAAACAGACAATCTAAAGAGCCCTATATCTATTAAAGAAGTTTAATCAATAATTAATAATATTCAAAAGAATCAGGTCCAGGTGGCTCCACAGGTGAATTCTACCAAGCATTTTTGAAATAAATACCAATATTTGAAATAAATACATTATCTTCTGGAAGCAGAGGGTGCATTTCCTAACTCATTCTAGGAGATCAGCATTATCCTAATGTCAAAGCCAGATATACACACATTGTAAGAAAGAAAACTGAAGATCAATACTTCTCATGAATATAAATACAAAAATTCTCAACAATATATTAGCAAATCACACCTAACAATCTGTAAAAAAATCATACATCATGACCAAGTGGATTTATTCCAGGTATGTAAGTCTAGTTCAACATTAAGCAGTCAATCAATGTATTCTGCCATATCAACAGGCTAATGCAGAAAACCCTTATGGTCATATCAATGCAGAAAAAACATTTTAAAATTATAACACCCATTCATGATTAAAAAAAAAAAACTAAAAATAAAGGAATGTAGAGAAACTTAATTTGATAAAGAAAATCCACACACCCACACAAAAAACAAAAAACAAAACAAAAAAAACCCCTACAGTTAACATCATTCTTAATAGTGAAATCCTGGACATCCTTCCACTAAGATCAGGAACAAGGCATAGTTCCAATTCAACATCATATAGAAGTCATAGCTAATGGAAAAAGGCAGTGAAAAGAAATGAAAAGGTATACAGATTGGGAAGGAAAAAATAAAACTGTATTTAATTTCATATGACATGACTGTCTATGTAGAAAATTATAAATCATCTACAAAAACCTCCTGGAACTATTTGAGAAGTAAAGCAAGATTGCAGGATACAATGTCAATATACAAAAGTCAATTTTTCCCATATACCAGCAATGAACAGTTGAAATTTAAAATTAAAAAAAAAAAACACCATGTTTAACAGACCAAAGAAAAAGAAATACTAAGTATAAATCTGACAAAGCACATGCAGGACCTGTATACTGAAAACTACAAGAATGTTGATGAGAAAAATCAAAAGTTTAAGTAAATGTAGAAACAGTCTGTGTTTTGAAAATCTCAGTATTATTAAGATGTGAAATGTTCTCAACCAGATCTATAGATTTAATGGGATCAGAATCTTAGCAAGTTATTTTGAGAACACTAACAAACTGATTCTAAAATTTATATGGAAAGGCAAAGGATCCAGAATAATCAAAACAATACTGAAGAAGAAAAACAAAGCTCGAGGATTCACACTATCCAATTTTAAGACTTATAATTAAGCTACAGTAATCAAGACAGTATGGTATTGGGGAAAGAAGAGACATAAAGATCAAAGAAACAGAATAGAAAACCCAGACACAGATTCACACAAATATAGTCAACAGATTTTGTTTTTTAAAGTACAAGGTTCAATTAAGAATGGATAGTTTTCTCAACAAATGGTGCTGGAACATGATGTGGATATCTACATATACAAAAGTAAACCTAGACCCAAATCTGTGCCTCCCACAAAAATTAACTAAAACATAAGACTATGAAACTCCTAGAACAAAATATAGGAGAAAATCCATATGACTTTGGGTTTGGTGATGAGGATTTCATTTTTTTGACACTGCATGAAAATCACAATTTGTGAAAGAAACAAATGATAATTTGGACTTTGTCAGAATGAAATCTAGTTTGAGGAAGATACTGTGAAGAGAACGAAAAGACTAGTCACAGATTGGCAAAAATATTTGTAAAACATATCTGATAAAAGACTTAAATGTAAAATATACAAAGAACCCTGACAATAAAATAAGCAATCTGATTAAAAAACAGGCAAAAGGTATGAATAGATACCTCATCAAATAATATATACAAATAAGTACATAAGTATATGAAAAGATGCCCAGTATAATTTGTCATTTGGGAAATGCCTATTAAAATAACATGAGATAGCACTACACATGTTTTAGAATGACCCAAATCCAAAGAACTGAAAATTCCAATTGCTGGGGAGGATGTGATGCAACAGAACTCTCGTTCATTGCTGGTGGGAATGCAAAATGGCATAGCCATGTTGGAAGACAGTTTGGCAGTTTCTTACAAAGCTACACACAATCTTAGCTTATAATCCGGCAATCATCTTCCCAAGTATTTACTCAACTGATCCAAAAACTTATGCCCACACAAAATCAATGTACAGAAATCAGTTGCATTTTTATACACTAATAATGAAGCAACAGAAAGACAAAGAAACTGATCCCATTCACAATTGCACCAAGAATCATAAAATACCTAGGAATAAACCTAACCGAAGATACAAAAGATCTATATGCTGAAAACTATAGGAAGTTTATGAAGGAAATTGAAGAAGACACAAAGAAATGGAAAAACATTTCATGCTCATGGATTGGAAGAATAAAAATTGTTAAAATGTCAATACTACCCAAAGCAATCTACACTATTCAATGCATCCCCAATCAAAATTGCACCAGCATTCTTCTCAAAGCTAGAACAAACAATCCTAAAATTTGGATGGAACCACAAAAGACCCTGAATAGCCAAAGTAATATTGAAGAAGAAAACCAAAGTGGGAGGCATCACAATCCCAGACTTTAGCCTCTACTACAAAGCTGTAATCATCAAGAAAATATGGTACTGGCACAAAAACAGACACATAGACCAATGGAATAGAATAGAGAACCCAGAACTGGACCCACAAATGTATAGCCAACTGATCTTTGACCAAGCAGGAAAGAATATCTAATGGAAAAAAGACAGTCTCTTTAACAAATGGTGTTGGGAGAACTGGACAGCAACATACAGAAGAATGAAACTAGACCACTTTCTTATGCCATACACAAAAATAAACTCAAAATGGGTAAAGGACCTGAATGTGAGACAGGAAACCATCAAAACCCTAGAGGAGAAAGCAGGAAAAAAACCTCTTTGACCTCAGCCACAGTAATTACTTACTCGACACATCTCCAAAGGCAAGGGAATTAAAAGCAAAAATGAACTATTGGGACCTCATCAAAATAAAAAGCTTCTGCAATGCAAAGGTAACAATCAACAAAACTAAAAGGCAACTGATGGAATGGGAAAAGATATTTACAAATGACATTTCAGATAAAGGGCTAATATCCAAAATCTATATATATAGAACTCACCAAACTCCACACCCGAAAAACAAATAATCCAGTGAAGAAATGGGCAGAAGACATGAATAGACACTTTTCCAAAGAAGACATCCAAATGGCCAACAGACACATGAAAAGATGCTCAATGTCGCTCCTCATCAGGGAAATACAAATCAAAACCACACTGAGATACCACCTCACACAGGTCAGAGCGGATACAATGAACAAATCAGGAGTCTATAGATGCTGGTGAGGATGTGGAGAAACAGGAAACCTCTTGCACTGTTGGTAGGAATGCAAACTGGTGCAGTTGCTCTGGAAAATAGTGTGGAGGTTTCTCAAAAAATTAAAAATAGAACTACCCTATGACCCAGCAATAGCACTGCTAGGAATTTACCCAAGGGATACAGGAGTGCTGATGCATAGGGGCACATGTACCCCAATGTTTATAACAGCACTTTCAACAATAGCCAAATTATGGAAAGAGCCTAAATGTCCATCAACTGACGAACGGATAAAGAAGATGTGGTTTATATATACAATAGAATGCTACTTGGCAATGAGAAAGAATGAAATCTGGCCATTTGCAGCAACGTGAATGGAACTGGAGGGTATTACGCTAAGTGAAGTAAGTCAGTCAGAGAAAGACAGATACCATATGTTTTCACTCATATGTGGATCTTGAGAAACTTAACAGAAGACTGTGGGGGAAGGGAAGGGGAAAAAAAAGTTACAGAGAGGGAGGGAGGCAAACTGTAAGAGACACTTAAATACTGAGAACAAACTGAGGGTTTATGGGGGTGGGGGGGAGGGGAACATGGGTGATGAGCATTGAGGAGGGCACTTGTTGGGATGAGCACTGGGTGTTGTATGGAAACCAATTTGACAATAAATTATATTAAAAAAAAAACATGCCCACATATAAACATGCACATGAATTGCAAAAAAAAGGGAAGCAACCAAGATGTCCTTTAATAGGTGAATGGATAAATAAACTGTGGTCCATCTGTATACTGGAATACTACTCAGTGAGAGAAAGAAATGAGCTACCAAGTCGCCATGCAAAAACGTGGACATATCTCAAATGCATATTGGAAAGTTAAAGGAGCCAGGCTAAAAAGTCTACATACTGTATGAGTATATGTATATGAAATTCTGGAAAAGCCAAAACTAAAGAGATAATAAACATCTGGGTAGTTGTCCAGGGATTGGGGTGGGAGCTTGAATAGGTGTAGCACAGGGGAAAGTCTAGGGTGGCGAAACTATTCTCTTTGATAGTCTAATGGTGGATACATGACATTGTATTTGCTAAAACCTTTAGAACCTTATAGCATAAAGAGTGAACTTTAATTTCTATACATTTAAAAAAATCATTTAGGAGTTCAGGGGATCCCAGCATGCAATTCAGAATGGGACAAAAAGAATCTAACAGTATTCACACATATGAAACAACCTCACAAAAAGGAAAAAATTCTGACCTAAGTAACTTCGGAAATGAGTGGAAGACAAAAGGAACTACACATGAGCACTGTACTCCAGCTGATACAGTTGTTTCCCAATGGAGTAGAAGCCTGGGTTAACATTCTGAAACCAGTACACAAGTGAAATTGAACACTTCAGTAAATGAATGACATAGTTGAGAACCAGGTGTCTCAGTGTGAGAGTGCATTTGGAAGATAAAAGGGGGGAAGGTACTGGATTAGAGGTGGAGACATTAGCATGAACTTATCTTTAGCTTAATATTGATACAGAATGTTATACGCACAAATATTTGGAGATATGTGTATATGTATGCAGTATTATACATGTCCGCATTTCATAGCCCTCTCAGGGGCAAGGGGCCACATGCAATGACAACCCAGTAGCAATGAGCATGCCTACTCTACCCCGATCTTGGTTCTAATGCCATCCTCCAATAAAGGGAACCAGGGCCCCTTAGAGAAATGGCTGATATTAAGACTAAGGTGGGAAAAATTCAAGACGCACATGCAGCATCTTGTCTTTGAGCAAAGAAGTACCCAAAATAAACAAAAATCCCACAAGGACAGGGTCATGTCAAAGCAACTAAAGAGAGAACTGAAAGAGCTCCCAATGGCCAAAGCTGGAACAATTTTGAGCAACAAAATGAATAAAGTAGTGTTGGATTATAACCCCAAATATATAATAAATATCTGCCCACTCATCCTGATATAAGTAAATGGTCCAATAGCTAATTAAATGGAGAGCAAGAGACAAATCCCCCATGCAGAAGAATTCCAAATAAGTTTTGTAGATACTCCATCTTCAAGTAGGTAGAGCACCACTTCCTACTCCTTAGGCATGGGCTTCGCGTTATGACTTTCTCCCAAAGAGTACGGCATGGAAAGGAGGGGAAAAAGACCAACTTTATAATGGAGACGCGTGACAGACCCCAGGTGATCAAATCAGCATCAACAGTGACTAGCCATGCTGACAGAACGTACCTTTATGAAGGGAACAATGGCACTTAGCTAACTCTGTGGCCTTCCTCTAAAAACCCATCAACCCATGTAATCATGAGACAAACATCAGACAGATCCAAAATTGAGAAACATTCTACAAAATACCTGGCCAGCACATCTCAAAACTGCCAAGGTCATCAAAAACAAGGAAATCTAAGAAACCTTCAGTCAAGAGGAGACTAAGGACATATGATGACTGAATGTAATGTGATACCCCTATAGGGGGTCTCAGAAGAGAAAAAGGACGTTAAGGAAAAACTAAGGAATCTGAACAAAGTATGGACATCAAGTAATAATAATAATTATGTATCAATACTGGATAATTAATTATGACCTATGTGCCATACTACTATAAGATGTTAATAACCATGGGGATGCCTGGGTGGCTCAGTTGGTTAGGCATCCGACTCTTGGTTTCGGCTCAGGTCATGATATCATCATTTGTGAGACTGAGCCCTGAGTTGGGGGCTCCATGCTGACAGCTCAGAGCCTGCTTGGGATTCTCTCTCTCCCCCTCTCTCTGCCCCTCCTTTGCTCTCTCTCTCAAAATAAATAAATAAACTTAAAAAAAATTTAATGTTAATAATCATGGAAATTGAATGTGGGGTATATTGAAACTGTACTATCTTTTTAGTTTTTCTGTTAATCTAAAACTATTCATAATCTTTTTAAAAAGGTATTAAAAGCAAAATAAAATATGGTTAATGGATCAGGATCTTGTCATTCTGCTAGAATTTCTCCCTCAACCAGGGGGGTGTATGAGCAGGTCTCTTCTCCTTGACACTGACCCCAAAACTAGGAATAAATGAGTGGAGAATGTCACCACCAGTCAGGCAATTAATCCCATCTACTAATATGTGTAAGATTACATGCTGGGAAAATACTAAATGTAACACCCATCTCAGTCTCTAACCTTTGGTAAGATAAAACATAAGAGATAATAATGCGAGGGGCACCTGGGTGGCTCAGTCTGTCAAGCATCCGCTCTTGATTTCAGCTCCGGTCATGATCCCACAGTTCCTGAGCTCAAGCCCCGCATCAGGCTCCATGCTGACAGCGTGGAGCCTGCCTGGGATTCTCTCTCTCTCTCTCTCTCTCTCTCTCTCTCTCTCTCTCATTCTTTGCCCCTTCCATGCTTTCTCTGTCTCTGTCTCTGTCTCTCTCTCTCTCTCTCTCAAAATAAATAAATTAACTTAAAAAAGAGATAACATGAATAAAAACAATAGACAAATGCCACAACAGGGGATATCAGATAGAATGTGCTATCAAAATTCAAAGGATGTTAAATTCAGGCTAATCATCGGGGAGCTGGGACACAAAGAAGTAAACAAGGAACTGTAAAATAACAGCAGCAGTGCAGTATGTAGGGAGCCATCTATAGTCTCCCACTAAAGAAGTAATGGAATCAGATAAGGACTTTAGCTACACGCATGGTCTCCCCTTCCTTCTCTCCCATGTCAGGCCACTCCAGATGGCTTCTTTCCACCCACTGCTCCACTGGGCATCATCCATCTCGGTGTTAGTAGTAGTGATTGCTCCCCCTTGAAAGGAGCTTCTATAACACCACCCCTTCTGATGGTCTCCTTATGTCCCTGGCTCCTGTTCTTTGCTGGTTTTTCTTTCTCTACCCAACCTCCAAGTGATGGTGTTCTTCCAGTCCACCTGCTCCCTCTTCTTCTTTCTCTATATTGTCTCCCTGATTGACTTCATTTATGCTCATGGCTTGGTTCATTTCCATCTGTTTGATTTTCTAATCCACAGTTTGTAGCTCAGAATTCTTCTCTGAGCTCCACTCCTACAGATACAGCTGTCTGTGACACCTTTTATATCAGAGCTATATCAGAGCTGGGTCAAATGTAATATGTCCATAATTGTTCTCTTGATCTCCCCTTCCTCCTTCTTAAATTGTGTCCCAATATTTCACATTTCCTAAATAGTATTACCCTCCTCCTAGTTCTACACAGAAACATGGGAGATGTTGATTCTGACCTTTGCTTCACTGCCCCCCACCCATCCAACCCATCAGCCAATCCTGTCAGTTTGGCACTTAAAAATTATGTGGTCTATACATGCAATGGAGAATTATTCGGCCTTAAAAAAGAATACTGCCATTTGTGACAATGTGGATGGATCTAAATGGCATTATGCTAAATGAAATAAGCCAGTCACAGAAAGACACATACTGCATGATCCTCTTACAAGAGGAATCTAAAACAGTCAAACTCAGAATCAGAGAGGAGAATGGTGGTCAGCGGGGAGCTGCAGGTAGGGGAAGGGGGAGCTGTCATTCAAAAGGCACAAAGATTCACTTACACAAGATGAATCATTTTTGGATATCTCCTGTACAACACAGGACCTATACTTAAACTATACTGTGTTATATACTTAAAAATTTGCTAAGAGGGTAGATATTATCCTAAGTGTTATTACAAAGGTAAAAACATTAAAAACAAGTCAATAATAATTTCTAATTACCTTAAATGTGTCCATTTTCTCCATTCCTTAGTCCAACCCATTGTGTGGTCTTTTAAGTTTTTTATTTTTTATTTTTTTTGAGAGAGAGAGAGAGCATGGGCAGAGAGAGAGAGAGAGAGAATTCCAAGCAGGCTCTGCACTGTCAGTGCAGAACACAATGTGGGGCTCGAACTCACAAACTATGAGATCATGATCTGAGCAGAAATCAAGAGTGGACGCTTAACCAACTGAGCCACCGGGCACCCCTGCCCCCAAGCCAATGTTCTCTCTTGCGGGAGGCCCTGAAGCAGCCTCGTAACTGGTCTTCCTACTTCCTCTCTTGTTTACTTCAATCCTTTATCTCTGCCACAACAAAGGCCATCCAGTCGCCCTCTATTTCAAATACTTCTGTGGCTTCCTGAGGCTCTTAGGATAAAAGTCAAAATAGTTCACGCACCCTGCTTGGTCTTGTCCGTCTCCACCCCGGCCTCACCTTGCTCCACCACACCAGCTTTCTGTCAGAATGTAAATACACACCTCATCACACAAAACCCTTACAGTCAATGAACCCCCATCTCACGGGGAACAAAACACAAACTCTTTGACGGGAACCACAAGGCTCTGTGGGATCAGCTCGATTCTTCTCTCGCGTCAGGATACCCCTCTCCTCACCCGTCATTACCCAGCCAGACAAACTCACTTGTGCCCTGGTGCTTTGCACATGCAGTTGCCTGTTTGCCTGGCCATCTCACCCTTGACTGTTCACAAAATGAGTTCCATATCAGCATAAACATCACCTTTTAAATAAGGAGGCCTTCCCTGGCCACCTTATTTAAGCAGGGTCCTCACCGTCCTATTTACACCCTTTAGAGCTCCGCGGTCTTATAATTTGCTCACGTCTTGGTCTATTTCCTCCACTAGATCGGAAGGTCCCAAAAGATAGGAAGACACCTGTTTTGCCTGCCATGTCATGCAAAGTTAGGGTCTGATGCACTGTAAGGATGCAAACATTTAAAAATTAATCTGATCACAAGGCATAGGTGGTTTCATGATTCAAAGCAAAGTCAAGAAGAAATGCAACAGTCCAGGCTTTGCATCCCTGAATGATACCCCAGCCTCCTCTATAAGAGAAAACAGGTAGAAGAGGGAGGCACAAACGGGAGAGAGAGACATTAAGAACGTTAATACGGTCAGCATGGTGTTACGAATTTGACAAGGCTGGAAAGGAGAGAAGAAAGGAACAGAGATGATCCTAAGATGTGGAGCCTGGGCAGATACACCGGCTAATCACAGACACATGTCCTCTGGAGAGGAAGTAGGATAAAAGCACCTTGAACTGCCTGCCTATTAGGACTCTGCACCTTAAATAAATCAGGTTTCCTTCTGTGCTGTTAATGAATTCTATAATTTTACTACATATCACATGAAACCAAATTTCCGTCTTAAGCATGATATTTAAGATACCTAGTGAGCTTTCCAGCTCTTCTGCAGAGACGAAAGGCTTGGAGATCAAGTAAAAAATTGAATATTACTCCCAGTCTGCCACTCCCTGGTGTGTGTCCTTGGCATGTTAATTAACCTCTCCGATTCTTGGAATCTTCAGTACAATGAGAATCGCAACTTCCTGTTGTCCAGACAATTAATATTGGGTAACACCCATGGTCTGAAATGGGCACAGCACCTGCCAGGTGGTCTTGTATATCCCAACCCATCCTTCATCCGTCCTAATTTCCGTCCATTCCCATCTTCTTGATCTTCACAATGCAAAATCCCTAGTTATATTCCTACCTAGTTTCCAGGGACAGTGTGAGAATAAACGAGTTAATACGGTTTGCTCCTCATTATCCACTTTGTAGCTTATTTACAGCAAGTTCTTACTCTTGGTTTAGCCTCATCTTCGCCTTAGGAGATATTCTGGCAGCTTCTTTATACCATCAGTTGCCGCATGCTATGGAAAAGGAGCTCAAATTGAATATCAGTCTAATAAACACAGTTGGTAAGAAAAAATACCACGTACATTCCAAAATCAAGCATAAATGTCTTTTAAGATTATTTGTGGTTTTGAATTATGTCTGGAATTGCTTCATTTACATTAACCAGGTTGATTAGAATGGGCTACATGCCATATTTCTCAAAAGACTTAATGCTTTTTGGAGAGAAGACAAACCATAAACATACAGCATTATCACAAAAGTTTTATGCATGAGAGATGATCCTCAAAAATACGAAGGGTAAAACGTGGCTACGCTCTTTCTCTTTACTAAAATTTTTGCATCCCAGAACTCATATTTTAAAAACGCCCCTGACACCTTCTGTGTGTGTATGCGTCTCAGAAACCTCCAACATTGCCAGCTGATGCACCCAGCACCAGAACTCTGAAATGGTGTCCTAGGGACGTTCCTAGACGCTTGAGGAAGGCAGATTTCTAAGGGAGGCATCTCATTCATGACTGTTCTTAATAACTGGTTGAATTTGCATTTGATTTGTCTCTCCCCTCCAATTCTAGTGCAATGAATGCATATTCCCAGGGGTTGGTTTCTGTTTGTTTTTTCCACTTTAAAAACAAGGCACTGGGGGCGGGGAAGGAAGGTTGAGACTATTCTCAAGGAACCTAGGGAGAAGGTCTTGCAGTCAGGATGGGTCCTTCACTCTGAATCGTGGACTGTGTCGACAACGGACTCCTCATCTGTGTTTCTTGTAACCCATTCACCTGCACACTCACCACAGAGCATTAACTGCTCCTAGACAGGGATCCTCTTCCCTTCGTTTTACTGTTAGAACGGCAGCTGTCAAGAAGTCGAGTTCCAAGGTGAAACTCCCAAAGAAGAACCTGCTTGTACCATGGGTGATTCCATTTATTCCCACATCTGGGGTCTTATAAGAGGCTGCAAGCACATTCGACTGTATCTGTGGCTCCAGAATTCCTGTGCCGAACCCATCTCACAAAGTTCTCTACAGTGTCGTTCACTCAGCAAATATTTATTAAATGCCTGCCATGTGCCAGGCACTGTACTGGCCTTTCCCTGAGGGGACGCCAACACGGGACAGGTTACCTAGGTGGAGGGCAGGCTTCAAGAACATCATCAGGGGTCCCAAAAGTGCCTTTGAGAGTCAGGGATCCCCTCGTATATGGTGGAATAAAGAGTTGTCTTGGACCCCTCCCTACCTTGTGGACAGGGTAAGTCCAAGAAAACTGAGCTCGCTTCCACACTGTCACGCTTCCTTTAACGCCTTCCTTTAGGACTTACTGAATCACCTCTTTGGGCTGAGGGCCTTGCAGGGAGCGGGCACACACCAGCATGTGCCAACGGTGTGGCACAGAGGAGGCAAAAGTGCCTCAGTGAGCCCTGTTCCAGAAGAGCCTTTGCTACCCTTTGTATCAGCCATGACCCTCCGTCAACCCTGAGGAGGTAAACACCAGGGAATCTGGGATCCTATTCAAGTACCTCAGAATACGCATTACACCATAAGAAGTCAACACTAGAGCAACTTGTTCTAGAATAATGCTAACATACTTGAGATTCGCAATTAGGAATTTAATTCATCCCAGCATATAAGAACATTTCTTTCTTTGTTCTGCTGGCTTCAGAAAAAGAGAAAAAAAAATTCCAGGATACCACCACTACCCATTTCCAGCACTGTGGATTTATTTTAGGCAATTCTCTCTCATGCCGCCTCAGACAGCCCGACGCTTAAGCTAGCTGAGGGATCGAACATAGAGTTAAGGGAGGCTGGAGTACTCAGACATTTGGAATTTGAGATGGTGACGTCTTTTGTTTTTCACACATTACAAAACAAGTTAGGAGAGCAGACTCATTGACAGATGTGTACAATTGTGATGAAAAAAATAGTTTTGCAATATATTTGTGTTTTGCAGCTAGGCAACGAAAAATGACTAACACACAGGAAGTATGTACTTGTGTACTTCTTCCAGCCAAATTATGGGAATTACAAATCTCTTGTGTTCCTTACGTGAATATTCTCTATGTAAAAATAAAGAAATCAATAAATGAAAGAAAGAAAGCCCCTTAGGGTTTAGAGGGCTTGTTCTGGACTGAATTCTCTCCCACAGTCCTTTTATTTTCTTTCCTTAGTGAGTCCTTCCCACAGGGTATCAGGGGTGGGGAGTTCTGTAAAAAGAAAAGAAGGTAGTGTATCATAAGCTATTAATTTCAGGGTATCAGGAGTGGGGAGTTCTGTAAAAAGAAAAGAAGGTAGTGTATCATAAGCTATTAATTTTTTAAAGAAAAATATCCTTTAAGGACCCAAGGAAGAATATCATCAAATGAGGAGTCAATCTTGGCTTCATTATGGAGTTACATATTATACGAACTACGTTATATTTTTTTAAGCTTTCAGGAAATAGATTGGTGTGGAAGTAAAAACCATTGCTATAAAATAGCTCTGATTACATTGCAATTCAGACTCCAAGAATCTGCCATAAATACTGTTGGTATTATTACTGTAACTCTACAATATCTTCCTCCTCATCCTTTTTTTTTTTTAATCCATGGTATTTAATAGCCCACAATTTGTACTGCCCTATGGAAATCTTTTCATAGCCTAGGCTACATAATTCCTTTTATGTATCCAAGTGAAGGGACTTCGTTCCAGGATATCACCCATGCATTTTAAAGAAAGGAGTCTTATAAACCTCTTCAATGGAAATTGCTGTATCTTGACCCTCAACCGGCTGCTTAGTGCAATAGCCTCTCCATACTGGTTCCAGGCAAGCAAAAAAGTAAATTCGATAGAATACCAAATAAATAGTGGTGAGAGAAACAAACAGAACCGACCAATGGGTCATAAGTTGGTTCTGTTGGATTCTAGAAAATGCAGCTGTACGATGAAAATATTACGTAAGTTCCAGAGATTAACTAGTGACCCGGAATGTTGAGGGACTCCATTAGAACATATGTCACATTCACAGAACTGAGTCTCTGCAGGGTTGGCAGTCCACCACATCACTTCTGGCAGGGCACCCTGTGTCCCAAGCACCTCAGTCTCCCCTGTTTGCTTTTTATCCCTCTGGAGGTTGGCTGTCCAAAGACCTAGAGGCAGGAGTATAGTTTAAAAGCTTTTAATAGAAAGGTACCCAGAAAATATCCATACACCGTACATCCCAAAGCCTGCTGTACTATAAACCTAACAGAGCAATTCCCCTAGATTAACTGCCTGTGAGAAATGAAGATATTTAAATCCAAATTACATGAAATTATTAAAAATTAAAAAAAACTATATTGTAGACAAATTGATCAGAATGAATCAAAATTTCAAATTCATAAATTCAAGGAAAGTCATCTCTTGGGGCACCTGGGTGGCTCAGTCAGTTAAGCATCTGACTTCGGCTCAGGTCATGATCTCACGGTTCATGAGTTCGAGCCCTACATCGGGCTCTGTGCCGACAGCTGAGAGCCTGAAGCCTGCTTCAGGTTCCGTGTCTCCCTCTCTCTCTACCCCTTGCCCACTCACACTCTGTTTCTCTATCAAAAATAAATAAACATTTAAAAAAATTTTTTAAAGAAAGTTATCTCTGGAAAGAACCTTGTCCCGAAGTCTAGACAAGTTACAGATCTTAAAGTGAGTCTCAAAGAGAATGTGATCTATCCAATCAAGGTCTACAGTTTAATGATTAGATAGGGACAAGGATATAGGTTTCCTCACTCCTGGATTAGGGATTGATTCCCAATTAAAAATATTTTTAAACAATTCTGTGTCTAATAAGCAAGTAATTGTGATTATTGTTGTATAATGTATCATTCTTCGCTTGCTTACTTAGCTTTCATCAAAAAAATGAATCAAAAGTGGACAGCATGGGTAAGTTTGAAAGTCAATATTCAAGATAAATATTAGTCCATATTACACTGATAAAACAGCACATGTAGAAGATGAGACAGATTATAATTAACCATCCCTCAACACAGGAGATCATTTTTGTGGGCTTATTTTGTGTACTGTAACCTGTAATTTCACATTAGAATTTTTTTCTTTCCGTGTTTACTCCCTTTCTAGACTCTGAGTTTCTTAAAGAGATATGGTGTCTCTCACTCTGTGACTCAGCGGATGGTGATGGAAGGGAGGTAAGTGGTAAGTGCCATTACTCTTCCACCTCCCCGCCTCCTCGCACCCACGATACATATGACTGAGCATTATTTTCAATGAGTCTAGTCTAAAGTACCTCAGAATATCAGTTTTAGCCCTGGATGTTCTTGGTCTAGCATATTGTTTGGAATACAACAGACGTTCAATAAATATTGCTTTAATAAATGAGCAAATGGCCAAATTAGTTTTATGTATTTACTTACTTATTTTTAGTTATGGTAAAATATACATAACATAAAATTTACCATCCTAACCGCTTTTTAAATTTTTTAAAAAATATTTATTTTGAGAGAGAGCGAGCGCAAGCAGGGGAGGGAGAGAGAGGGAGAGAGAGAGAGAGAGAGAGAGAGAGAGAGAGAGAGAGAGAGAGAGAGAGAGAGAGAGAGAGAGAGAGAGAGAGAGAGAGAAAACCAATCCCAAACAGGCTCCACACCATCAGCATGGAGCCCGATGCAGGGCTCAAACCCGTGAACCATGAGATCATGACCTGAGCCAAAATCAAGAGTCGGGCACTTAACGGACTGAGCCACCCAGGTGCCCCTATTTTAACCACTTTTAAGTGTACAGTTCAGCATCATTAAATGCACTCATACTGCTGTGCAACCAATCTCCAGAACTCTTGTATGTTGCAAAACTGAAACTCTATGCCCATTAAACTACAGCTCCCCATTCTCCTTTCCCAACAGCTCCTGGAAACCACCACTCTACCTTCTGTCTGCATGAATTTGACTACCATAAATCCTTCACATAAGTAGAATCCAACTGTATTTGTCTTTTTGTGACCGGCTTACTTCACTTAGCCTAGCTCCTTCAATGTTCGTCCATGTGGTAGCCCGTGTCAGAATTTCCTTCCTCTTTAAGACTGAGTAATATTCTGATGTGCAGAACTCCACAACACTGTATTTCGTTTATCCATTCAGCTGCCAATGGACACTTGGGTTGCTTTCAACCCTTGGTTTTTGTGAACAGTGCTGCTGTGAACATGTATAGAAATACAGCTTTCTTACCCTGCTCTCCATTCTGTTGGTTATAGAACCAGAAGTGAAATTGCCAGATCATATGGTATGGTATTCTATTTTTAATTTCTTGCAGAACCACCATGCTGGTTTCCATAATGACTGAACCTTTTCACATCCCCACGGACAGTGCACCAGGTTCCAATTTGCCCGTGTCCTTGCCGACACTTGTTACATACTTTCCTTTGATGGTGTCATCCTACGGAGGTGATGTGTTATCTTGTGATTTTGTGTTCCTAATCCAAATTCATTTCATATTTTTAAAGTGGGAAAAATGAGATCTGTAACACACACTTCTCTACTCGTGATCTGCACTGTTTTCATCTTTGTAATAAACACAAACACACGCCCTCACGCACACGTATGAGCGCATGCGCACACATATACCCTTTTGTGCATTTTCTGCATACAGGAATACAAAATCAATGCCAAATATGACACAAGTACTTTTCAGAAGTATTTTAAGGAGTAACTAGGATTCCCAAGCCCAATCCAGTTCCACTGTGAGAGTCAAGGGAACATGAATAATTTGTGTCTGGAGGAAGGGTAACCACATCCATGGTCTACCCCCATCACCCTCAGCAACTAGGGTCAAGGGCATGATGAATCAGTAAAATCTATGGATGAACCCTATTTAGCTATTTCTTCAAATGTGTTTCTTCACTAAGGCTTTTCCAGAGTGGTTTGTTGCAAAGATAAATGATTTGTATTTTGTTATTCTTTTTCTGTTGTACATCTTCAGGAGACATTATTGACAGGGTAGAGTGTTAATTACGAAATAATTCTTAGTTAGTAAAATGAAGGAAGGGGAAAAATCCTTATATAACCTATTGTTTACATATTTAGCTTTGAACACTTGTGAGTGAACAGTGGCATCTGTTCATGAGAACATAAAATATTTGTAAAATGGAGAACATGTCCCCTTGGTGGCACCGGGGATATGGGTCAGGACAGAATTCCCTACGTAACTACCTACAAAAACAGTTTGATTACAATAAAATTTCCTGGAAGCCAGAGGATGATTTAGTCCTATCTGATTAGTGTGCTATACCACTTAGAACATCCTTCACCACCCACCCTCTTTCCCTGAAAGTTCCTTGAGAAAGGCAGTTAAGTCATTGTATTTTAGATCCAAGTAGCTTTGACTCTGCACATAGTTTGCATCCTTATCTATAAAACAAGGGATCTGAATCTATGGATTCTAAAGGTCATCTACTTCCCAACACTGAAATTCCATAATTCTACCTCTCTTGATTACCTTGCATAAACTATCAAGGTGCCTATAGCACCTACATACCCAGGTACAAATTCTGGGCCCCAAAGGCAAAAATCCAAATCAGGGCTCCTTAAGCAAAACAAGTGTTCCTGATTTTCTCAGGGTATTCAGGTACTCTTGAGGATGCTTCCTTTTTCTATTTAGTGTTTCAGTTTCATCCTCTGGATTTCAAAGTTCTCAGAGATAGGGCCTCCTGATTATCCTCAATATATCCACCAAAGCACAGAGATCCAGATTCTATCACAGAATGCTCTCGTGGATAGGGCTGCCTGATAAAAATACAAGATGCCCAGTTAAATCTGAACTTCAGATGAATGATACATTTTTTTAGTATAAGTATGTCCAGAACAATGTTTGAGACATGCTTATACTAACAAAAGCTGTTGGTTGCTTGTCTGAAATTCAAATGTAATGGGAGAACCTCTATTTTTCTTTGCTGGAATCTTGCAAACTTCGGAGCGTGGGTCCCGTAGGGAGTGAAGCCCATTTTGGCCACATGTGGATGAATTAACTGAATGGGTTACACGACCTCCATGCTTCTTGGTTTCCTTACCAATTGAATGTAAATAAATAATCATCATCTTCTTCAAGGGAAGGCCAATTCAAGATAAAGGGAACCCTGGAAAGACTAATTTTTTTTCCCTCTACCTGATTACTATTCATCAAATACTTGCATGGAATTTATTTAGTAAGAGTAAGAATAAGCTGTTTTATTTTAATAATAAACTAATGCTCACATGAGAGCTTTAAATTTATCAGAAACTAAGCACCTTATGGCTTGATCACTCTGGCATCTCTTTGGTTATATGGCCCCCTCCTCTGGATCTGTAAGGATGGATAGTGGATACTATACTTTAAGCTCCTAGTAGAGCTCCTGGCACAGAGTCTATGCTCATTCGAGGTCCACAATATTACTAGTCTTCAAATATCTCTGCAGGAATAACCTACCCGGTAACCTAGAGATGGCTTTATAAGCATCCTACAATGAGAGCTTCAGATCTGAGAGATGATCTGGTGTAAACTTGTCATTTTACAGATAAGGAAACTGAGGCCTTAGGGACATTAAGTGATTTACTCAGTCTCCTGGCCAGGAAGGTGCACAGCCTAACGTCCTTGGTGTTCTTCCCTTGTTCCATCATAAGACTTTGTGGAGATGAACAGTGATGCTCTACGTATCTAGGTAGTAGGTAGCTGAAATCATTCTACCCCTACAGTGCAAAAATAAGAGGCATATTCAAACACATGCGCAAATATTAGCTGTACTGTTACAAAAGTTTATAGGAACACAGAGATTTCACTATCACCGCTGGAAGCTTAAACCTTTGGCATCCTTCCCAACAAAGACCCACTGAAATCATACCAGGGAACACCAGGGAGGTTGAGGCTAATGATCCGAGTAGAGCCATCTCCAAACAAATGCCAATTTCCAATTGTGAAACAGCTCAGATGAGTATCCAAGTCTCTTTGGAAACGATTAAGATGCTTGTGCAGATTACAATTACAAATGCTTATTAAAACAGCATGCCCAAGAAAGCAGAGAGGACAAACAATGACACATAGAAAGGTCACCGCCTGATGAAGTATTTCCATTAGGCAGCCCCGCACCATACTCTTCCCCTGGTTTTCCCTCTTAATCAGAGGCTAAAGAAGTGTGAGTGAGTGCTGGACTTGACTTTCCATGAGAACTGAAGCCTCCAACTTACAATCCGTTGTTGTAAACATTTTCTTATGTTATTTGGCAGCTTGAACGTGCAGGCACATATCTGAGCTGACCTTCGTTGGCTGAGGTTCCCTCGCAGAATGCTCGGCAACAGAGACTAAATATTTCTGACGTTGCTTAAGAAAGTAGTCGTGTTAAGTGGGTTTACACTTGGCATTTTTATCGAAAGCACGATTTAACAGGAATAGCGTTAAATGTTCCAGTTAGAGACTGTGTGTAATTACTATCCCAAAGTCACGTGGAGGAGGAAACAGGGATGCCTGACACGTGTGCTGAAGGCTGGTCGGACTGGGGGGTGGGGGGTTGGGGTCTCACCTACCCTCAAGTTCAGCTCCCTTTTATTCTTTTCAGAGTTTTGGTGGAACTCTTCAGGTTCCAGATATGCATTTGAACTTTCGGGGTTTGGTGGAGAAAACTGGGAGGTGAGAAGTATTGTCAGATGAAACCAATGGAAAATTCTAGGAAACTGTCTCCACTGGCCAGATAAATAGCGATCACACTTAATAGCATTCCTTACTGCAGCTGACCCATATAGCACAGTTCATTATTTAGATGATAAAACAAAGGGTTTTCACAAAGTTCTTCCACAGATTTTAATAGGCTAGGCTTTCTACTTTTAAGCTTTCATAACTAAGATTATTTGTATAATAGGAACAAATTCTAAATGGTAAAGGGAAAATGAACTTTGATCTCTCCGTTGTGGTGAGCTTCAATTCTATCGGCCATAAAACTCTCCTCCTCTCTGTCCATATAGGTATAAAATGTATGCATATACATATATATATATATTATAAATTATATACCTTTTATAAAACATAAAATAAAATTTACATGTAAAATAAATATGTACCTATATTTTGTGGTTTAATGTAGTTATTGTTCATTTGTTAAAGGATCTGAAAGAAGTAAATAAGCTAATAGCATGAGTTTGGGAAAATCCTGTGCCTTGTTTCTCTCATCTATAAACACGGATGATAATGTAATAATGGTACCTGCTTCATGGGGTTGTTGCAAGGATGAAATGAGATACTATATGTAAATGCTTAGGATAGGGCTTGGCATATGATTGTTATTCAGATAGCAGCTGATACTATACTTACAAGGGATTTGTTATGGATACTATGATCTCCCCACATTTAGCTTAGTATTTTTGAATGACTAAAATTGTTTTGATGGTTTTTACACACATTTGACACAACTCGGTCACTCTACTTTCTCATCTGTAGGAAAACACACACATGCACACCCACACAAACATTTGGTTTTTCAAATCAAAAAGCATATCTACACACCTGTACGTGCACACACACACGGCTCAGGTCACAATGTCCCTGACTTTATGTCTCCGGCCTACAGTTTGAAAGCATTAAGTGCAGGGAAGAGGGAGACCTACATCTGACAGGTTATAGCCTGAGATGAATCTGGACTCCCCCATCCCCAAACCAGATGGGGTGACAGTCCTAGAACCAGTTTCCATCCCTCCAAGTGCTCCGGTCCCCACACCTCCCCTTTCGTCTTGTCAGACTGTGCCGGAAAGGTCTGTAAATGCAGAATCCGTGCAACTAAAACACTTTGGGACACTGCTCAGATATCGAATTGTGAGTTAACAGTATGTAATTTCAACTACAGGCTCATTATACATTTATTTTTAACTAGAACTCAAGAGAGTACAGACCATACCTATATATATTTTCCTGTTTCTATGTACCAAAAATATGCTTGAAAAAGTGCTCCTGATTGTGATTTTTCCCCCCAAGGAAACAACAGAAGAAGAGAATTGTTAAGAATAATAGACTTATGCTCCATCGCAAGGAGATGTTCCGTTTTCAAGAGTCCATAAACATGCAGGCTTTTATCCATGTAAGTAAAAAATTTCTAAAATTTCCATTTTGGATTTATCTGCACCTATCATAGCTTCACAAGTCAAAATCCTAGAAACGTACAGAAATTTTCTTATCAGAGGATTCTTTGAAATGCACCAATTTTAGGCACCCTGTTTGGGCCAGCCAGCTGCTTTCTGATCAAGACGAAAAATAAAAACTGGTAATAAATAGACTAATTTTCTTTACTTCAAATGATTAGGGTTCAAAACTCATTTAAATACATGTTCTCCTTCTCTCCCTCCCTGTCCCTCTTCCATGTGAAAAGACAGTAAGCAAAAAATGGGTAGAGAAAAATAGTAAGTCAGGTCTACATGCAAGAAGTACAGATAGTTAATTGCTTAAAAAGACACCTTTTCCCCTGAGGTTCTTCCAATTGAAGTCTGAACTTTTTCTCACTGAGCACATATAATTAATCTGTGGAACTTAATCCAATGGGGTTTTGAGGGCATTTTATTTTGAGTAAAAACAATGTCATGCCTAAACCAGTAAAGCAGCTTGGACTATCGACTTAAACATACACGATCGCATAGGTGTTACTATTATTTCTTTTAAGCATTATTTATATAATTCCTCTCCTTTAGGCAGGGAGATTCCCCCCACTGGCAGCCGAAGTGCCTCTGAGGTCAGTAAGAGGCACAGAGCTGTACCCACGTTTGTACAGAGGGAAATGAAGGTCTGCTGACAGCAGGGTTCACATCAGGTGCGTTCGGAGATGCCAAACGTTGTTCCGCGCCGTGCAGATGCATAGGTGGGCGAGGTCTAGCGCCCCCTATCTGAGCGCTTGTTGCATTCCAGCCAGGGAGGAAACGGACTCTTGAACCAGTAGCCACAGCACAATGTGACTCTTGCTAGGCAGATATATAAACAGGGTGCTGCAAGAGAACAGGAAGCCCCACGGCCTCTCAAGTAGGAGAGAAACGAGCACACTCATCTGTTAAGATGATAATGACAGCAGCACAGTGGGAAGCTCTGGAGTCGTAAATGAGAGTGGCAGGAATGCTTGTCAGAATCTAAGAGCGTCTGAAAGAAACAATGGGGATCTCCATCATGGCTGAAGCAGGAAGGAAGATGAGAAGGACCTTAACTCAGGAGGCGCTTCCAAGGAGACAAAGAAGTGTTCAATGACAACTAAAAATGTGTGGGAGGGACAGGAGCCAAGTCATTGGCATTTTTCAAGCTTCCACCCTAGGTCTTGTGCCCTGTCCGTGCCAATGTCACATAGAGGCATTCAACAGCCACATACACAATCACTCCTCTCCCCTGCACAAATGAATCTCAGATGTGTCCAGCTATTTTCATGGAATTCCAGATGCACGGGGTCAACGCGTGGCTTGCGAGGTCTTCTTAAGCTGTACTGGAGGCACCCTGGACTCAAGATGTCCAAAATCTACCCCAGATCTGGTGCTCCCGGAGGATTCCATCTTGGCAAATGACATCTCCATTATGCCAGAAACTCACAAGTCATCCTTGAGACTTTCTCTTCCCTTGGCCCCGCATCCACTGTCACACCAGATCCTTAGATTTTACTTCCTGAATGACACTGGAACCTGCGCCTTTACCTCCAGGAACAATGGCACCATCCCACCCAACTACAATCTCTGGCCTGGACATCCCCCATGGCCCCCAAAATGCTCTCCCTACTGTCCTCCCTGCTATTGTCTGGCTCAACTTTCAACAGTGTTCATCTCTTCATGGTGGTACTCTTTCTGTTGAAAAATGTGAGTGGTTTCCATTGCTCTGAGGATGAATGAACAAAATCCTCAATGTGGCCTAGACTGTGCCTTAACATCTTTTCCTGCTCTTTTTGCTAGGTAAGCCCTACGTATGTTCCGATGTCAGCTTAACTATCCCACGGGAGTGCCTTTCTGGACATCCTTAAGTAGGTCAGAAACCCATAGATAATTCTCATGGCACGCCATATCTCTCTATTTGCCTCTTAGTACAGGTTCTATTTTGTATTTATTTTTGTATTATCTCCTCAATGTGTTTCTCTCTGACTGGATAGTAAACCCCATGTGGCGGGGGCTAGGTCTCTTTATGCTCACCGCTGGATTCTCGTCCTCTGGCACAAAACTGGCACGCGTTAGGTACACAATAACATCTGCATGAAAATAGACTAAATGAAAAAGTCCATGGTTTCTAACGAAGGAAGAACATGGAGATGGATGAAGTCATTGCTCAGAGTTGAGAACAGAGTTGGGCAGTGGGGAGTCTGGCAGATGAATTCAGTCTGGGACAAGTTATAGACCTCCATGGGATACCCAGGCAGGTGGCGGAATATACAAAATACTTTTGAGAGAAGTTTCAAGAGAAACTGAGGAATCGTCATGCGTCAGTACTTGAAACTTGGCGGTGCTAAGGGTGCAGATACAGAGAAGAACTACAAGCTCAAATTCCTCCAGGGACCCCCTAGAAAAGGCATGTGTGTGCAACAGTAGAGCAGGAGACAGGTGGCAGTGTGCATGAACTGGAGGGTGTAAGGCATGCACAATCAGATCAAAACAAAACCTCTTTGCAGCAAGACAAAACACTTCTGCAAATTCTACCCAGCCCTTTTGGAGGGCTGTTGGGTATCTTGGAGAGTAGAGGGAAAAAAGACCTAGGTACACAGAGAAGCCAGCAGAGGAGAGGAAGAAATAAGTATCCCAGTGGACAGAACCAGAGTGTGGTCTCTTGGAAGCCAAGAAAGGAAACTTCTCAAAGAGAAAGGGTGAGCCAACACTATTAACACTTCCGAGAGTTCAAGTACAATGAGGATGACAAGTAGGCCACTGGATTTGGCATCAGTAACCTTAGCAGGGGCAGTTTCACGAGAAACAGGCTAGAATTCATGGTTTCCAGCTCTGGAGCCAGGTCGATTTCGGCACTCTTTCTATAAGTAGGGATTACCACAGAACACGGCTTCTGCCCTTAGTTAATTCAGGCTCCCTTTCGCTAAACCTAAATACCTCACGTTCTTCTTCAGTGTTATTTTGAAATTCCAAATAAAATTTAAACTATGACTGAAACAAAATCAAAGCAAGAGTAATTGTGAAAATGGTTCATATTCTTATAATGTGAATACTCTACAACCTGGAGAAGTATATGGGACAGGAATTATCCCCATTTTCTAGATAAGAATACAGAAGCTCAGGGTAACCTAGGACTTCTCAGGGGTCATACAACCAGTTGTATGTGCCAGTCACAGTGGGCCCGAATCTGGGCTCCTCCCATGTCACCCATGGTTGTTTCCCGGTTGGTCCACTTGGTGACAGGCTACTAAGAGTATCAGCCAACCACACCGCTACCACAGGAAACACACACACACACACACACACACACACACACACACACACAGCAAGCCAAGCTGACCATGCTTCAGAGGTTCAACCTTCCACATGGAAGAAGCCATGTTGCCGTGCTAGAGCTATGGAGGCTAGAACCTTCTTCAGACTCCAGGCCATAGGCTGCCTGCTTTTCTCTCATCTGCCCTATACGTAGGTAGCCTCTGTGATCATGCTTTCGATGTAAGTTAAACCTCATCTCTAGAGAGAAACCATTTCTCCTGGATGTACAACGTAAGCGGCTGGGAGGCTGGATCCGCTTAAGTCCTCTGCTCTTGGCACCTGTACGTATCATCAATGTGCCAGTGACAGGGACATCTTGTGCTGGCTGAACAGATGTGAAGGTCACCAAAGGTGCTCCTCGAGGTCTCGAGAATGCTTATTAACACCAAACTAATGGCATATGATTACCTTGTAAAATTCTGCTGGAAAGCCTCAATCAAAATGTAGTTTCTGAATAGATACTGCCAAAACAATTTTATTTACCTCAAAGTAAATGTCAGTAACATCAGAAATGTTTGGCTTCATGGACAAGAGGTATTAGTACCAACAGTAGCTTGTTGAGTGAGTATACTATGCAACAAGAAATTCTGAGGAAGGCAACAGGTTCACTAACATTATTTGACTACATAATAGTATTATTGCCCAAAATTCAGAAGAAAGAGTTTAATATAGACGGATGTACCCATTCCCTGTCTTCTACCTCGGACTCACGTGAAACGTGAATTCTCTTCATACGGTCTTTCTCCCTCCATTGCCGGTCACGTTCTCTGTATACCACCCGGAATCTTCTGAAACCAGTTTCCAAGTCACCTGTCTGAACTGCTGACACCATGTAACTCTAAGCTACAGATTTCCAGTTTCCTTTTTCAGCTCCCAATTTTCATTCTTAAGGAAGAGTCAGAATAGTGCACATGAACATATTTTATCTTTCCTGTACTAGAGGTTTTCATGTTGAAAACTCTAGTTACAGCCTCTGGTTACATGCTGTCTTTTTAAAAGAATATCTGCTTAACTTTAATCCATTACCTGGATCTAGAATATACTAAGCCCAGTTGTTATATGGCACCACCTGCGGAGAGTTTAATGGAAAAGGAAGGCAGCAAATTAGTGCCATATGATCAGCTTGAGTAATACTAAGTTTGTTTACCCAAGGCTCCTCAAAAGAATGGACTGTATTTTTAAGATAGGACTCGTTGTCCATATCTGCATAGAGGCTTGTCGCTACGTAGCTGGACATTTAATTTTCCACAGATTCATTTTCCTCCTCACAGACAGCTCTTTGGCTATTCAGCATGTGCATAATGCAGAGAAAAATAATTATAGGAAAAGGGACACAGAGAAATGTCATAATTAAACCGTGCATTTGCAAAATACATTCGGTATACCTGAAACATCTTGATTGCTATAATCAGGTAGATTAGGTTTTCAGCAAATACTTTTTTAAACAGAGGTTTATCTAAAGTCAGAAGCAAGAGGCAGCTCTCAGAATCACCTTATAACACAACATTAACTACATTTGCCTCCAATTACTTTCTCAAAATCAGATATAAAGAGAAATCAAAATGTAAACCAATGGATCTGTGAAGCATTAGGGCATGTTTCATGACCTTCTAGAACAGGTTTATTTTTCCCTCAGCTGAACTCACATCAACAAAAGTCTCTGTGTGTAGCAATGGCAAATGCAGAAACTTATTGCCTCAAGATGTGATTTAAACTTTTATTTCTCAGTTTGGAGATAAAAGTTCAGAGCAAATACGGTCGCAGGGGTCAATGAAAGTAAAAGATCTATGTGAGAGAATGGTGTTACCACAAGTTTAAAAACATTCACTGTTTTTATAAAGAGAAAACATTGTCTGCCAAAAAAAAGTATGAAATGATGATCAAAAGGGATTTAAGCCAATTACTGGGGCGAAAAACCCAAGCTATGAAATAGAGTCAAGGGCTGCAAATCCTCTTAGTCTCTCTTTTTCTACGCTATGGTTTATATGCAAAATATTTCTCTCCGATCCCCATCTAACTAATGGGCTCGTAGAGAGTGCGGGTCATTCTGCTGATTTGCTGAACGGTGACCTACAGAGAATAAGTAAAAGACAAGGGAACCAATTTTATGGAAAGAAAAAATATATATATTAACTAGAGAATTAAAGCTTAATATAGCTTTATCCTCTAGAGAGCTCTGCCTGATTGCAGACAGAGCTTAAAACCAGGATTCAGAAGCACAACACATTAGTTCCCTTACGAGAGCTCTGCCCAAGATACGTTCAATACATGGAAAACCCCTTTGCCGCCTGCCTTCTGTAATGAGAGAAGACAGGAAGCCAGATACCAGTCTGGGAGCCAGGGAACTGGGTTTTACTCTCCCACTCGCCTACTGGTTTAAAATGAAACAACATCCAAGGTCTCAGGAGCTGCTTGCCTCAAACACACTCACCCCTCTTTCAAAGATGAAAACAATGACCCTTTCCTTCCTTTCCTACAGAAATCCGAGTTGAGCAAATTATGCTGTTCCTTCCTGCCACTTTCTGTCCTTCATCAGCAATGCCAGGTGCCCAGAGATGAAATCTGCCTCCTGCTCCAAGGGGACAGCAGGGGAAGGAGGAGGACAAAGGCGGCCAGCCTGGAGGGGACCTGATTAGAATCCAGGGTGGGGCGGATGCCCACAGGGAAGAAGTTATAAATGAAATTAAAGTCTTTAAGAAATTCTGCCTCAAACCACTTTCCTCTCCAGTGGTCTTCTCTAAGCCCCGTTTTTGTGTAATTCTAGCTCTTTGACAAGGGAAACTGACACTTTTGATCTGGCAATTTAACGGCAATTTATTGTGAAGTGGTAATTTATTAAGTAACAGTTAAGAGTGGAGAGAGCTCTCCTAGCCAAGGAGTGTTCCTGACTCAGATCTTTCTAGACAGAACCTATGTGGCTTGATTTCAGCTATACAGAAAGCCTCACTAAACTTCTTCTAATTCCTGAATTCTTCTGTCCCCACACCCCACTTCATGCAGCATAACTGGAAGTCTTAAAATGTAAATTCCCTAAGATCATATTATGTTGATTCACCTTCATAGTAAGCTATAACTGATTGATTTCTCTGAAGAGCTGTATAACACAAGAGGAGGCTGGGAAAGCCCTATTACTTTATTTGGCCCCAGGGCCAGGTCTGAATCCTAAATGTCTTCAGAGATACTCTTTCTATACCACAGTGACTGCGATGAAAGGCCCTCACGGTGGGGGCAGTTACCTGTTGTGAGCCGGAAATGGACTCCCATGAGATGCTACACCTCTGTGCTTGCAATGATCATGCGCATATTGGATCTAGCATTCGTTTCACAAACGAGCTTTATTTTTGTTTAATACTAAAATGTATAACCACATCCTGAAGAATAGGCCAGTTTTGTGGTGATGAAGACAGCAACAGTGGGTACAGACCAAAGGCACCAAGAATCAAGTTCTGTTTCTTCAAAAGTCACTTTCTATCTCTCTTGGGCATAGGACAATAAATTATCCCATCTGCCTTCTGTCCACAGATTCCTATAATCCTTGTAGGGCAGGTTTTGCAAAAATCCTCTTTTCTTCCCTTCCTTGGTCTCATTTCATGACCTGTCCCCCTTCCCCAAAGGCATGAGCTCCTATTATGGACTGATGAGATCCCAGGTCACTATAAAGGACAGGTGGGTAGAAGTGTTGGGTCTTCCTTAAAAGGTAAAGTGTGTCCTGTTTCTTGCCTCAATGCGGCCAAAGTGAAAGGTAATCCTGAGTCTGAGAAAGTCCAACTACCCCTCTCTCATTCCGTATATATTCTCTCTTTTCTTTCCAATATAGCTCAAGCCAGCTCGGCATATAATATCTGGAGAAACATATTCTCTCTTGCTGCTTTCTCTGGTTCAAGTTCCCTACTGCTATCCAGGCTGCCTTGGCTTTGAAAGGTCTAAAACTCAGTGGAGCTATACGGTCCATTGGCTAACGTACGAGTCTGCAAACTATGGCCTGTGTACCAAATCCAGCCCACTGCCTGTTTTTGCAGACTTTTACTGGAATGGTGCCATGCCCATTCATTTATATATTGTCTCTGGCTGCTGCTACAACGGCAGAGTTGAGTAGTTGTGACAGACACCACATGGGTCGTCAGCAAAAGCCAAAAATATTTACTGACTGGCCCTTTATGGAAAAAGTTTGCCAACCGTTGGTTTAGACCATTGTCAAATGGAGTCGAAATACTCAGTATTTGGTTACCTGCAGTTGAAACAATCTTAACTAACAGACTGAGGTTTTTTCAATGTGACACAGGCTGGAAGTTATTTGGGACCATCTCGATTAGACTTGGGGGTTAAAATGAATACTCTACATAGTTTAGTCTAACTCCTCAGCTTTATACATATTGGGGTTTTGAGGCAATGCTACATTTAATCATAAACTATTACTTTGCTTCAACTTGTTATTGTTTCTTTCAGGCCATGAGGGTCTGGGTTTGGCAGAACTGGTGGTACAGGAGGCTAAGTATCATAGAATGTTCCAGCCTCCCCCCAACAAAGAGATTCCTAAACAGTTTTCAGAATCCTCAGTTGAGAAACTGATGGGCCCCATCTTGTTGCCTGTATCTTTGGTCCCTCTGGAAACTTGTATGAGACGGGTAGCCGTGGTCTAGATCAGGGCCCAAATATTCCTGGGTTCCCTGAGCATACTGCCATGAATAGCACCCAATCCTCCTTTCCATCTGCATGTAAAAGAACTCCGTTTGTTGTGACACTCAGATGTGTACATTTCATAAACACCCAATGCCTTGTGATAGAGACAGGATTTCTGCTTTCATGGAAGTTACTCGGTAACCCAAAGGAACAGATAAGTAAATAAAAAAACACATTCCATTCTGCACAGGAAAGGAAACCATTGACAGAATGAAAAGTCAACCTACCAAATGGGAGATAATATTTGCAGATAATATATATGACAATGGGCTAACATCCAAAATATGCAAAGAACTCTTATAACTCAATAGCAAAAAACCCACAAAAACCCACAAATAACCCAATTTAAAAATGGGCAGAGTATCTGAATAGATATATTTTCCAAAGATGACACACAGATGGCCAACAAGTACATGCAGAGGTGTTTAACACCACGAGCCATCAGGGAAATGTAAATCAAAACCCTAATGAGATATCACCTCATGCCTGCCAGAACAGCTATTATCAAAAGGACAAGAAATAGTAAGTGTTGGCGAGGATGTGGAGAAAAGGGGAGCCTTGTGCACGGTTGGTGGAAATGTAAATTGATGCAACCATAGTGGAAAAGAGTATGGAGGGTCCTTAAAAACTTAGAAACAAAACTGAAAATAGAAATAGAAAAATAAAAAAAAAATATGACCCTGCAATTCCACTTCTGGGTATTTATCCCAAGAAAACGACGACACTAATTCGAAAAGATATCTACACCCCGGTTTTCACCGCAGCCTTATTTATCATAGCTCAAATGTGGAAACAACCCAAGTGTCCACCAATAGATAAATGGACAAAGAAGATGTGTCGTGTATACATATACGCCATACAAACACAGAACAGAATACTCCTCAGCCATAAAAAAAAGCAATGAAATCTTGCCATTTGTGACAATATGGATGGACCCCGAGGGCATTATGCTAAGTGAAACAAAGAAAGAAAAATACCATATGACCTGGCTTATATGCAGATTTAAAAAAAAAGAAAGAAAAAAACACCAAAACCAAACTCATAATACAGAGAACAGACTGGTGGTTGCCAGAGGTGGAGGAGGGGGAGGGGAGTTGGTGAAACGCGTGAAGGGGTCAAAAGGTACAAACTTCCAGTTATAAAACAAGTCAGTCCTGGGATGTCACATACAGCATGGTGACTGCAGTTAATAAAACTGTACTGCACATTTGAAAGCTGCTAAGAGAGATCTTCGAAGTTCTCATCACAAGAAAAAATGACCCTGTAACTATGTGCGCTGACGGATAGATGTGAACTAGACTTACCGTGATCGTTTCACACGGTACGCAAACATCGAAATGTGTTGTACAACTGAAGCTAAGACAATGATCTGTATTAATTACACCTGGAAACCCCCCCCCCCCCACCTTCCAAGTAGTCCTTTAAACTACATCTCTATGGGCACCTGGGTGGCTCAGTCGGTTGAGTGTCTGACTTCCCCCTCTGATCACGATCTCGTCTTTCATGGGTTTGAGCCCTGAGAGGGGCTCTGGTGCTGACAGCTCGAGCCTGCAGCCTGCTTCGGATTCTGTGTCTCCCTCTCTCTCTGCCCTTCCCCCACTCATGCTCTGTCTCTGTCTCTCAAAAAATGAATAAGCATTAAAAAAAAAAAAAAGTAAATCAATTGCATCTCCGTAGAGTTATCACTACATGTTGAGGAAGCTCTCATGAGGCAAGTGGCTGATTTGAATAGGATTATCAGGCAAAGTTACATTCAGGAGCTCAGGTTAAAATACACCTCTTAAACACCTGTGTTTCATGGAGAAGAAGGCAAGCTCATTCCAGCTTTTGGACCCTGGACAGTGGTTGTTAATGGTCCATAATGATGCTAATGACGGTGGGAAAGAGATGTCATGTGCCAAGTCCCAGAAGAAGCATTAAGCATTAAGAAGGAAGGTGACACAGGAGCATGAGAACAGACAGGAAACCTGTACCCTGAGCCCTCTCCTTAAGCACCCTTTACAACATGTGATTCTAGTATTCCGACACTTTGAGCCTGAACACGTGTGTGGGAGTGTAGACAGGTACCAAACTGAAACAAGGGCAACGTTTTTCCAGTGTACAAAATCCTTCCACTTACCCACCAGGAAACATGATAAAATATATAAAACTGCCGTTTCCACAGGCCTCTGACAATTCTTTCTGGCTTGGACATTTGTGTCTCTATAAGAATGAAAAACTGGCGCAATGAAAAACAAAATGGAGTTCCAAAGCCCCGGTTCACTAAAACACCTGCAACCTGGATGGATTGCAATATTCAGCCCCACAGGACCAGTCATATGATTGCTAATGTCAGTACGTGTCAGCAAAACTCATCCCTGGAACAGCTGATTTACATTATAGCCCTGGTTCAGAGACAGAACATCTGAAAACAGGTTTGTAGTTTAGTCCATCAACTCTACAGAAGGATTGGGAATAAAAGAGCCTTGAAAGAAAATGAGGATCAATATAAAGAGAATTGCTTTGCTGCGAGAAAAACTTGACAGTGTACGAGAAGGATACATGGCATGCCTCGGAGGTGGGTCCTGTGGGAGGGTGCCTCTTTGTTCCACCTGCCATTGATCAGATAATTTTATAGACGGGGATCCTTCGATATAATCTGGTTCAATCTCTCATTTTACAAATGAGATATGTATGGGTGTCCGTGCAGATACTGACTCGACCAAATGCACCGGCTGGTGATGGAAAGGATGCAAGTGTGTGCCAAGATGAATCGGACAAGGACCTTCCCCATCTTCAGAGAGTTCTCAGCCTGCTGATAAAACTAAGATGTCACAGAATAGTAAATAGTGCACTTGCACTTGGGGATCTAAGGTTTCGATTTGGTGCTGTGATCACTGAGGGGAAGAGAATCTTCCTTCCTGTTGAGAGGAGGGTGGGGTGGCGTGGGAAGGCAAGGAGGAGGCTTTAGTGAGAATTCTCAGCCCAAATTAAGTATCAAACTGGGGTCAGGACGAGGCTCTGCTGGAGACACAGTGGTAAACAAGACACACAGCCCCCGTCTGGGAATAATAGGGTGTGTGGGGGGGGGGCAGTTAACAGACTTGAAGAAAGGAGAGTGATTAGTTGATCACTCGAGGGGCCTTCTCTCGTTGCACTAACGTGGAGAGGGAAGGTGACACAGGAGCATGAGAACCGAGAGGAAACCCGTACCCCAAGCCCTCTCCTTAAGCATCCTTCACAACATGTGATTCTAGTATTCCCACACTTGGAGCGTGAACACACGTGTGGGAGGACAGGCATGTATGTGGCACATTCTGCTTTCTGTTCCCAACTGCTGGGATAAAAGGGACAGAGGATTCTTCTCCACTTTGGGAAAATAGCTTCACTGTGGTCTCTGACCTTTGGGAGATGTTATCTGATCATATGGGGAGTTTCCTCCTGTGTTTCTCCTAACAGGGGATTCCAAAGATCTGGATTTATTGGTTTCGATCTACTTGGGCCAGTTCAGCCCAGGAGAGAAAAAGACCAATCTGGGGGGAGGGGGGGGGCAGGGAACATGCTTGTCAACTGAATATTTCTCTATAGATTATTTGGGTCAATGGAGTGGAAACAACTCATGAGGGTTTTTTGGTTTTGTTTCAACACTGGCATTGGACGAAAACACAACGGCAGTGGCATCTAACCAACAGGTAATGGGATTTCTCTACATTTTTATGTGACTTTTTAGAATAACCTTTGTCATTATTAGTTATGTCACGGGCTACATTAGTCACGCTTTGCGAAAAATCCTAGATTATTCTCCAATATAATACATTATTTAAAAGGCCCAGGTCTTGTGTTCGCTTTTCATAAACCCATAATTCATTCTACCTAGAGAATTCTGACTGGATGTTCTATTTTCACAGCCTACATCCCCCTCTGCTCTGCAAACGTTTTTTTTTTTTGTTTGTTTTGTTTTTTTGAAAGTACCCAGCAGTAACTGGGTCACAATTCTTCAAACTTCCCTAAGGGAATAGGAAGAATGATGTGGTGCACACTTTTCCCATCTGAGGCACAGTTAAGTTAAGGCAACATGCCTCATCAAGCTACCAATGTACCGAGGAAAGGTGCTGTGTCAGGACAGTATATGACATCATCTTTTAAGTGCTCTGTCTCTTCGAAGTTGAGACAGCAAAACCCAAGCCCCCTTTGTGGCCAATGAGAACAATAACACCACCACCCACTTTGCAGGGCTGTTGTAAAGGTTAAATGAGATATTAAATATAAAGCACTTAGCAACATACCTAGCACAGAGAAAGCATGAATAGTTCTTAGGTCCCCCTCTAAGAAGCTAATCCCTGATCTGCAGATGGCTAGCCTACCCTCGGTGGACACCCAGAGAGCTTCCACACAATCTCTCCCCACTCCATGCGTCTCCAAGATGTCACGTAATGGGAGCTAAGGAGCATCTACACATGGCATCCATTCAAAATTACAAAGCATGTTTTCCTCTGTGGATTTGGAATTCATCTTGGGAGACTTATCAGGCATGTGAAAGGGAAATGTCTCCTAAATGAGTTAGAGAAAGCAACGAGGAAAAAAAAAAAAAAAACGAGGCCAAGCAGTTACTTAAAACATGTCAGGATCTGGTCTATTTTTTCCATCAACATGTGCTGTTCTCATTAATGGGAGTTTCTCACACGCTCTGTAAGGGAACAGGCAAAAGTGTATCTTGTTATAGCATTACGACTCATCCAAACATTTAAGGGATACAGTAACCCGTAAATTTTCTCCAGACTATAATCGCGTCTTTGTGAGGTCACATGCTCATGACCTATAACATCTCTGATCTTTGAAATACCCATAAGTCTCCTTTAATGTATCCCCCCCAATAATGAGGCAAGTTTATAATATGCACTTTGTCATAGGAGATTTGAAAACATCTATGGGCCAAAACCACTTCTATTTTCTTGTTCGTCAAATCATTAGCCTCACTACTGGATGAAAGGTAGGCTATGTGGCCAAGGGGCCACATCCAGCCCACTTCCTGTTTTTGTATATACAGTTTTATTGCATCACGCCCAAGCTCAATCAGTTACATATTGCCTGTGGCTACATTCATGTTACAATAAAATTGTAGTTATGACAGAGGCTGTGTGGCCAGCAAAACCTAAAGTATTTACTATCTTTGCCAACCCCTGCTCTAGATCATTCTCTTGTGTAGAAAGAATAAATTCTCCTTAATTAAGAGGCCTCTATCAAATTCTCAGAGAATCGAAACATGTTCCCTGTTATCAAGTCCGGACATGTTGCTGATTAGAACAGGAATGAGAACCTGAATATGGGATTACTCAACTGTCAGGAGTCATTCATTCATTCCTCCTAACACGCCGCCTCCACTGGGACAAATACTGGCATTTGAGCGTGAACAAAATACATAAAGCCTTTGGTCTCACAGAGTGTAGAGTCGATGAGGGGGACACACTGACCATTTCATTAATTCATTCATTAATTCATTCAATATCTGTTATGTACCAGGAAATATCTTAGGTACTGTATTTATACCAATTATCACACAAACCATATATTCCAATGGGGAAAAGAGAGAATAAATACATATGAAAATAGTAGGTATCGGTTAAGTGCTACCGTGAGAATATCAGTGAATTATATGAAATTAAGATTTTTATGAGCCAAAAATAGCTAGATACTGGCAATTTTATGTGGTTCAGCCTATTAGGGAGATATGCTAGACTTTTGGGCGACTTTAATTTTTTGTTATGTGTATTTCTAGAGAGAGAGAGAGAAAGAGAGCACGAGCGGGGGAGAGGGAGAGAGAGAAGGAGACAGGATCTGAAGCAGATTCCAGGCTCTGAGCCATCAGCACAGAGCCTGACATGGGGCTTGAACTCACACATATCATAAGATCATGACTGGAGCTGAAGTCAGATGCTTAACCTACTGAGCCACCCTGGCGCCCCTGGGTGGCTTAACATTAGGGGGGTCAGGGACGGCTTCACTTAGCAGATGAAATTTGAGCTAAGACTAATGACAAGCAGCATGCTGCCTGCAAAGAGCAAAGGAGAAGATTTCCAGGATGGGAGAGTGATTAGTTTATGCAAATATCCTAAGGCCAAATTAAGCTTGGCTTGGTTGAGGAAGAGAAAGCCGACCAGAGCTGGAGGAACAGGAGTTGTAGGAAAGAAGGAGGTAGGCTGGAGAGGTAGTTGAGGGCTAGGTCAGGTGCCATCTTGTAGGTCAGGACGAGGATACTGGCTTTTACTTGAACAGTAAAGTCACATGATCCGACTCATGGCTTTCAAAGTGTTCTCATTCCTCTTGTGTGGAAAACAGACTAGAAGAGCAAGAATGGAAGCAGAGAAATGTGTTAGGAAGCAGTGCAGAGCTCCGAGCAATACAAAAGCATAGCAAGGAAAGTGGAGACAAGTGGAGAGTCCTGAGTGTTTGGGAGCTGAAATCAACAAGAGCCGGTGATGGTGGGGGATGGAACCAGGAGGGGAAGTGAGGGGCAAGGGGGGCTGCAAGGCTTTCCGACTGGAGTACCCGGCTGGATGGCCATGTGATTCCTAAGCCTGTGAGCAACAGAACAGAGCCAGTCTTGGGGGAGATATTATATGCACAGTCTGCAACCTCGAGTCATTTGGGGGACATAGGATCGGCTATACCGAGGAGATGCTGGGGAGCTCTAATGCCAGGTCTGGGCTGAGCATCTTAAACCAGGGGAGAAGAGATGGAAATAGAAGCAAAGGTGGTGAATAAGCTGCTCAGCACAGAAGATGGGGGAGCGGAGACAGCTTGTCCCGATGATCATTCAGCACTTCATCTTCTGGGCTCAACTCCCTCACCTCTAAAGTTTATTTATTTATTGTGGGGTGGGGAGAGGGCGAGAGAGAATCCCAAGTAGGCTCTGCACTGTCAGCACAGAGCCCGACATGGGGCTCGATCCCACGAACCATGAGATCATGACCTGAGCCGAAATCAAGAGTCGGACACTCAACCAACTGAACGACCACCCAGGCGGCCCTCAAACCTCCTCATCTCTAAATGGGAGACTTAAACTAGATTTGGGGTTTTCCAGACTCTTCCACAGAAGTGATACAGGGACTGGGCAGGGGTGCAGGAGAGGCCAGGTATTCAGAGCCCCACCCTGTTAAGTTCCCCCAACCGTCAACTTTTTTCCCCTCAAGAACTATCAATGAATGTTAACTCTCATATCAATCACATTTCTCCTCCTCTATGTGCTCAGAGTCTTTCTTCCTGATTTAGATGACTCTGAGTCTTTGAGTGAAGCTTTCCTGTTTGTGCTTTCTCGATGGTAGAGAGGGGAGTCTTCCTGTTGAAAATAGTTGGTGTGCGTGTTGGAGGAAGTCATGCCCCCTGAAGTAGCCAATAATTAGAACAGCCAACAGCACCATCCCCAGCCTTGACTTTTCCATTTGACAAAATGGACCTAGGATGGAATGACATCAAATATGAAGTTCCCGAGAAAGGTTGAGGACCTGAACTTGGGTCCCACCACCAGACCTTATCTTAAAACACTGAACTGTGAGGTAAACGGATTTAGAAATGGTATCTTGCGATCACTTCAGGAGCAAGAGGTCTGGCAGAACTCCAGGCCACAGACCTGGGGCAAACACCTGCCGATAGGCCAAGCTATGCAGGTTTAAAAGCCTTTCTACCCTTGAATACCAAGCACTCTGCTCATTTGTTAATCACAGGCAGAAATGATGCTCCTTCTCTTTACTGGAACTGAGTCTCTCACCTCTGAACTTGCAAAGCTTTTTACTGACATAACTCCTGTCACCACCACCCTGGAGGGCATTAGCATACACGTCTTCATCTGCTGGTTCATCCCACTTACAAGGTCACGTTGTATCTTTGCTCCTCCCACATATGGTAGGCAGACACTCAGTGTTGGCGAGTGAATGGCTCAATGAATGGGAATTAGCCAAAGAGATGCCTCACCGTACACAATTAAGGATTTAAAATGCAATTCCCAAACACCACCCCCTTTCTAATTCCTTACCCCAGGAAAGGATCAAACACAGTTAAAAGCTGATGGAACGATGCTTGCCAAGAAGAGGTGTGGACAGAATGAACTTGGTGTTCACCCAAAGTGGTCAGTGTAAAAATGTTTCTCTTTCTCAGGACCTGCCAGTCCAAGCTTGTGAAGCCTTACTTATTCTAGGCATAAAATCAACTTTGGTTATGTTAGGCACACATTCAGGGGAAAGACAACATTATCGCTGAGTTTTAAATGGGTTAAGACTTGGATCATTATCTAAAAAGGCCTTTGGAGGGCTGCATTGCCAAAATTTGTAACACACACATTCCTAAAGCTGGGCCCCACCTTATCCACTTGTGCAATAATGTTAATAAGTTAACCACCCAAAACAATTTTTTAAGAGCACTCTTAAGAAATATTTCAATTTTAAGAGTCTGTGACTAATGCAGTTAAAGAAAAAGGAGAATAAACTTTACTCTAATAGCTGCATCAGAGAACATTTACAGAAGTACTTTACCATCTCTTGATTAAAAATAAAATTTAAACCTACAAACAGAAGAAAATATCATGGACAGACCCATAAAAATGTTCGTGCCCTTTCGTCTAGAAATCCTGGGAATTATTTGATGAAAGCAAAAAGCTATATGCACAGATCCTTCAGTAACCTTTCTCAAAATGTCACTCACTTCAGGAATCCTTTCCTGATGCTCCAGGTGGAAACACCGCCTTCCTCTGGAACCCCAGTAATTGCCTGTACCTTTCCCACAGCACTCGGTCTGTTTCACCTAGCCTCGTCTGCTCTGAACAACCAACTCCTTGCAGCCACCGTCTGCATCACCAGAACCTTTCTGACTTTCTAAGCACCCAGGACAGTGCATCACTATGGCGGTGGGCGGGGGTTGCTTGGTATGCTCTCAAAAGTCCTTCATGGAGTGGAACACCTTAGAATTCTTGCAAACAAATAAAGAATCTAAATACCAGCACAGGTACATGGACAATAAAGACTACATCCTGTTATGTTGTCCTTCAGTAGAAAAATAAAAACACTTTCTCCCTTTTTCTTACCCCTCAAAAAAAGTAAATGCTACCAACACATCACTAGTAGCTCAAGTGCACTATTTCCCAATAAATGAGTTGTAAAGAAATGCATATGCATAGGTATATTTTAAAGCTACAAGCACAGAGATGTTCATTGTGTTGTTGTTCACACAAGCGAAGGACTGAAAACGATCTAAATTTTCAACAAACAGGGTAATTTAGTAAAATATGGTACATCAACATCACCATGCTTTATCTAAACGTTGAAATTATGGTTATGAAGGGTAGGCAGAAGCATGGAAAGAAGTTTGATATTTAACTTGAGAAAGGGCAGATTATAGAACGGCACATACTCCATGAGGTACAGCACGTAGCACACGAAGTTCTAGAAAACAAGAAGTAAGGATTTTGAAGAAGAAAAGAAAATGAAGATTGGCCATTTTTTCTTTTATTTGCTCTTTTCTATTATGTTGTTGCTTTTAAAAATAATAAAACTACACAAAAACGAAGGGAGAACTCGTACGAAGGAAATAAGTAACAGCTAATTAATACCAGATAAATGTCAGGAAACAGAGGTCCCAGTAAGGTACACACTTCTATTCCTTATTTGGGTCCAATGGGGTTAGGTATTTGGGACAACATGGCATCATGGAAAACGACGTTTAATAAAAATCCCTCAATTTAACACTTTTAGATCTTAAAAACTGCCCGAAGTGGTTTTATTTGCTGGAAAATAGCACGTGGTGTCAAGTTAAATCTAAAATTCGTTGTGAACTCTACCAAAGGGGTCAGTTTAGACCCAAGTAGGGGGGTGGAGGGATGCACGAACTCTGCCACTCTGAGCTCCATGGGTTCCGATTTCTCTGAGCCTCTGAGAGATGAAGAGGAGCAGAGACCTCAGCTCATAAACTGTTCTCATTTAGTTTTAGGGTCAGTTGAGCTTTTAATACTGGGTTTTCCAAGTTAGACTTGAGGAGGAGGAGGGAGAGGAGGAAGGGGAGGAGGGGGGAGGGGGAGCAGGAGGGGGAGGAGGGGGG